>NC_068305.1:3256595-3570350 GCF_025860055.1 Xyrauchen texanus
TCTCATCATCCTTTGCCCTGAATCCCTGGTTCTCTTACGAGAGGTTCTCTCGTATTGCGTAAGCTAGCTTACGCTACGGGAAAGATTCATCTTTTCTGAGATATTGAAGCCAAAAAATTATCCTTAATTTTGTATCCATTGTCAACGCAGTGCGGCAGCTGCAGACCTTGAGCGGGCTAGCTAGCGAGCTCATTGGTTGCTCTGCGGCAACTGCTGCAGCCTATAGACGAGCTTGGGCGAACTCGCATCCAATGAGAGGCGTCCGCACGCTCACTGCATCAAAGCCCGCCAAAAAGGGCGTGACTACAGTGCATATAAGCGTAGTTCGTAGGCTGGAACCCTGATTTTCATCTCTTCAGTGAAGCTCTTCGCATCTCTGAACTGGAAGCCGCGTCGCCGTTCGAGGGGCATCTAGCAAGCGTGGACAGCGCTCGAAGAAGCCGGCCGTCTTCGCCACCTTCAGCCATCCTGCGAGCTACGCCATCCGGTGACGTATCCTTTTTTAGAGCAAGCTAAGTTCCTCAGCGAACTTCACAAAAGAGTATCGAGCGTCTTTTTAAAGATGCCTCGCACTTCCTGCGGCTCATGCCAGGCTCCTCTCAGCGCCGGAGACCGACACATCATCTGCGCTCTTTGCCTGGGACTGGGGCATGCAGAGCTCGCCCTCGATGACGGCGGATGCGACCTCTGCGAGGAGCTTCCGATGTCGACCCTGCGGGCTCGACTCGAAGTATGCAAAACCGGAGCTGCCGCGCCGCCTTCTGTTTCGGCGCGCCGGAAGAAGCGCCGCTCCCAAAGGCTGCCGGAACCGGTTTTAGAAGCGACTGTCTCGTAGGAGCCCCTCCCTCGAGCATCGCATTCACCCTCCCCACCCCCCCGGGACGCGCAGTTGCCGCCGAGCGGCCGCACTGCTGCCACCTCGGAGAGCGAGGCGGAGGACAAAGGCTGCTGTTCCATCATGGCTTCGGACAGCGAGGAGTGGTCACAAGCTTCCTCAACGGCCCAGGAATCCAGCAGGACCCACGCCGGAGTCGAAGGGGAACTGATACGCCTCCTCACACAGGCCGTCGACCGCCTCGGGCTCGAGTGGTCACCGCCCCCTGAGCAGGCTCCCAACAGACTCGACGGCTGTTTTCTTCAAAGCTGTCACCGCAGGCGCCAGCGGCCCGGGCCGCTCCCTTCCTGCCGGAACTCCACGCCGAGCTCTCGAAATCGTGGAACGCGCCTCTCTCGGCCAGGACTCGAACCCACGTCTCCACCGCTCTCGCTTCAGTGGACGGCGTCGCCGAGAAGGGCTACTCTTCCATCCCCCCGGTCGAGGATTCGGTAGCAGCACACCTTTGCCTGCCCTCCGCGAGATGGCGGTCTAAACCAGTGCTCCCGTCTAAGGCCTGCAGAACTACTTCCGCCTGTGTTGGCCGCGGCTATTCCGCCGCCGGCCAAGCCGCATCTGCTCTGCATTCCATGGCCGTCTTGCAGATCCTCCAAGCGGACCTTCTTCGGGAGTGGGATGAGAGAGGCAGGCACCCAGAGGCTGTTACAGATCTAAGGAGCGCGATGGACCTCGCCCTTCGCGCCACCAAAGCTGCAGCCCAAGCTATAGGGAAGTGCATGGCCTCGCTGACTGTAACCGAGAGACACCTGTGGCTAACGCTAGACGACATGGGAGAAACTGAGCGCTCCACGTTCCTCAACGCGCCGCTCTCTCCGTCCGGTCTCTTCGGTTCCGCGGTAAGTGGCATTGTTGACCGTTTTTCGGAAGTTCAGAAAGCCACCCAAGCCATGAATCTCTTCCAGCCTCGCCGCGCTAGCTCCTCTGCAGGCCGCCCACGTAACCAGCCTCCTGCACGAGCATCTTCACAGCGCCCAGCTCAACAAAGCCAGACTTCCCAGCGCCGACAGGGCGGCCGCCCCAGATCGTGCTCAGACAGCCGCCGTAGACCACCGCCCCCCCGCGGGCCTCGGCCTAAGATTGCGCTGAAACCTGAACAACCAAAATCCTCCTAGCTTTGTTGAACAAACGACGGCTCAGTCCCGCCGCGGCCGGACCACCGTCAAAGCTTCGCCCCCTGTCAGTCCCCTTCTCTCAGGCTACTGCAGTGGTGAATTTAGCAGCCAACAAGCCGGTGACACTGCCCGCTTGCCTGCACTCAAATGCCGTTTTCACGGCGACCCAAATAAATCTTGTAAAGAGCAAACATGTCTTATGTGTAGAAAATGTGCCCACAACCCTGTGTTCGCCCCTACACACAAGCATAACACATCCCGTGCCCCTATCAGAGCACGCTCTCATAAAGCGGTTACGAACCGCTCGAGCGTCAGAGTCAATGAAGGCGTCCACAAATGCGTGCACGTGCCCATTCTCTGGCCGCTCTGTCACACGACCAGCCCTATGTGTAGAAAACGTGCCCACAATCCAGTGTTCACTTCTGCACACAAGCACTGCATGTCTCGTGTCCCCACCAGAGCACGCTCACATAAAGTGGTTACGAACCGCTCGAGCGCTAGAGTCAATAAATGCGCCCACGAATACGTGTGCGCGCCCATTCTCTGCCCGCTCTGTTACACGGCCAGCAAACATTCCTCTGTGTGTAAGTCCCGTGCCCATGACTATGCTTGCGCATCACGTAACAGATGTGACTCTTTCCCCATTCATTCCAATCGGGAATTCACTCACAAAACAGCCTGTTCATGCTGTCTGCGAGCAATCATGCATAAACACACTAAACGCCGCGCACACATTTTGTTCAGCGCTCTGTGTGCGGCAATCAGAGCCGAATTGGCCATTCACCCTCTAGCGTTACGCTTCAAAGCGTGGGAAGCTATTCCAGGGATATCCAAGTGGGTGTTAAGCACAATACAACAGGGCTATTTGCTACAGTTCGATCGCCGCCCTCCTCGCTTCAGAGCCGGCTCGAAACCACTGTGAACACGGAAGCAGCGTGCATGCTTCGTTCAGAAATAGCAAGCCTTCTGTGCAAAAGGGCCATAGAGAAAGTGCCACCCTCTCTGAGCGAGTCGGGGCTTTACAGCCGTTATTTTCTTGTTCCCAAGAAAGACGGCGGCCTCAGACCCATATTAGATCTCAGGGTTTTGAACAAGGTGCTTGCAAAAGACCGTTCAAAATGCTTACAATCAGGAAACTCCTCGCGCATGTGCGCCAGGGGACTGGTTTATTTCTCTCAATCTGAAAGATGCATACTTTCAGATTCAGATAAATCCCGTCACAGGCCATTCTTGAGATTCAGCCTGACGGCCAGGTTTATCAATACACCGTCCTTCCGTTCGGCCTGTCCTTAGCACCCCGTACTTTCACGAAGTGCATGGATGCGGCGCTCGCACCCCTGAGGAGTCAGGGTTTGCGAATTCTGAACTATTTGGACGACTGGCTGATTATGGCTCAGTCACATATGGAGCTTCTGTCTCACAGAGCAGTTCTCCTCAGCCATCTGAACAGTTTGGGTCTTGCAGTCAATTGGACCAAGAGCTCACTACAGCCCAGTCAGACAATTTCCTTCCTTGGGATAGAACTAGACTCCGTAGCAATGACGGCTCGCTTATCTACACAACGCGCGCGCCGTGTTCAGCGACTAGCCGCATCTTTTCAGATGAACAGCCTCACGCCTCTGAAGAAATTCCAGAGAGTGCTAGGTTACATGGCCTCAGCCGCAGCAGTACTTCAGCTGGGTTTACTGCACATGCACCCACTTCAGCATTGGCTAAGCACCCGCGCGTCTCGCCGGGCTTGGGCCACAGGCCGCCAGCCCATCAAGGTGACTCAGACCTGTATTTCAGCTCTGCAGCCTTGGACAGTGGCCGAGTGGTATCAGCGAGGAGTGACAATGGGAGCTGTATCTCGCCGAAAAGTCATCTCGACAGACGCGTCCAACACGGGTTGGGGCGCGGTCTGCGAGGGCTCTCCGGTTTTCGGCCTATGGTCAGTTCAGGAAAAGCTCCTTCACATAAATTGTCTGGAAATGATAGCGGTCGAGTACGCCGCGGCGCTTTCTCCCGGTCATTCAGGGTCACCACGTCCTGGTCCGTTCGGACAACAGATCTGTGGTATCCTACCTAAACCGTCAGGGCGGTGTCAGATCTAGGAACCTTTTCCATCTGACGGGACGCATACTGAGTTGGTCCCAGTGCCACCTGCGCTCGCTGAGGGCGACGCATGTGCCAGGCCACCTGAACGACGGCCCGGACAGACTGTCCAGAGACAATATTCCCCCAGGGGAATGGTCCCTGCACGCTCAAACAGTCCAGACGTTATGGCACCTATTCGGCAGAGCAGAGATAGACCTCTTTGCGTCAGAAGAGAACTCTCACTGCCCGATATTTTTCTCGAAAAGCGAGGACACGCTGGCCCAGAACTGGCCCAGGCGCCCGCTTTACGCCTTCCCCCCCGTCTCGCTATTGCCACAGGTAATGCAGAGGATCAGGGAAACGCGTCACTCGGTGCTCCTCATAGCCCCGCGTTGGGAGAATCAGACATGGTTCCCGGAGTTTACGCAGCTGTCACTGACAGTGCCGTGGCCCATCCCAGTGAGAGCAGATCTCCTCTCTCAAGCTTGCGGCACAATCTGGCATCCCCACCCAGAGCGCTGGGCGCTGCATGCGTGGGTGATCAACGACTACCCGTCGCTCTGCCAAAAGGAGTAATAAATACCATTATACACGCTAGAGCCGCTTCCACAAGAAGACTGTATGCGTCAAAATGGTCTGTGTTCTCAAAATGGTGCACCGACAGAGACCTGGACCCGCGGACATGTGGGGTGTCGTCGCTGCTCGTATTTCTACAAGAGCTGCTGGATAAGGGCAGATCCCCATCCACGCTCAAAGTGTATGTGGCAGCCGTTGCAGCGTTCGCTGAACCCCTGCACGGCCAGTCATGGGAAAAAAAAACGAGCTGGTCATCCGCTTCCTTAGGGGAGCTAGAAGGATGAACCCCCGCGCTCCCATCGGTTCCTATCTGGGATCTTTCTATAGTTCTCGAAACTATGAAAGCCCCCTTTCGAACCACTTCAATCCGTGGATTTGAAATACCTTTCACTCAAAACCGCTTTTCTGACTGCCCTGTCATCAGTCAAACGTGTGGGAGACCTTCACGCTGTCTGTCAGCGCTGCGTGTCTTGAGTTTGGACCAAGTGTCTCCAAGGTCATTTTAAAACCTAGACACGGCTATGTTCCCAAGGTGATCGGTACTCCTTTCAGAGCACAGGTCATTTCCCTATCGGCGCTACCAGCATCCGATAGCGAATGCGACGCCAATCTCCTTTGCCCAGTCAGAGCACTGAGATTGTATACCGCGCGCTCCGCTGCTTTCAGACGCTCTGAGCAGCTTTTCGTTTCGTTCGGAGGGCGCACCAAAGGTCTCGCCGCCTCGAAACAGACACTATCTAGATGGATAGTGGACGCTATTGCTGCTGCATATGCGTCAAAAGACCTGCCATGCCCGTTGGGCATTAGGGCTCACTCCAATAGAGGCATGGCATCCTTGCCCCCTCCACATTTGTCAGATTTTACAATATGGAAGTGCCCGCTCTGCAGGCAAAACTACTAGCGGTTTAATACGCTACAGCTCTCCTGGTGAGCTGCACTGATGGGACACATTCCACACAGACCGGCACCGCCGCTCTGTCGTTCCCTTCCCGCTATGTGTTTATATATTACACAAACACTGACCCGCATTCTTGCCGGTCAAATCTTATTTCCCCACTCATAAGGGCTCCCCCGGGTTCCCCCTTAATTCCCTGGGGCTCATACAGTGGATGCTTGGCGCGCACGGCATTGACAATGGGTTCCCATAGCGCAAGCTAGCTTACGCAATAAGAGAGAACCTCTCGTAAGAGAACGTATCGGTTACCTAACGTAACCTTGGTTCTCTCTAGATGAGGGAACGAGTATTGCGTAGCCGGCCGTGCTCCCGCCACGAGCGACTTTTCGCATCAGTCAATGAAAACCAGGGTTCCAGCCTACGAACTACGCTTATATGCACTGTAGTCACGCCCTTTTTGGCGGGCTTTGATGCAGTGAGCGCGCGGACGCCTCTCATTGGATGCGAGTTCGCCCAAGCTCGTCTATAGGCTGCAGCAGTTGCCGCAGAGCAACCAATGAGCTCGCTAGCTAGCCCGCTCAAGGTCTGCAGCTGCCGCACTGCGTTGACAATGGATACAAAATTAGGGATAATTTTTTGGCTTCAATATCTCAGAAAAGATGAATCTTTCCCGTAGCGTAAGCTAGCTTACGCAATACCCGTTCCCTCATCTAGAGAGAACCGAGGTTACGTTAGGTAACCGATACGTTTTACTTGTACATAGTTTCTCATATTCAGACTCATCACCCATGTTAATTCCTTTTTTTCTTTTATTATATCGCACTTCTTGGAACTCCATATCTTGATTACCATCATCCGAAGAATCGTCCATTATGTCCACCTACTTCAACTCAAGAACAGTCCCTAATTTGTCCTTTTAGAATCTATTAATTTGTCCTGACGTTCCTTCGCCGCTGCTTCAACGCTCTCTGCTGCAACACGTGTGTACCGTCGTTAGCACCAACTGTCACCGCTTGCAATATCGCCTATTGTTAGCTCTTTGTAATGTGTTTTAGCAATACATTTTTAACATTTATAATGCGTTTAGATTTTTTTTTATTGCCTTTACAGGGACTTTAACACTTTCTTAAACATTTGTACAGGTCATAATTGCAAAACCTGTAAATGGTAAAATAACAAAAAAAAAAATCGAGGTTGGAAAAAATGTAGACATAAACGAAATTTCTGTGCAACTGTGAAACCAGAGGATAATTTCGCTTTTTCATTGAGTTTATCCTTCACGTCAAAACAGGGATTTTCATGTTTATGACAGATATCACCATGGTTGCAAATTAATAAAAAAAATTAAAGTATACCCGAGATTTTGGCCATGTTGCAGATGTCTTTCACTGTTCACTGATAGTCAGGCATTCGTGAAAAGTCTAACTTCATCAATTTATTCTGCTAAATTGTTCATACTATGAATTAAATATATATTTTAAAACCTAATCAGAATCAGAAAGATATTTATTGCCAAGTAAGTTTTACAAAAGGAATTCTTTTTGGTTTATTGGTGCATGTCTCAAATGCGCAGCAATCAATGAAATGTAAACAATTTTCAAGTGCATAAAATAATTCAATATATTTTACATATATTACTGTATAATCGCTTCAGAGTTTCAAAGTAATTTAAATGTCATTTCCTAAACCTTACCTTATCATGGAATCAAGAGTCAAGCCTCTGTTATAAACCCTAATGGCTTTGGAGCAAAAAATAATAATAGCCAACATGGCTGGTCGATTTTGAGAGTAGAAATCCTTGTATTTCAAAGCGGCTTGCCGCCAGCCGCTCGCGGTCGATCAGCCCTAGGCAACCGCCAGAGAAAATGAAGCGGGCGGCATATCGCAAGAAATGGGAGTGACGAATTCGGCGGCAAACGTTTCATCTCGGCCAGTGGGACGCACCTATAGCCGACAGCTTAGGGACGGCGGCAAAAAGAAGCTGTGTGGATATTTTTAGCTATCTGGGTATAATCAATGCCATTTTATTCTACAATTATTTCTGATGGTCAAGTATGTATTTTATTGTGTGTGTGTGTGTGTGTGTGTGTGTGTGTGTGTGAGAGAGTATAGAGGCCTGTGAAGATTAGGCCCCTCAGAATGCAATGCGTGACCACATATGGTACTCATATATGGTAAACTTGAGTCTCATGATTTGACACTAGAGAAAATATATGATGAGGCCCCTCTTAGTGGAACGTTTTTACATAGGGTAAAATTGTTCACAGTATGTAACTGAAGCCTTTTGGTTTGAAGATGGAGAAAATATAATGGTGGGGCCCCAAAGATGTTTTTCTGCTCAAAACACTACAGATTGAAGAAACAATATAAGTGAAGAATGATATATTAAATGTTTTAGCCACGCCTTAGTAGACCTATTTAAGCAAGTGCAAACTCAAGATACAGGAGTTGCTCTGCAGACTGACTTGGCTTGTTATTTCTAATAATAAAGTCACATTTTCTGGCATCAAAACCTAAAAATTTGAGAGTGATTCTTCACAGATTCAGGCAGAAACCACAGCAATAGTGACAGTGGAGCTGAGGATGCTGAGGGAGCTGAAGATGCTGATGGAGGTCAGGATGCTAAGGTAGCTGAAGATACTGAGGAAGCTGTGCATGTGCTACCTGAAAGAACTCAAGGGCAGTACATAACCAGGAATGTCTGGAAAGTCAAAGACAACCAGTCTTAGGGAGCCTTGTCTCCTTTTTTAGGAGAGTGGAATGTGAATGTTCAGGGAAATTAACCAGTAGATTTCTTTATGCATCTATTCCCCACAGATCTGATAGATAACATAGATAACACTAACTTGTATGCACTCCAAAAAGGAAATGAAAATCTGTCCGTGACAGCAAAAAATGCAAACAGATGCCATGATGCTGCATGCACACAAAAGACTGAGTAAATCTGTATACAGTGTCTTGTGGCTTTGTGCCCTGTGTGCTTTATCAACTTTCATAGTTAGATCTGATGAACTAATATAAGAATCAGCTACACTGACAAGAACATATTGTTGAGTTTTATCTCAAAAGGAGTATTTGGAGACTCCTAGACAATAATTTTCTTTTCTTGTTGTTGGAAATATATTTTGAAACATTATAGACTGTACAGTTCCACATTGTTGGTTTTTCACATTGGCCTGAACAGTATAAAATGTGTTTGGCAAACATAATTAAAAACCCAATACATATTCATGATTTTAACATAATACACAGTTCTATTCATTAGTCTATTAACTACATATTGCTTCAAGTTGAACACTCAAATGCATGCAGTCCTCCAGAGTGGACATGTGAATAACTTCCTGAAAAATGCATGGTAAAAATAAAATTATAAAAAAGTAAAAACAAATTTCATGCCTGGAGAAGAATAAAAACACATAGGAAAAAAAATACTGACTCAGGTTGTCATAATTCCTGCATGAGTGGACGCATTCCACAGGATGGCCCTGCAGAAACCAGGGAACACTGCTTACTGGACAACTTGATTCCATGTGTAGTAAGTATCCCGAGATCAATAACTATTTGCTTGCAGTTCAGAAACCCATGTTTTGACAACTTCAAGTTTGGATCCAGTGCAGAGACAGTACAAATTCTTAATGGTTTATCACTGGAATTCCATGGAATTCCCCACTGAAGTGGAAACTCTGGTCAGGTTGCTCCTTGCATCCTTAGTGCTAAGCTCAAGCTTGTCCCCAAAGAGACAGAATCATGTGCCCATTTGTCATGTCCACCAGGACATGTTGGACCTCATGGACAAGAAGTTGGTGTGTCAGCAGAGGAGCAATGGAACACTGTTTTATCAAGACGCAGCAAAATGAGTTTAATATCTCATGTAATCAGGCTGAAATGGCTGCTATGCACATAAACCGCTAGCCTCCTGGAGAATTGTGAGATCCACTTTAATGACCAGCTGTGAGTTAAACATTTCCCAATGTCAAGGACTATTTTCTAAAGAATTCAGTGCCAATGTCGGACCTTTCATTCAAATGCCCAAATGACCAAAACGTCATTGTTTTGCAAATGGTTTCCATTGCCTTAATGCACATGTTCACTCAAGTGGAACTCTAGGAAATCCACCTCTCCATAGTGCAAAAACTTTTAAGTGAATTTTTAGAGTTGATGCTCATTTCAAACTTTTCCATTTAGGTTTTCTTAAAGGCAAATTTAAAATCTCCCAGAAAAAAGTTGTATGGAAAGCCAGTGTGATTGTTGTATTGAACAGGAGATCCAAAACAGAGCAGGACAGAGTAAATCATGCTCAAATACAGGCTCTGTCAATAATGTAATTTAACAAAGTAGATTAATTGAAGACCACATTTTTTCAGTGACTTCCCCTCAATATAATATCTATAAATAGCTGATGCCTCACTCATGCCGTTTACTTAATATTCGCAGGTCCAGATCCTGAGGGAGTTGAACAGAGGATTATAATATTATCTGAAGCTGGTGCATTCACATCACAGCATCATGTTTTAGTCATGCAAACATGCCCTGTAACACCAGGCTCTAGGGCCGCTTCTAAAAACCCAATAAATACTGCACATGTCTGCACAGGTCATTGCACAGGGATGGATGTGTGTTTCTGTTCTGTTTTATGAGACAATGATTAAATTCCCAGGCCACAAGGATGACTTGAGTTTCATTTATCATAAGCTCCTCTCAGGCTGTCAGGACACTGTTGTCACCGAATGCTCCAATGACTATTTAATTTAAAAACAAACCACCCAGCACCCAATGTAAAAGTAATAGTTTGTAAAAACTGCCATTAATTAACTTAATGGAATACATTGTTCAACAAGCTTGCATTTTTGATGAACAATACAAGCATCTCTGCATTTTTGAACTGTGGTTGAAATGATGCGTACTGTGTGTCCACTGTAATCAAGGTGTAATCCTCCAACTACTGTTTGATATCAAAGTAATTTTGGGGGAAAACATAAAAAGAGCCATTAAACACAGAAAAAACAGCCCCAAACCCTAAATTAAGATTACATTTATATTTATTCATTTAGCAGACACTTTTGTCTTACAAATGAGGAATGTAAGCAGTTTGTCATGCGAAAGTCAACATTATCTATAATACCGCACTACTAACTTCCAACAGTAACTCAAGTAGTCTAAATGCAAAAAATTGTATTGTCCAATCTAACGTGTAAATCAATTTACATACTGTATGAACAACTTTAGAGATATACAGTATAAATATTTACACATCCTAACAGAATTAATCTGATTATGATTTTTTGCATTAATAATCAATGAGTTTAATACAATTTTCAATGACATGACATTTATTTAACGCAGTTGACGCATTTACCTAATTTGACAATTTTTTTTTTTTTTTTTTTTGATCCAAGATGTAACAACGGACAGTATGTGATGTTTTGAATGTGGAGATATAGGTCACAAGATGTTTTCACACAGAAAACAAACAGAAGAAGGAAATGCAGAGACCGGTGACATTGGAAAGATTAATCCTTTAGATCAAGGAGGAACTAGTGATAAATCGGAAAAAAGATCTACGCTGGCAAAGGAAACACCTGTACCACCGAAAAAAAAAGAATACAAAGTGAAGTTCAAGAAGAAGGGATAGAAGATGAAAGTCCTAACAGCGGGTGCACTTCTCATGCCCGTGAGATATCCCAGATTGAGGGTTCAGAAGGGCAAGCTGTGTCAGATATGGAGTCAGTTTTCGAGAACAGAGGTGAGTGATCTTTATTTTCCGAATTTGCTTGGCGGTTCAAAGGAAGGTGCAGGTCAGTTTGTTTTGAATGGCAATGAAATGGAAATCGAAAAAGCAAGTGGTAGTGGTTTACAGTCTGGGAAGTACGATGATGAAGTGTGTGTTGAGGATTTGAGAAACAATAGTGACAGTCTTTCAGACACTTCCGAATTTGATTTTAGTCAATCATTTGAAGATCTGTACACTGTGGAAGAAATCAATGGGTTTCTGGATCAAACTAAAGGACAGAAAGTTGATGTTTGAAATTTTTTCCCTGATGCTGTAAAATTCTTGAAGTCGGTGATGAATTTACAGAAAAGTGTGGGTTTTGATGTTTTATCAAAACAAAAGCGGTATGGTTTGAAAAGATTTTCAATAGCAGTACGTAAAAGTCAAAAAGGAAAGTTGAAAATGTCAAAAAAAGAAAAATAAGTTCACATGGTTATGGGTCCTACCTTCATCCATTTCTTTATCTGTCTGTTTTCTTTCTTGTTTCTTTCGCAGTCTTTTCTCATGCAAGAGAGTTAGCTCTTTAAATGTTTTTTGTTATCAATTTTTTATTTTATTTTATCATTGAGGATATTGTTTAACATAAAAAATGACGAAGACAATCAAACAGCCATTACAAAGGTAGATAAAAATCAAAATTAACAGTAATTAAATACAAATAATAATAGATAAATAACAAATAAAAAACTGGTCAGTTACACAAGAGTAAATGACAAAGATGCATCAAGTAATATTTGAGACATAATATGCTTCAGAATATATGCAAGAATATATATGTACAGCAGATTATATAAAAGAAATACATCCATACAAAATTCTTGAAATTGAGACCTGTGGAATAGCACTGAAAGAAGTCTACGACATTTAGAGAAGAAGCGAATAGAACCAGAACCATAATTATAACGAACTATATAAAAATAATAAAATATAAAGAAAATAAAAGAAAAATAAAGAAAAAATTAAATAAAAACCAAGACCAGAGAGTGTATGTGGTTGGAGGGGAGGGGAGGGGAGGGGAGGGGAAGGGAAGGGGGGAGTCTCCTTAATTTAAATCAGTAGACCTTTAAGCTTCTCCAATGTTTGGGCCCAGAGTCTAATGATATCTTCTCTTGCACCGTGAATGTGTGCAGTGGACAATTCGAGATACACCACATCTATAAATGTGAGAACCCAATATTGCTTATTAAGAGAATGTGGAGGTTTCCATCTCATTGCTACTAGTTTCTTGGCAGCTGTCAAACTGTTGTGAGGGTAAGTGAGGACCCAAAAGCGAATTAACAAAAGGAGTCTTTTAATGTAGGTTCAAGTTGCCAATAATGAAAAATATAAATCTCTCCTTGAGAGAATAAAAGTGAACATAAACAACCCGCAGAGTGGGCGATGCAAAAAACAGAAAACTTCTTAATACGCTGAGAGGCGAAACAATGTAGCAGCCGAGGGTAGCAGTGAGCGGCAACTGGCTGTAGTTCTCCCCCAGGGTTGACAAGGGTCGAGGAAGCAATAGTGGTAGTCCGCTTCTCTCGCAGCGCCAGGCGAGCTGGACAGAATACAAATAACGGGTGTTAGGAGTGAACAGGTAGTTATGTGAGGCGGATGCCTACAGGACAGGACTGGACAGCGACAAACCGGACAGAGCATGTATTCCTAGGAGAGAGAAACTCAAGTGAGATTTCGACAAAGGAAGCATCGAAAACAGAGAAAGAAGTAGAGAAGACAATCAGAGGAAAACGGGAACAGGTGGGAAGAGAATTAGCGGAGTATTCAGGGAAGATAGGGAACAGCTGGAGAAGGAGAGAAGAGGGAAAGGAGAGGTAACGAAAAAGGGCAGCAGAGGGCGACAGAGTAAAGAGAAAGAACAAGGACAAGACATACCATGACAAAACATAACACGACAAAACAGTACCCCCCCCCCTCAACGAGCGCCTCCAGGTGCTCCCGAGGAAGAACCCTGGCGGCTCCGGAGGAAATCATCGATGAGCTAGCGGTCCAGCACGTCCCAAGAGGGAACCCAACTTCTCTCCTCGGGACCGTATCCCTCCCAGTCAACCAGATACTGATGCCCACGACCCCGAGAACGCATATCCAGGATCCTGCGGACCCTGTAGATTGGAGCGCCCTCAGCCAGAATAGGGGGGGAAACAGGACGAGTGGAAGAACGCACAGCGGGTTTAATGCAAGAGACATGGAAGACAGGGTGAATGCGTCGGAGGTGGCGGGGAAAGAGGAGTTGTACCGCAACGGGGCTGATGATTTGAGAGATACAGAACGGACCGATGAAGCGCGGGGTCAATTTACGAGAGGCGGATTTGAGGGGAAGGTTGAGAGTGGAGAGCCATACCTTCTGGCTGCGGCAATATCGAGGGCTCTTAGTTCTACGCTTGTTGGCAGCTCTCACGGTCTGATCTCTATAGCGGCAAAGGGCAGACCGCACACCCCCTCCAAGTGCGCTCGCAACGTTGGACAAAAGCTTGGGCGGACGGAACGCAGGAATCGGCGAGTTGGGACGAGAAGAGCGGGGTTGGTACCGAGGCTACACTGAAAGGGAGACAAACCGGTGGCGGACGAAGGCAACGAGTTGTGGGCGTACTCCGCCCAGGGGAGGTTCTCGGCCCAGGACGCGGGATTGCGGAACGAAAGACTGCGCAAAATGCGACCAACAGTCTGATTGGCCCGTTCGGCTTGACCGTTAGATTGAAGGTGGAAGCCGGACGAGAGACTGACGGAAGCACCAATCAAACGACAAAACTCCTTCCAAAACTGAGACGTGAATTGCGGACCTCTGTCGGAGACGATGTCGGATGGGAGGCCATGAATTCTGAAAATATTCTCGACGATGATTTGCGCCGTCTCCTTAGCAGAGGGAAGTTTGGCGAGGGGAATAAAATGAGCCGCCTTAGAAAACCGGTTGATGACCGTGAGAATAACGGTCTTACCCGCCGACAAAGGGAGCCCGGTAACAAAGTCTAAGGCGATGTGCGACCAAGGTCGAGAGGGGATGGGGAGCGGTCTGAGAAGTCCAGAAGGAGGAGAGTTCCCAGACTTAGTCTGCGTGCAAACGGAGCAAGCAGCCACGAAACGACGCATGTCACGTTCCCGAGAGGGCCACCAAAAACGCTGGCGAATGGAAGCAAGCGTGCCCCGAACGCCGGGGTGACCAGCCAGCTTGGCTGAGTGGGCCCACTGAAGAACGGCCAGGCGAGTGGGGACAGGGACAAAAAGAAGGTGTTTGGGGCAGGTGCGTGGCACGGGGGCGCGGGCGAGTGCTTGTTTAACCTGCCTCTCAATACCCCAGACAGCCAATCCGAGGATGCGTCCCTCAGGGAGAATCCCCTCGGGATCCGCGGGGACTTCTGAGGAATTAAAGAGGCTCGATAACGCATCAGGCTTGGTGTTCTTGGAGCCAGGGCGGTAAGAAATAATAAATTCAAAACGGGCGAAAAACAGGGCCCAACGGGACTGACGGGCGTTAAGACGCTTGGCGGAACGAATATACTCAAGGTTTCTATGGTCGGTCCAAACGACAAATGGAACGGTAGCGCCCTCCAACCACTGGCGCCACTCGCCTAGAGCTAAGAGGATGGCGAGCAGCTCGCGGTCTCCCACATCATAGTTACGTTCAGACGGCGATAAGCGATGAGAAAAGTACGCGCAAGGGTGGACCCTGTCGTCAGTGGAGGAGCGCTGAGAAAGGATGGCTCCCACGCCTACCTCGGACGCGTCAACCTCGACGATGAACTGTCTAGAGACGTCGGGAGTAACGAGGATGGGCGCGGACGTAAAATGGTTCTTGAGAAGATCAAAAGCCCTCTGGGCGGAAAAGGACCATTCAAATCGCGTCTTGACAGACGTAAGGGCAGTCAGGGGGGAGGCCACTTGACTGAAATTACGGATGAAACGTCGATAGAAATTAGCGAAACTGAGAAAACGCTGCAGCTCGACGCGTGATTTGGGTACGGGCCAATTAATAACCGCTTGGACCTTAGCGGGGTCCATTCTGATACCCTCTTCAGAAATGATAGAGCCGAGAAAAGTAACAGAGGAGGCATGAAAAGTACACTTCTCAGCCTTCACGTAAAGGCGGTTCTCTAACAGGCGCTGAAGAACGCGGCGAACATGCTGGACGTGAACTTGAAGTGACGGCGAAAAAATCAGGATATCGTCGAGGTAAACGAAAACAAAGATGTTCAACATATCTCTCAGGATGTCATTAATTAGCGCCTGAAAGACAGCCGGGGCATTAACGAGGCCGAACGGGAGAACTCGATATTCAAAGTGTCCTAGCGGAGTGTTAAAAGCCGTTTTCCACTCGTCCCCCTCCCTAATGCGAACGAGATGGTAAGCGTTACGAAGGTCCAACTTAGTAAAAAACTTGGCTCCCTGCAGGATCTCGAAGGCCGATGACATAAGAGGAAGCGGATAACGATTCTTAACTGTTATGTCATTCAGCCCTCGATAATCAACGCAGGGGCGCAAGGATCTGTCCTTCTTCTGAACAAAAAAAAACCTGCTCCGGCGGGCGAGGAGGAGGGAACGATAGTACCAGCAGCGAGAGAAACAGATAAATAATCCTCTAGGGCCTTATGTTCAGGAGCCGACAGCGAGTCTCCCCGAGGCGGAGTGGTACCCGGAAAAAGCTCAATCTTACAGTCATACGAACGGTGCGGCGGAAGAGAAGTGGCCCGGGACCGACAGAACACCGCCCGCAGATCGTGATACTCCCCCGGCACTCCCGTCAAATCACCAGGATCCTCCTGTGAAGAAGAGACAGAGGAAAGGGGGGGAACAGCAGACATTAAACAATTCACATGACACGACACGTTCCAAGAAAGGATGGTATTCCTAGACCAATTAATAGTGGGGTTATGCAGAACTAGCCAGGGATGGCCTAAAACTATAGGGGTGAAAGGGGACTGAAAAATAAAAAAAGAAATAGTCTCGTTATGATTACCAGAAACAGTGAGAGTTAAAGGTAGCATTTCACGCTGAACCTTGGGAAGGGGACTACCGTCTAAGGCAAACAGGGCCGTGGGATCATGTAACCTCTTTAGAGGGATATCATGCTCTCATGCCCAAGTCTCGTCCATAAGGCAGCCCTCGGCCCCAGAGTCAATCAAAGCGCTACAGGAGGCAGAAGCGCCAGGCCAACGGAGATGGACAGGTAGGGTAGTGCAAGACCTCGAAGGAGAGACCATAGTAGTAGCGCTCACCAGTAGCTCTCCCTTTACTGGTGAGCACTGGCTTTTACCGGGCAAGAGGAAACAAAGTGGACAGCAGAACCGCAGTAGAGACAGAGGCGCTTGATAATTCTTCGCTCCCTCTCCCTAGCGGATATGCGGATGCCCCCCAGCTGCATGGGCTCGGAAGCCACGGTGCCGGAGGAGGATGGTAGCACTGAGAAGGGGGAAATAGTGGGAAAAGCGAAGTCCTTTCCACGAGTCCGGTGAAGCGGGTCGAGCCTTCTCTCAATCCGGATGGCGAGCTCGATCACAGAGTCAACACTCGAGGGAACCTCTCGGGAGAGAATCTCATCCTTAACCTCCGCGCAGAGTCCCTCCAAAAAACGAGCGAGTAAGGCCAGCTCGTTCCAATCACAGGAGGCAGCAAGGGTGCGAAACTCAATGGAGTAATCGGTGACGGATCGCATACCCTGACGAAGTGAAGACAAGACCCGTGAAGCTTCCTCACCGAAAACAGAGCGGTCGAAGACCCTTATCATCTCCTCCTTAAAGTCCGAATAACGGTTGGTGCATTCAGCCTCCGCCTCCCAGATCGCTGTTCCCCACTCGCGAGCCCGTCTGGAGAGGAGAGATATCACATAGGCGATGCGTGCTCTGCACTGGGAGTAAGTAGAGGGCTGAAGAGAAAACACAACGTCACACTGAGTGAGGAATGCGCGGCATTCAGTAGGCTCACCAGCGAAGCACGGGGGGTTATTAATCCTGGGTTCAGGTGAGCCGGAGGGTCGTGAAACGGTGGCTGAGTCGAGGTGAAGAAGGTGTATCTGCTTGGTGAGATCGGTGACCTGAACAGCCAGGGCTTCGACGGCATGACGCGCAGCAGAGAGCTCCTCTTCGTGTCTGCCCAACATAGCTCCCTGGAACTCGACAGCCGAGTGGAATGGATCAGGAGTCGCTGGGTCCATCTTGGTCAAATTCTTCTGTTGTGAGGGTAAGTGAGGACCCAAAAGCGAATTAACAAAAGGAGTCTTTTAATGTAGGTTCAAGTTGCCAATAATCCATCCATCCATCCATCGTCAACCACTTATCCTGTGTACAGGGTCGCGGGGGGCTGGAGCCTATCCCAGCTAACATTGGGCGAAAGGCGGGGGACACCCTGGACAGGTCGCCAGTCCATCGCAGGGCCACACATAAAGTTGCCAATAATGAAAAACATAAATCTCTCCTTGAGAGAATAAAAGTGAACATAAACAACCCGCAGAGTGGGCGATGCAAAAAACAGAAAACTTCTTAATACGCTGAGAGGCGAAACAATGTAGCAGCCAAGGGTAGCAGTGAGCGGCAACTGGCTGTAGGTCTCCCCCAGGGTTGACAAGGGTCGAGGAAGCAATAGTGGTAGTCCGCTTCTCTCGCAGCGCCAGGCGAGCTGGACAGAATACAAATAACGGGTGTTAGGAGTGAACAGGTAGTTATGTGAGGCGGATGCCTACAGGACAGGACTGGACAGCGACAAACCGGACAGAGCATGTATTCCTAGGAGAGAGAAACTCAAGTGAGAATTCAACAAAGGAAGCAGCGAAAACAGAGAAAGAAGTAGAGAAGACAATCAGAGGAAAACGGAATCAGGTGGGAAGAGAATTAGCGGAGTATTCAGGGAAGATAGGGAACAGCTGGAGAAGGAGAGAAGAGGGAAAGGAGAGGTAACGAAAAAGGGCAGCAGAGGGCGACAGAGTAAAGAGAAAGAACAGGGACAAGACATACCATGACAAAACATAACACGACATAACACAAACCAGCTAAAAACACTCGTTTCTGAATTTTGTTAAGGTGGACATCAGAGAGATCATTTAAAATAAAAACAGATGGGGACAAAGGGACTGCAACATTTGATAAAGTGGACAAATTTGTTTTAACCATAATCCAAAAGTTAGCAACCCCCGGGCATTCCCAAATCAAGTGAAAGAAAGTGCCAATTTCCCCTGTATGGCAGAGGGTACAATATGGATCAGGTTTAAGCTTCATACTATAGAGTTTACGTGGAGTCATATAAGTCCTATGTATAAAATTAAAATGGATTTGTTGATGATCCGGATTCCTAGAAGCACGCATTACCATAACCCAGACACTGTCCCAATCAAAACTGGGGGAAAGGTTCGGAATATCTGTCTGCCAGGAGTCTATTGTCAGAGGAGGATATATTTTTTCCAGAAAAAAAACATAATTTAGAAACGAAACCTCTTGTTCCCTGTGTCTCACCTAACACTTTCAGCAAAGGATGGTCTTTGAGAGGAGCCATCCAAGGGACTCCATAGGCCTTCATGGCTGCCCTCAACTGCAAGTAAAAGAAAAAGGTGGAGCTCTGCAAGTTGAATTGAATAGAAAGTTCCTCAAAGGAGTGGAGGCCCTTGTCACCCATTATATCACCCAAGGAGTGAATCCCTTTATCGTACCACTGTCGACACTGACCAAACTTAATAGGGTGCTTATCAATGCGCAAACACTCATTATTAAAGATAGGAGAGTAGGGATTCCAATTAGAGCGGATATCACAAACTTTTTCTGCTGCTCTCCAAGTCGACAGAACATGCGACACCAAAGGACCAAAACGGAGTTTACACTTATTTAAAGGGATATTAGCAAATAAAACTTCATCTAACTTCAGAGGAAGAACCATATTTACCTCCAGGGGACACCAAGAAACGTCAATTTTATCATCATACCAGCTAAACAGGGGACGTAGTGTAAAAGCCCAGTGATACAACTTAAAATTGGGAAATGAAAGTCCACCAGCGAGTCTATCTCGTTGCATCGAGGAAAGTTTTAGACGTGGCCGTTTGCCATTCCAGACAAATTTGGTAATTATGCTCTGCAGCCTGTCCCAAAAACGAGCAGGTGGATGCAAGGGCAGCATAGAACTCACAAAATTAATTCGAGGAAGTACATTCATTTTGATAATTGATACACGTGATCTGAGAGAATTTGGGAGTGGTGACCAATTATCCAGGTTACATGAAATTTTTGATAGGATACCCTCATAGTTAGTCTTAACTATATACTGCAATGAAGCACCAATCATAATACCCAAATATTTAAATTGTTTGACCACTGGTATATCTGAGGGTAGTGCTGTATTTCTCATTGCTTCGTTCAGTGGAAGAAGTGCTGACTTTGTCCAATTTATTTTATATCCGGAAATCTTACCCAAGCTGCCAAAGATAGTTAAAATATTAGGTATGGACTGTAACGGATTACCTAAATAAAGAAGGACATCGTCTGCATACAACGAAATATGATGATTGGTTCCATATATTGTGATTGGGGTGATAGATTTATCTGTGCGTATTGTCTGCGCCAATGGCTCAAGTGAAAGTGCAAAAAGAAATGGACTTAGTGGGCAACCCTGTCGAGAACCTCTGGCTATGTCAAACAGTGAAGAACAAGTTCTACCTGTCAACACCAGGGCTGTGGGGTTTGCATACAACACTTTGATCATACGAATGCAAGAGGACCCCAGGGCCATAACCGTCAATACGGACCATAGATATGGCCATTCCAGACGATCAAAGGCTTTCATAGCATCTAGTGAAAGGACAGCGACAGGAAAAGTCAACGTAGATGTGCCATGTATTATATGTAGTAATCTTCTAACATTATCAGATGCTAACCTAGTTCTAATGAAGCCTGTCTGGTCACAATTGACCAGCATAGTCATGACTGGCTGAAGCCTTCGTGCAATCAGTTTGGCGTAGATTTTCAGATCAGCATTCAAAAGGGACAATGGCCTATAACTTGAACAATCGTTAGGGTCCTTGTCCTTCTTGAGCAAAAGTGAAATAAATGCAATATTAACGTCTTTAGAGAAGGACCCACTATCAACAGAAGCTTGAATCATTTCAAAAAGTAGAGGGCCCAGACTGTCCCAGAAGGATGTGTAAAATTCTGGGGGAATTCCATCCAATCCAGGGGATTTACCACTACACATATCAGAAACAGCCTCCTTAAGCTCATCTAAGGTAATAGGAGTATCTAATTTTAAAGAGTCTTCCTCAGGCAACTTGGGAAGCGGTATTTTGTTAAAAAAATTGTCACAAGCATTCTGGTTATGTGATACCTCCGAGCTATATAATTCAGCATAAAAACTGCGAAAAGCAGCATTAACCTGTGAGGGTTCATTAAGGATGACACCATCTTTTAACTTAATTGCGCTGATATCTGAAAAATGTTCATTGGACCGCAATCTAAGGGCAAGTACACGGCTAGGTCTAGCCCCATTAAAATAGTACAATTGCCGTGTCCTATGAATTAAAAATTCAGCACGCTATTTCATAATACAATTAATCTCCTTTTTCACTAAATCAAATTGAAGCCTTACATTGTCATCATACCTTTGTTGCAATAGACCATCTAATGTTGTAAGTTTAGACTCTAAATTGTGTAATCTAGATGAACTGGCTTTTCCTTATGTTGGAACCATAACATACAGTAAAATTCCTAATAAACCCTTTAACAGCATCCCAGAGTATCCTCGGGTCATCAACTGAACCTTTATTTATATCGACAAAGTCTGATAGTTGAGTTGAGAACTTGGTTTTTAAAGTTTCATCTCGGAGAAGTGTTGTGTTGAAACGCCATCTAGGGGCCCGAACTGGATTAGAATTTAACAAAACAGAAGCAATCACTGCCTTATGGTCTGAAAATGCCACTGGCAGCAAGTTAACATTAACAATATTATGAAACAAGTCTCTAGTAGCAAAGATAAAGTCAATTCGAGAGAAAGATTTGTGTCTGGATGACAAATGGGTGAAGCCACCAACACCAGGATTTAATATACGCCAAGGCAACATCTCTATTTTCTATATTAACTTTCGCAACTGTTATTCTACCTTTGCTATCTGCCCAAGTATCCAACAGTTTAAACCGCAAATTACGCTGGCATATAATCACCACCCCTTTAGATTTATTTGAAGCTGAGGAGCAAGCAACAACACGGAAGAAGCGATTAGACATACGATTTGTATCCCTTTTGACCAGATGAGTCTCTTGTAAGAAAGCTATATTTATTCTTTGTTTTCGCAAAAAGTCCAAACTCGTTTCACTGGGTTATTCAGGCCCCTTACATTGAGGCTGAGAACGTTTAACTTGACACCATCAGCCATATATGAAGTGATAAAACGTTAAACCATGCAATTAGCAGGGAAATCAGACTATACATAGGAGAAAATAGGCCATCTGTAGGCGTCCCAAGCCCTCGGTGTGTGCGGTCAATTGCGATAGACGGAACAGGTAACTCAAGCAGTTTTGGAATGAAAGATTCAAAAAAAGTTATGGGATCACTTCCCTCCACGGACTCCTTGAGGTTTAGAATTCTGATATTGTCCCGCCTAGAACGACCCTCGAGATCTGTAACCTCCGTAAGTGTCGTATTAAGTTTCTCAAGAGCAGCCAGTTTCACTTTTAGTGGAGCGATGTCATCTTCCAGGGCGGAGATACGAGTCTCTGATTCGGTTTGGCGAGTTGCAAGAGAGTCGGTGGCCGCAGCAACCTCATCAATGCGTTTGATGATACTATCCACTTTCACATCCATCCCAGACTCCAATTTAATGATGGAATCATTCAGCATCTTTTGTGTGCGCCGACCTTCTTCCGCCAAGACTTGGGCAATGTGTTTAAGCAAAGCTCCATGTGATAAGTCAGGTAACGAACTCTCACGGCTAACCACATGATCGCTGTTAGCACTAGCCTCGGTCGAATCAGTAACATCTTCCGTAATGCCTCGGGAAAGATCTGGCTTGATCTGTTTTGACGGCTTGGGCATGATAAATTAACAATGGTAGATTATAAAATACAGGAACGTGGTCTGGGAGAGGTGAAAAACGTGACTGAGCACTCCGCCGCCATTTTTGATCCCCTAGCTCTTTAAATGTTAATGGTGCAAGGGATAGAGGAAAACAAGTTTTAGAGTTTCTTAAACTTAAAGACACACATGTAATATTTTTACAAGAAACCCATAGTGACAATAGAAATGAGACTGGGGATTGTGTTGGGAGGGCAAATACTCTCTTAGCCATGGAACGAATTTAAGTGCAGGTGTAGCTATTCTTTTTTCACCTTACCTCAAT
Organism: Xyrauchen texanus; assembly: GCF_025860055.1. NCBI lineage: Eukaryota > Metazoa > Chordata > Actinopteri > Cypriniformes > Catostomidae > Xyrauchen > Xyrauchen texanus. The sequence goes on from NC_068305.1 coordinate 3,279,216, forward strand.
GTAGAGATCATGTCAAAGCTAGAATTGGAAAAAGGTTGTCTTCTTATTGTAAAAGCTAAAAGATTATTTGAGAAATATACATTCAGATGATTTATTAATTTTAGGAGGTGATTGGAACTGTACAGTTGACTTCACCATGGATAGAAATAATGTTGAACCAGATTATGTTTCATCTGCTTTTTTAAAAAGCTTTCTGACTCAACATGATTTGCTGGATGTGTGGAGAGAGAGGAACTTGGACGTTAAACAATATACTTGGATAAAAATGTCACAAAGGAGAATAAGTGCAGCCAGATTAGATAGATTTTATATAAATAAATTGATTAATAATAGGATTATAGCTGCTAACATTGTACCATGTTGTCTATCTGATCATCATTTTGTCCCTTTTCAATTTTCTTTATCGCAGACTCAGTTGAGGAGTCCTTATTGGAAATGTAATGTACGAATGTTGCAGGATAAAGATTTCTATGAAACATTAAAACTTTTTTGGGGAGTTTGGGTTTCTCAAAAAGAGGACTATGACAACCTAATACAGTGGTGGGAATTAGGTAAAACGCAAATTCGAATTTTTTGTCAACAGTTTACTTCTTTCTCTACCACTATGATTAAACAAAAAATTATTAAAATTGAAAAGGAAATAGCTCAGATTGTATCTAATATGTTACAGCAATCTGATACTTTATTGGCTGAGAGCCTACATGAGAAAAAGAATACTCTTTCCTCTCTACTACAGGTACAAACTAAGGGGGTGCTTATAATGTCCCGGTTTTTGTCAGTTCATGATATGGAAGTGTCATGCATTGTCTGTCATCCCCAGATGGGTCTAGAACTTCTGACCCAAAAAATATGAGAAAAATTGCTGTGGATTTTTATCTTTTTAGAGCTGAAAGGGCTGATTCTCAGTGTGCATCGGACTTATAAGAGCAAATTCTTTTCAAGAATTGACTGAAGCTGTACAACATGTTTCCTCAAAAATATGTCAGCGTCTATATTTTTTGAGAAGACTAAGAGTTCATGGCGTTGACAAGGATATTATGTTGCTGTGTTATAAGGCAGCTATTGAGTCTATTGTCCGATATGGTATTGTAGCCTGGTTTGGTAACCTGTCAGTTAAACTAAAATCACAGCTCCAAACATTGTATAATATTGCGGGAAAAATAATTGGACAAGTGCCACCGACTACTCTTAATGAGCTTTTTGAAGAGGCGGTGAGGAAACAGAGTTTAAAAATTACTAACGATCCGAATCATGTCCTCTACAGTGAGTATGAGATGATGCCCTCAGGTAGAAGGTACAGGTTACCAAACTGTAGACTGAATATGTTTAAATTTTCATTTGTACCACTCTCTATAAAAATATTGAACAACAACAAATATCAACAACAACAAGGTGTGTGGTTTTTTTTTTTTTTTTTTTTTAAGGGGTAAATTATGTGTCGGTAATTATGTATGTGTTATGTATATTGTGTCGCATCTGCTATCTCGAATGCCCAAGATGAATTTCTCCGTCAGGAGACAATAAAGGCTAATCAATCAATCAATCAATCAATCAACAGATGAAACCTGGTCGTGCACCAGGTATTGATGGTCTACCGGTGGACTTTTATAAAGCCATGTGGGAAATTATAGGCAAAGATTTTTTTGAGGTTCTACTTAAATGTTATGAAGAAAAAATCCTTCCCAAGAGCTGTCAGCGGGCTGTTCTTGCGCTTCTCCCCAAAAAAGGAGTTTTAAGTTTCCTGAAGAATTGGAGGCCTGTTTCCATTCTTACAGCTGACTATAAACTGCTGGCAAAAACTTTGGTCAATAGGTTGAAGTGTGTTTTGGGAGAGATCATAAATAAAGATCAAACTTTTTATTCTTCAGTTTTACAAGTGTGGCAAATTTTTTCTGTGGAAAGAGTTAATGTCTGGACATTGGAAGAACCATTATTTTTTAATAAATTCTTGTCTATTGAATTGCTGAATTCAGAAACTCTATGTTCTACTTTGGTAAGAGCAGGCTTTTGCAAAGTTTGCTATCTCAAGAAAGACGACCAGTGGCTTACAGCAGATGAACTGTCTAAAAAAGTAGATATTCGATCTCTTCGGATTCTTCAAATATTCGCTGGATGAAATAAAAAAAAAATTATCTGTCCAGTCATCACACACTGAAGGATCTTTCCCTGAAATTCATGTGACAGCAGTAGTGGCAGACTGGGAGGAGACTGAAGGGAAATTACTAACTTTTAAGACACCAGAACTTGGAAATTTTAAATTTGTCTCAAAGAAAGCACTTTACATTATTTGTGTCAAGGTTCTTAATTTAAGAGCACTTGGAGCACTTTCAGAATCAAAATGGACTGGTTTAGTCGAGCTAGGCTCTTCCCCGAAAAGTAGTTGGAGGTCCATTTACAAGAAGCCTATTGAAAAAAGAATAGCAGATTTTCAGTGGCGGATTGTACATTGAGCAATAGCTACGAACAGATACAAGGCACATCTGAATCCGTTGCATAAGGAAGAATGTATTTTTTGTGGGGTCTCTGAAATGGTTAATCACCTTTTTGTTGAATGCTCATGATTAAGAGAATTGTTCTGTGTGTTAAAAGATGTTAGCCAACAGTTTACTAACAGTTTATTTATTTTTGGGCCAAAATATAGTGCCATAAACAAACAAAAAGTGGTTTTATTGAATTTCATTTTTGGCAAAGCAAAGATGGCAATTTGGTTGACCAGGAAAAACAAGACTCTTCATTGGTGTTGATCCAGTATACATGTTAAAATTATAGCGCTATAGAGATAGATAGATAGAGAGATAGATCTATCGATTCAAAAAAGTAGAAACATGAAGCAAACTTCTTGCAAGGTGTGACGAAGCAGGCGGAGAATGAGGATCTAGACGCAGCGGTTTATTCAAAAACAAAGAAAAACTCAGACAAGCAAACAGGGGAGACCTGGCACAGAGCATCAAAAACATGCAAGAACTAACAAGGAAACAAGGAAACTAAAAGGGCTTATATACAAAAAGGAACAAACAAGGGAATAAGGAACACCTGGGGAAATAATCAGGGAAGGAGAACTAATCAGGGGACAACCAATCATCAAATGAAACTACAAAGGACTAGAAAAACCAAACAGGAAACAGGAACTAAACTAAACTTCAAAATAACAGCTCAAAAACAAAAGACAACAGAGAACATGACAGAGCCCCCGCTTTAAGGAGCGGATTCCAGACGCTCCAAAAAGTAACAACAAAACAAGAAAAACAAAAAACTAATTGTCCAAGGGGGCAAACAGGCAACCAAGGGGGCACAGGGGGCAAACAGGCAGTCCAAGGGGGCACAGGGGGCAAACAGGCAGTCCAAGGGGGCACAAGTGCCTGGGAGGCGGCCACAGGACGGGGTTGTGTCAGGGGGCCTAGGAGGAGGCCACATGATAGAGACAGGGTCAGGAGGCCTGGGAGGAGGCCACAGGTCGGGAACAGGGTCAGGGGGCCTGGGAGGAGGCCACAGGACAGGGACCGGGTCAGGAGGCCTGGGAGGAAGCCACAGGACTGGAACAGGGTCAGGAGGCCTGGGAGGAAGCCACAGGACTGGAACAGGGTCAGGAGGCCTGGGAGGAGGCCACCTCTCGAGCCTTCCAGGGCTCCACCTCAAGTCACTCGAGCCTCCCAAGCCACCCAGAGCTCCGCCTCCCAGGGCTCCACCTCCCGTGCCTCCCAGGGCTCCGCCCCTCGAGCCTCCCAAGGCTTAAATTCCTGAGCCTTCCATGGCTCCACCTCCTACGGCTCCGCCTCCCAGGGCTCCGCCCCTCGAGCCTCCCATGGCTTCAATTCCTGATCCTTCCACGGCTCCGCCTCCAGAGCCTTCCAGGGCTCCGCCTCTAGAGCCTTCCACGGCTCTACCTCCCAGGGCTCCACCCCTCGAGCCTCCCAGGGCTCCGCCCCTCAAGCCTCCAAAGCCTTCCACGGCTCCACCTCCTACGGCTCCGCCTCCAGAGCCTTCCAGGGCTCCGCCTCTAGAGCCTCCTACGGCGCCACCTCCCTCAGCTCCGCCTCCCGAGCCTTCCACGGCTCCGCCTCTAGAGCCTCCTACGGTGCCACCTCCCTCAGCTCCGCCTCCCGAGCCTTCCCGGGCTCCGCCTCTAGAGCCTCCTATGGCGCCACCTCCCTCAGCTCTGCCTCCCGAGCCTTCCACGGCTCCACCTCTAGAGCTTCCTATGGTGCAGCCTCCCACGGCTCCGCCTCCCGAGCCTCCCTCGGCTCCGCCTCCTGAGCCCCCTGACCCAGTCCCCGTCCTGTGTCCTCCTCCCAGGCCTCCTGACCCGGTCCCCGACCTGTGGCCTCCTCCCAGGCCTCCTGACCCGGCCCCTGTCCTGTGGCCTCCTCCCAGGCCCCCCGACCCAGTCCCTGTCCTGTGGCCTCCTCCCAGGCCCCCTGACCCTGTTCCCGTCCTGTGGCCTCCTCCCAGGCCTCCTGACCTGGTCCCTGTCCTGTGGCCTCCTCCCAGGCCCCCTGACCCAGTCCCTGTCCTGTGGCCACCTCCCAGGCCCTTGTGCCCCCTTGGACTGCCTGTTTGCCCCCTGTGCCCCTTGGACTGCCTGTTTGCCCCCTGTGCCCCCTTGGTTGCCTGTTTGCCCCCTTGGACAATTAGTTTTTTGTTTTTCTTGTTTTGTTGTTACTTTTTGGAGCATCTGGAATCCGCTCCTTAAAGCGGGGGCTCTGTCATGTTCTCTGTTGTCTTTTGTTTTTGAGCTGTTATTTTGAAGTTTAGTTTAGTTCCTGTTTCCTGTTTGGTTTTTGTAGTCCTTTGTAGTTTCATTTGATGATTGGTTTTCCCCTGATTAGAGACTTGCGAGGCGGAGCCCTGGAAGGCTCGGGAGACTTGCGAGGCGGAGCCCTGGAAGGCTCGGGAGGAGGAGCCCTGGAAGGCTCGAGAGACTTGAGGCGGAGCCCTGGAAGGCTCGGGAGGTGCTGGCTCTTGGACGGTCATGGCTGCTGGCTCTGACTCTGGGACGGTCGAGGCTACAGGCGCTGGCTCTGGGACGGTCAAGGCTACAGGCGCTGGCTCGCTGACCGTGGCAGGCGTAGGCTCTGGCTCGCTGACCGTGGCAGGCGTAGGCTCTGGCTCGCTGACCGTGGCAGGCGTAGGCTGGGGAGCAGAAGTTTTTCCTCTTCTCTTCCTCCTCCTCTGAGCGAATGGAGCTGGCAATGTTGGCTCGGTGGCCGTGGGCTCTGGCTCGCTGACCGTGGCAGGCATGGGCGTTGGCTCGTTGGCCGTGGCAGGCATAGGGGGACGAGCCATGGAAGTTTGGGGGGTGACCTCAGTGGGAGGAGATGATAAACCCTCCTCCTCTACACCCACAGTGAACGGCGAGCCGCTCACTCATAGAGTCTCCTCCACAAACTCAAGGAGCATCCAGTGAGGTCCCGCCGGAGGCAACAGCTCCTTTAGTGAACTACAGAGACCTGCTCTGAAGAAAACCACCAAGGAAAATTCTGGGTAGTCCACTAAATTTGCCAGATCTAAAAACTCACGAACGTGAACCTCAACTGGACAGTCCTCTTGCCTGAGGAGGAGAATTCTGACAGCTGCTAGATCCATAATGGTTGGTTAGTTCTTCTGTGACGAAGCAGGCGGAGAATGAGGATCTAGACGCAGCGGTTTATTCAAAAACATAGAAAAACTCAGAAACAAGCAAACAGGGGAGACCTGGCACAGAGCATCAAAAACATGCAAGAACTAACAAGGAAACAAGGAAACTAAAAGGGCTTATATACAAAAAGGAACAAACAAGGGAATAAGGAACACCTGGGGAAATAATCAGGGAAGGAGAACTAATCAGGGGAAAACCAATCATCAAATGAAACTACAAAGGACTAGAAAAACCAAACAGGAAACAGGAACTAAACTAAACTTCAAAATAACAGCACAAAAACAAAAGACAACAGAGAACATGACACAAGGGACCTCCCACATTATCTGAATACATAATATCAAGCATATTGACTGTCTTTTTGGAGTAAAAGGTGTCCAAAATCACCAAAACATGCAAAGAAGTTGCGATTTTTCTCAAATTCAGAGACCTGTAGAAAAGTGAATTTAAATAAGTAGAAAAAATGTATAACAAGAGACGGCCCACACTACTCTGAATATGGAGCATATTTTCTGTCATTTTGGAGTAAAAGGTGTCCAAAGTCACCAAAACATGCAAATACATTGCAGTTTTCTTAAATTCCGAGAATGGTTAGAAATGTGAATTTAAATACTGTAGGTAGTCAAAATGAACACCACTTTCTTGCAAGTCACCACCAACACTATCTGAACCCTTTAATATCAAGTATATTTACTGTGATTTTGGATTAAAAGTCATCCAAAGTCACCAAAATGTTTGAAGACATTATTTTTCTGTTATAATGTCCTGTAGAAAGGTGAAAACTAATAAGCAGAAAAAATAAAGGCCCATTTCTATAAAGGATCTCCTACACTGTCTGAACCCTTAATAGAAGCATATTTACTGAGCCATTTGACTAAAATGCATCCAAAGTCACCAAATCTTGCAGACATTGTGATTTTTCTCTAATTCTGAAACATACAGAAAGGTGAATTCAAATAAGAAGATAAAATGAATGTGCATTTCATGTAAGGGACCTCTCAAACTGTCTGAGCCCTCAATATGAACCAACACTTCACACACCATGTGATAAGTGTCATGTAATCTCAACACTGCCTAAGTCATGTGGGACACACAGAGTCACAGCCTGTGCACAAATTCTTTTTTTTAATGAGTTGACAACCATTCCCTGCAAGTAACACCCCTACATGTTTTTTCCCTTAAAGCTTAACTATGTATCTTGTGTTCTGTGTTAAATTAATTTCTCTTATCCTAGCTTAATACGTAGAGACATTTATAAGGAGACCAATAGTTGGCTAATTTTCTCAAAAACTGTAAAAACTGTGTCTTTATGGCTCTTTGAAATTTCCAGTTTGTTTTAGGCGACCCTCTAGACCCTACCCACCAACACTGACTCAACCAATGGCATGAGCTGTTTGCAACTATCTATTTGTCCAATCAAAAGGAAATGGTATTCAGAATGCTGTTTTAAATTTTAAATTTTTTTATTTTGCAATTCCATTCGGTGGCGTTGTGGTGCAGAAACTCCATACTTCAGCTTTAAAGATGAACAAAGTAAACAGTTTTTTCTTTTCAGTGAAATTATCATGTAAAGGCAAGGCAATGCTCTGTAGTTGCTTAAAATCTCTGAAGGTTCAAACAACCTAATACATCTAAATTAAATATGTTTATCACAGAGGCAGTTTTAAATTTGTTTGCATAAAAACGCACCCTAATAAGACCATCTGAAGTGCTTTTATATAATGTATGTAATAAATGTTAAATAATCATGCTTTAACACATTTTCTAGTGAAATTATTGACAATTGAAAAAAAATAAAAAATGACTTCCATGTTCACATTTTTTTTTAATAAATAATATAATATCAAAGTCTAAAGTACAATAAGGGGGAAAACATATATACAAATGTACTTACCCCAAGTCATTTTTGTATTGCAATAAATTGAGCAACGAAGTGTTATTATTACAGCTTTTAAGCTACATATACCAATTTGACCAGAGACGTACAGATTATTTATACTTGTGTGTGTTTTCTTTAATAACAGATTTAAATTACAGTGAACATGTGATGAATGTGCTAACGCACTGAAACTGTTAAATTGTTGGGTTAAAACATTAAAAACTCAGATATTAAATTTTTTTTTTAAATATTTCTATTAACAATTTGGTTTGTTTCTTGCAGAAAACATTCACACTGCGTATACAATATTTGCCTTTTCGTCATAAAAAATTCTAACTTTGAAGAACAATTGTTCATGTTCTTCAGCAACTTAAACATTGCTGTAAATACAATACATTTTTGAATAAACTGTTAAGTGATCTATTGCGTTACTAACACACAATTTGCTATTCACAATTTAAATAATAGAACATGGTGTGTCCTAGCATTAGAACAGCTTGGTGGTGTTTAGCATGGTTATCCTTGCACAATCAAGGAGAACCAGGTATTCCCCTTCTGTCACTTCTCTTCTCACTCAATGTTGTGTCGATGTAATGACATTAGGGGTCGCTCTTGAGAGCCCCAAAACACCTCAAAAGGCCAATGAGAATTGGTGATTGGAATTTGCATGCCACTCCCCCGGACATATGGGTATAAAAGGCAGCTGGAATGAAGAGTTCCTTAAAAAATTTTCTTCGGAGCCGAGCGGTTGTGTATCAGCGAGCTGAATTCCACTGCCGTTCCATTCACCTCTTCAAGAAGTGTTTGCTGTTGGATATAGAGCGTATTCCAGTGGCTTTCTCTCCATCTGCATACCCAGTGCAGACTAAACCTCTGAGTGCTTTGACAGCACTAAAACCGTGTATTTCTCCTCTAAAGAGTATATTTCCTCTATCAGAGCAAACTCATTGACATTGAACATCTTTTTAAAGACGCGTCTTATAAAGATGCCTTTCCGTCTCTGTGTAGTTCCTGGGTGTGGTCGTTACCTCTCCGCCTCTGACAGTCATGATCGCTGCCTCACGTGTCTGGGTCATGATCACGTTGAGGAGGCGTATGTGGATGGTTCATGTTCTCACTGTGAGAACATGACCATGGCAACGTTGCCGTCATGGCTTCCCTTCTTCCGGGGGAAAGCCACTTCAGCTGTCCCCCGCGCTGGTCCTTCTACCTACGGGTACGAGGCCACCCGGTTGATGCTGAAGGTGATTCGGGGCTTCAATGGGTACGGTCCCACCGGGCAATCCCCAGGGACTGCTCATTCCCCGACACGTTCGTTTGCTCCAGTCCAGTTCTGGGATGAGACAGGCAGCTCGCCTCAGTGCCAGCCTAATGTCTCTTTCGGAGCTTGCGGGTTGTATGAGATGTCAATCGCTGCATCGGAGAATGCCATGGTAATGTCAGATGCCGAGGACTCGACTGGGCTGCCGCCTTCAGGTGTGCCGGCCCAGTCTGAGGCCGACACGGAGCAGACCGCCATGCTTGCCCGGGCTGCCGCAAGTGTCAGGCTAGAGTGGAACCCTCCACCTGCCCCTGAGCACTCGCGGCTTGACGACTAGTTCTTGAAGTCGGCGCGCCACTCGCGGCCAAGCCACCCATCAGTCCCCTTCTTCCTGGAGGTGCATGACGAGATGACAAGGTTGTGGAAGGCACCTTTCACTGTCCAAACCCGATCCTTCAGCTTGTCCCAGGTGGGGTACCTGTGCCTGCTGAGTGCTGCCACATGGCGGAGTTGCCCGGCACTCCCTTTCTGAGCCTGTAGGACAAAGCCTACATCGCTGCCGGTCAGGCTGCTTCCACCCTGTATGCCATGGCCCTCCTACAGGACCATCAGGCCAAGGCTCTAAAAGAGCCTCACGAGGGTCATTCTGATCCCAATGTGTTGCAAAAACTGCACTCGGAGACCGATCTCGCCCTTCGTGTGACAAAGGTCATGGCGTGCGCACTCGGGCAGATGATGTCCACTCTCGTGGTCCAGGAGTGTCACCTGTGACTGAACCTGATTGAGATGAGAGATGCGGACAATGCACGGTTCCTTAATGTGTCCATTTCCCAGGTCGGCCTTTTTGGCAACATGGTCGAGGACTTTGCCCAGCAGTTCTCGTGGTGAAGCAACAGACTGAGGCCTTCCAGCACATCTTGCTCTGGCATGGTTCAAGAGTGCGCACCCCATCTGTTCGCATAGGACGTACCCCGACACAAGTCCAAGCGGCTCTACCCCAGCCTGAGCCAAGCTCTCAGAGAGATTTTCCACTTCCAGAGAATTCGCTCCCAGAGAATTTTCCCACTGCCTGCTCTGGTATGCCCTAACGTGAGCTCCCCTCAGAACAGACGTGCTGGCACACAGCGGGCCCCATGGGCTGCACGTTCCCCCCAGCAAGCCTACTTTCACAGACCTTGTGCAAGGTCGGGGAGGAAGAGGAACATGTCACCCTCGTGACGCCGTATTGTCCCACCCAGATTTGGTTCCAGGACCACATGCTCCTCTTGATAGCACCTCCCTGGCAAATTTGATCATCAGGTTCCTTAGAGGCACGAGGAGGTTGAAACCTCCTAGGCTGCGCCTCTTCCCTAATGGGACCTCTCCGTGGTCCTCTGGGCCTTTGGAGAGCTCCATTCGAGCCCTAGAGTCAGTTGAGTTAAAGGCCTTCTCATTAAAGACCGCCCTCCTGACCGCACTTACTTCCATCAAGAGGATCGGGGACCTGCAAGCGTTCTCTGTCAGCAAAACGTGCCTGGAGTTCGGTCCGGAAGATGATCAAGCTATTTACCCAATATTCCCATGTCCCCCTAGCAGACATCTACAGGGCAGCAGGCTAGGCAACACGCAATACCTTCAAGATTTTACAATCTCCAGGTTGAGCTGGTTTCATCCCGTGTTCTTTCAGTTGCGAACAGGTAAGTTTTGTAATGTGAGGCAGCTGGCCGGGTGTACCGCTTGCGTATAGTGCCTTTCCCCTCCATGAGGTGAAGCCGTGCGCTCTCTTCTCCCATGTATTTTCACGATCCGTAAACCCTGAATGTCCTTCCTCCTAGCCCTGTGGCTCAGGATTTCAACAGAACAATTCGTAGTCGGACCCAGCACTTGTGCTAACATGCCCTGTACTGGGGTAAGTGCTCCTTAGGTGCCGGTTACCCCGATAACCTCCTGTGATGTCTCTTCTGCGGGACAGTCTCCATTTTGTAGACCTGTGTCTCCCTTGGGCAGAGACCTCGCTGCCCTGGTTGCTGTGCTTGTAGAGCTCCTCCCCTTCGAAGAGCAGAACTTACCACCGCACCTCTTCCATGTGCAGCCTTGAGCCCATGTGACGTATTTGCCACATGTTTACTCCCCCTTTGAGGCAGGGTGTGGACTCCGTGGGGTCTTTCCCCCTGAAAGAATAGGGAAGGAAAAGAATGCTTTCCCCGGTGCATTTTCTGAGCATTAAAGTCCCCAACCAAATCCAAATTTCCACAGAATCCTTCAGCAGTGCAAATGAATGAGCAACTAAAGTCAGGTTGTCAGATTCATCAGCAAATCAGATTGATTTATTTGTTCTTGGTGGGTGTGATCTTTAAGATCTGTCCCGGTCGAGGCCTTCTAGCTGGCCTTGATTGACGTAATCATGTTTTAAGTGACTTAATTTGAAAGCGAGTGCAAGATCTTGCTGATGAGTTGACTGTCATTACTGCTGCTATTGCCTTCGAGAAAGCGATCCTTATGGATTTAAAAACACGAGATGTTCTGCATGACCGCGAGATTGCTTAATTTATAAAACAGGAAAGGAGGGCTGATTTTCACTTCAAGCTAATTAGTAAGTGCTTTTTGCATTGTTATAGCAACATCAGGAGTTTTCTAAGTGTAAATTAGGCTGTTGAGAATTCAGTGTGGGATCAAGTTTTGAAAAGTAGTGCTGCTTTCCATTCAACTCGGAAAGTCGGATTTGACAACTTTCTATTAGGAAAAGTGCAATGGAATTAAGTCAGAATTCCAATTTGTAGGCTTGTGCAGAAATTCTCAAATCCAGGGTCATGAGGTCGACACTCAGGGAGATACACAAAATAAGTGATAAACATTCACTTTATTAACTAATATCAATAAAGTAGTTTGTTTCCACATTACGTGATATTAAAGCCTGTTTAAAAACAGAAACAGGTGTATGAAACATTATAATCTCTTTAGATAATCGTACACCTGTAGCACAAATGCTAGCGCTGCAGCATTGTTTGGGTTGCTAGGAGACATCTTTAATGGGAGTCAAACCCCTGCTAAGACAACGGGAGCATTGCAGTTCCAAATTTATGCATTTATGGTCGGAGATATAAAGTAGGAATATCCCACATCCAACTTGAATGGAACGCAGCATAACTGTGTACCCTGACGAAACGAAATTTATTGCAATCAACATTTAAATCGCAAATATTATTAGATAGATTTTCCAGGTATTATAGATCTCCTTGGTAGACTCATAAGACAATTTTCAGAGAATATATTTTTGTGTATTTTGTCTTACTGTACTGGCAGAGTTTTTTATAGTCAAAACAAGTAAAAAAAAAAAATCTACCAGTGCTGAAGAAGTAATCCAAAGTATTTAGAATACTGTCATGTCTAGGTGTGTTCATGTTTTGTGTTTATGTCTTTTATTTTGTTCCACGTTATGTTATATCCTGTTTCCCTGCCATGTCATGTGATTCCCTGTTTCTATGTCAAGTCATGTGATTATCCTGTTTCCCTCATGTTCATGTGTCCTGTTCCCATTGGCTATAATCTTTTTATTAGTTCTGTTATGCCATTGGTTCATGGTCATTGTCTTGCTATCTTGTTTATAGTTCTGTCTGTTCATTGGTTGATGTTACCCTTGTTTATGTATTTAAGTCTCATGTTTCCAATGTATCAGGGTCAGGTATTGTTTGTATGTTTGTTTGTGTTGGTGTGCTTAGGTCAAGTTTGTTTGGTTTCATGTTTCTGGATTTATCACATATATAAGGAATAAACTGCACTTGGTTTCTTCATGGTCATCATCTGTTCCTGCCTGTCATTGCTTGCCAGACTATTTTGCAATTACGTTACTGACCTTGAGTAATCTAACAGAATACGTTACAAATGACATTTTACCGCATGTATTCTGTAATCTGTTGTGGGATACATTTCAAAAGTAACCCTCCCAACCCTGTCTAAGATTATGTTAATAGCATCACAAAACACACATCACTGATCTGATTAAATCAGTAAATCATTGAATCCATTTGTTTTTAATAAGACACTTTCACCTGAACATTTAGCATTGTAGCACCAATGACATGTTTAAATGAACCGAGTGAAAAAATTACAGTTAAAATGTAAATGAATAACTTTTTCAATTTACTGGAAACATTTCTTTTTGCACATATGAACAGCCGCTTCTTCCTCTGAACAAACTTCTTGTATGTTCAAAAAACGAGTTTTTATTACACACATGGCATGAAATCAAGGAACATGACCCAATCTCTGTATGAAGTGTGGCTATAGAAAGAATTTGTTAGTTTTTTTTTTTTTTCAACTTCTTTTAAAAAAAAAAGAATTTATTATTCTTCAATATTCTACATTTCACTAAGTTCATATCAAGGTGGATTACGAATGACAATTACAATAAAAGATCATTGGTAGAATATTTAATTCGTTTAATCATCTATAATGCAGTAAACTGTAAACAGTAAAAGTACAAAGCATCTCCCAATTAAAAAAATGCAAAAAAGCTTTTAAAATGATACACCTTTTACATAGCTAAATTAAATAAAGTACCATAAACAGCAAAGTTCAAACTTTAAGAAGACCAACATTCCAAAAATGCAAAAATATAAGTTTTCATGTTAATAGGTTAAGGCTGCGTTCCATTTAAATGTGTATCCCCTTCCCTCACAAACTTCACTCCATCTCATGGACTCAGATGTACATCACTGCTGACGTTGTGCGAGTTTCCACAACTGGCGGAAGACATGCAATGGGTTTAACTGGAACACCCTTAACCCTTGTTCACTCGGAGCATGTTGAAGGCTGATGTCAATTTGTGGAATTATTTTGTGATTTTGCAATTGAGAAATGTATTTCCATGGAATGATTTCAGAGGCTTATGTATAAATCTTTTATGTTTAATTTTTTCTTCATTATTATGAATCGTTAGAAAGGATTAATCAAGATTTACACAAATGAAAATATTACCATAACAATGAACACATATGCTATAACTGTGTAATAAACAGTTTAAGGTAGCTACAAGTATTACGCTGTTAAATCTCAATATAACTTTTCTAAACTGCTTAATTAAAACCTAATTTCACCTCCATCATACATTAGAGTTGTGTGGGGTTTATGAAGTACACTCTGCTGTAATGCCACAATCGAGGTGCATTGTGGGAAATGGAGCTGCCTGAAGCATACATCAGAGTAGGCTCGCTCCCTCTGTCAAAATCGAGGGGTTGAACGAAGTGGAACAGACTTCCAAAATGGTGGTGAGGATTCCCCCGAGGGGAAGTGCTTAGGGGAGTTAGCGAGCTTTGTGACATGGTGCATTATCCTGCTGGAAGTAGCCATCAGAGGATGGTACCTGGTGGCTATAAAGGGATGGATATGGTCAGAAACAATGCTCAGGTAGGCCGTGGCATTTAAACGATGCCCAATTGGCACTAAGGGGCCTAAAGTGTGCCAAGAAAACATCCCCCACACCATTACACCACCACCACCAGCCTGCACAGTGGTAACAAGGCATGATGGATCCATGTTCGCATTCTGTTTACGCCAAATTCTGACTCTACCATCTGAATGTCTCAACAGAAATCGAGACTCATCAGACCAGGCAACATTTTTCCAGTCTTCAACTGTCCAATTTTGGTGAGCTCTTGCAAATTGTAGCCTCTTTTTCCTATTTGTAGTGGAGATGAGTGGTACCCGGTGGGGTCTTCTGCTGTTGTGCATGTTGTGGCTTCACAAATGCTTTGCTGCATACCTCGGTTGTAACGAGTGGTTATTTCAGGCAAAGTTGCTCTTCTATCAGCTTGAATCAGTCGGCCCATTCTCCTCTGACCTCTAGCATCAACAAGGAATTTTCGCCCACAGGACTGCCGCATACTGGATGTTTTTCCCTTTTCACACCATTCTTTGTAAACCCTAGAAATGGTTGTGCGTGAAAATCCCAGTAACTGAGCAGATTGTGAAATACTCAGACCGGCCCGTCTGGCACCAACAACCATGCCACGCTCAAAATTGCTTAAATCACCTTTCTTTCCCATTCTGACATTCAGTTTGGAGTTCAGGAGATTGTCTTGACCAGGACCACACCCCTAAATGCATTGAAGCAACTGTCATGTGATTGGTTGATTAGATAATTGCATTAATGAGAAATTGAACAGGTGTTCCTAATAATCCTTTAGGTGAGTGTATATAAATAAGTGTGCATCCAGATTTTAGTTGCGGCTGTCTACACTGTGAAATTCCAAACCGTGGCTGGCTTGACTGCAGTTTTAAACAATGAGGATGATTAAAGACGTAACTTTTCAAAGAATACTCGCTGATAGTAACTACACACAAATTCACCACACGCTGTCAGCGTGCTTAAATAATACAAAAAGTGGCATCTTTATATTCATTACTTAAACTTACTAGCTTGTTTTTGTTTTAAAAGATGCATGTACTGTGTGAACTTTAAAAAATACAATACAAACACTGTGTCTGCACTGCTAGAAATTTGCCTGTTTCAGTCATCTTTTCTTTCATTTTTATGCTGTCTCAAAGAAAAGATGAATATTATTTGAATTTCTTTTCATCACTGATGTATCTGTAAAATGACATGACTGTGTCAGCTGGCTAGCAAAAAAAAAATACACAAAATCATTTACTGCCCTCAATTTGTCCCTTATTGTTTTTTACTCCCAGTAGAATCTTTAAGTCCCTCTCCAGTCACTGGTTTAACCCATAAAATCATCTTTGTTAATCAAAATGTCATATTTAAAAAGTTTTTTTCCATGAAAATAATCCCTTCATGCTTTAAAATGGCTAAGATGTAACTCTACACCTTTGCCTCATTTAGTATGCACAGATCTATGAAAATGCTAATTAGTACATCTCCACTCACCCCTGCCCCGCTCGCCTGTAGCTCGGACTTGCTGTGTCCCCGGAATAAATTGATGAAACCTCGTTTGGGCTTCAATATAAGATTAGTGGCAAAACCTGTTTTTGGGTAAAATGTTCAAAACAGTTCTCTGGAAAATGACTACTGCAAACCCGAGTTTTCTCTGGAAGTTTTGCTGGGAGATTACACATTTTCCAAATAAACTGCACCCATTTAATCTTGGTAATGCATGAAGGCTCACCATTTGTCCTTTTGCAACTTTGCATCTGAAAACAGAACATGTCTTGCAAAATACCGATATGTATGCAATTTATATGGAAAGCTCCACCCCGCAAGTTGACGGGATTGGTTCCTAAGGTTTGTGACGTATGAAACCCTGGCTGTCTGAATCCGTGTTTTTGACATTGTCTTTGGTACAATGCAGTTCCAAGGTGAAAATGCTCAGCCATGGCGTTGACTGCTGATTTCACTCATGGTATGTCGTCTAGCATATAAAAACACCATATGGACATGTAAACCAAGTTAAAAACTTGATTTTCACTGGAGGAGTTCTTTAACACAATATTGTCTTCAAGAATCCTAATGATGCTCTTTTCCATACAAAAACAGTTCATATTGACCACTGCTGTCAAGGTCCAAAGAGAACTAAAAATACCATAAAAGTATTCCATACAACACATAGCTGTTGTATGGCCCCAGAAAGCTTGGAATATAGTGCACAAGTCACATGGACTACTGTGATGATGTCTATACCGAACCTTTAATAGTGCTTTATAGTATTTGTCCTTTATGAAGCTCCTTATCACTATACACAGTTATTCTATGGAATGGAGCTTCTTAAAATATCTATTTCTATGTTCCAGTAAATAAATCCAGTATATGGGTTTTGAACAACATAACTAAATGACTAAATGAGTGAGTAAAAATAAATTTTCAATTTTCAGGTAAACTACTCCTTTAATCGGTGGCTAATTTTTTGAGCACAAACAAGACTCATGCTGGAAGTTATGACAAGGCTAATGACAACACAACAATCATGGCGGAGAACATGTGAGTGTTGTCTTTGTAATATCTTAATAAATCTTTCATTCTTTGGTTAACAATGAATCAATATATTAATGCTTAGTTTTTATCTGCTTACTACTCAATCTGTAGGCGTGTTTCTTGTTATTCATATTGAAGCTTGGATATTTTTACATTCTTTAATAAATAAAATATTTTCTGGGGACATTTCGATACCCTTCAGATTGTGTTTTGTAATTAGGCATTCCACTAAAGTCACTGAAATGGTTTTTATATATTTATTTCCAAAAATATATAGGTTGTTCCCTTTTTTTTGTTTTATTTTATTTAGGCCTGTGATTTGTGGGTTTATGGTAGCCTCCTAATATTCTTGAGCGCTGTAAGTTTTTGTTGCATTTATCAAAGTTCCCGAATTGAGCAATGCGTGTGGTGAATTTTTACCCTTGTAGAGACATATTACGATTCGTAGAGGTCAAATATTACCTCAGTTGCAGCAATGCAAAACTGTCTGACATGCATATAGATATGTATGGATATATACAGTATATCACACATGCACATTTATGTACTGTACCAATAATTAAAGAACTTTAAACAGTTGTGAAATTGCTGAATGGGAATAAACAGCAGTTCAGTGGCACAGGTGAAGAGACTCATTTCCTACAGTAGGAAGAAGAGGTCAAGGAAAGGGACATCCACAATCTTTTTGAAGAACCAGAACTTTCCTGAGAGACCATCACATTTTATTTTCAGTGATGACATCGAGACTTGTTCCTTGGAATTACATGTATGGGACCCCCCTGGACTCCCTGTAATTCGTACCATGTGGATGATGACAGTTGTAGTTGTAGTTGTAGTGACTTTGGAGGTATGTTTGGGGTCATTGTCCATTTGGAAGACCCATTTGCAACAGAGCTTTAACTTCCTGGCTGATGTCTTAAGATGTTGTTTAATATATCCACATAAATTTCCCTCCTCATGACGCCATCTATTTTGTGAAATGCACCAATCCCACCTGCAGCAAAGCACTCAAAAATGAAATCAAATCAAATTAAATCACTTTATTGTCACACGACCATGTACACAAGTGCAACAGTAGGTAAAAGTCTTGCAGTCATGACAGTGATGAGACATATACCAAATTACAATAAACAACACAAATGTACACATACACAACACAACAAAACACAATAATAATATACAATGTACAGTAAAAAATACACACAATATAGAATACACGTACAATAAAAAATAAAAATAAAGAGTATATAAAAATATATATACAGTAGTTGTATTGTGGAGAATATAATTATGACAGTCCAGTGTGAGATATAAGATTAATAAACTTCCTCAGCCGTCTCAGGAAGAAGAGGTGCTCGTGAGCCTTCTTCACAACGGCCTCAGTGTGGACGGACCATGTGAATTCCTCAGTAATGTGGACACCAAGGAACTTGAAGCTGCTGACTCTCTCCACCGGTGCTCCATTAATGGTGATGGGGCTGTGTTCTCTGTCTTTCTTCCTGAAGTCCACTACAAGCTCCTTGGTTTTACTGACATTGAGGGAGAGGTTGTGCTCCTGACACCAGCGTGTCAGAGTGTGCACCTCCTCTCTGTAGGCTGTTTCATCATTGTCAGTGATCAGACGTAACACTGTTGCATCGTCAGCAAACTTAATGATGGCATTGGAGCTATGTGTTACCACACAGTCATTTGTGTACAGGGAATACAGGAGTGGGCTGAGAACACAGCCCTGCGGGGCTCCAGTGTTGAGGGTCAGTGATGAGGAGATGTTGCTGCACATTGTGACCACCTGACGTCTGCCTGACAGGAAGTCCAGGATCCAGCTGCACAGCGAGCTGTTTAAGCCCAGAGCCTGGAGTTTCACATCAAGCTTGGAGGGCGCTGTGATGTTGAATGCTGTGCTGTAGTCTACAAACAGCATTCTCACATATGTGTTCCTTTTTTCCAGATGGGAGAGAGCAGTGTGTAGTGTAGATGCAATGGCATCATCAGTGGAGCGGTTGTTGCGGTAGGCAAACCGCAATGGGTCCAGAGAGGTGGGCAGCACAGAGCAGATGTGAGCTCTGATTAGCCTCTCAAAGCATTTGGTAATGATGGGGGTCAGAGCAACAGGACGCCAGTCGTTTAAACAAGTGATTTTTGATTGCTTTTGTACAGGCACAATGGTGGACGTTTTGAAGCATGTGGGAACTACAGACAGGGAGAGGGACAGGTTGAAAATGTCTGTAAAAACACCAGCCAGTTGGTTCGTGCACGCTCTGATGACGGAGAGTGAACCATCTTCTGTAGCATCGGCCGCGAGTGCTCTCTCCACAAGGGCGGTGTTATTGTCCTCGAAACAAGCATAAAATGTATTAAGCTCATCCTGGAGAGAGGCAGAGTTCACGGCAGAGTTTTTATTCCCTTTGTAGTCCATGATGATGTTAATTCCCTGCCACATACTTCTAGATTCGGTGGTGTTGAACTGTCCTTCAATTTTGTGCCTGTACTGGCGTTTGGCTGCTCTGATAGAGTTACGGAGGTCATAACTCGCTTGTTTATGCTCCTGCGCGTTCCCGGAATTAAAAGCGGAGGTCCGCGCATTAAGTGCCGTGTGAACATCGCCGTTAACCCATGGTTTCTGGTTGGGGTAGATCCGTATTGCTTTGGTCGGAACAACGTCCTCTACGCACTTCCTGATGAAACACATTACGCTATCAGCGTAAACCTCGATGTCGTCATCACCGGAACATCTCCCAGTCCGTGTGATCAAAACAGTCTTGTAGCATAGAGTCTGATTGGTCCAACCAGCACTGGATCGTTCTGAGGGTAGGTGCTTCCTGTTTCAGTTTCTGCCTGTAAGCGGGTGTGACGAACACTGGACGAGATGGGTTCAATTGCAGGAAACAGCTTTATTAGCAGACAGGCAAAAGTACAAAGGGGCAAATCCAAAGGAGCGTAGTTAAGACGAGAGCGTGAAGTCGAAGCCAGGAGATCAGATAAACAAAACAAAACACGAGAATGAACAAACTGGGGAAGACAAGCGAAACACTAGAGTTGGCAAAGCAGAGTGGGTGACAAAACAATAACCAACAACGGTAAGGGGAAAGGGTAGGGTATAAATAGAGAAAATAAACAGTGCAGGTGAAACTAATATTCTAGTGATTGGGAACGAGTGTGAGAGCTGGAAGAGGTGGAGTGGACTTGGGAACTAGAGTTCGTTACAGTGGGCAGAAGCAGAATGGAAGAGTGGTCTGATTTGCCAAATGGTGGGCAGGGAAGGGATTTGTAGCCATCCCGGAAAGGAGAAAACACGGTCCCCTCGTGTGTTGAAGCTGATGTGTTGGTGGTATTTTGGTGTGATTGTTTTAAAATTGGCTTTGTTAAAGTCCCCGTTAACAATGAACGTGGCCTCAGGGTGCATGGTTTCCTGCTCACTTATACTCCCATACAGTTCCTTGTGTGCCCGGTCTGTGTCGGCTTGTGGGGGGATGTACACAGCAGTGATGATGACCGCTGTGAATTCCCTCGGTAGCCAGAATGGTCGACACAGAAGCATGAGATATTCCAGATCAGGAGAGCAGAAAGAATGGATAAAATGTACGTTCCTCTGATCACTCACACAACATGATGCTGCCACCCCCATGCTTCATGGTTGAGATGGTGTTCTTCAGCTTGCAAACCTCACCCTTTTTCCTCCAAAAATAATGATGATCATTATGGCCAAATAGTACAATTATTGTTTCATCAGACCAAAGTAAATTTCTCCAAAATGTAAGATCTTTGTCCTCATGTGCACTTGCAAACTGTTGTCTGGCTTTTTTATGGCGGTTTTGGAGCTTTGGCTTCATCCTTGCAGAGCAAATGTTCAGGTTATGTCAATATAGGATTCGTAGAGATATATAGATACTTGTCTACCTGTTTTGTCCAGCATCTTCAGAAGGTCCTTTGCTGTTGTTCTGGGATTGATTTGCACTTTATGCACAAAACTACATTCCTTCCTGAGTGGTATGGTGGCTGCATGGTACTATGGTTGCGGACTATTGTTTTTACATATGAATATGGTACCTTCAGGTGTTTGGAAATTACTCCCAAGGATAAACCAAACTTGTGGAGTTCCACAATTGTTTTTCTGAGGTTTTGGCTGATTTCTTTTGATTTTCCCATGATGTCAAGCAAAGAGGCATTGAGTTTGAAGGTAGGCCTTAAAATACATCCACAGGTATACCTACAATTCAGTACACCTCCTATCAGAAGCTAATTGGCTAATTGTCTAAAGGCTTGACAAAATTTTCTGGAATTTTCAGAGTTGCATATAGGCACAGTTAACTTAGTGTATGTAAATTTCTGACTCACTGGAATTGTGATATAGTCAATTAAATTTGAAACAATCTGTCTTTATACAACTGTTGGTCTTCAAAGACACTGTGGTGTCTACCCATTTGAAATGTTTGACTTTTATGGTAAGCTGAGACATCAAGGGAAGCCCAGAAGACACATGTGCACAAGAAAAACAGTAGGAAAGTGCAGAGCACATCACACAATTAATTTTGTGATGAGACTTGCAACACTCAGATGAGATGAGTAAGTATCTTTAGTGCATATAATGCACTGAACACCAGAAAAATACCAGTGACTTGAAAAAAAACACTTGCAATTACGAACAGAAACATTCAGGGCTTGTTTTGACTTGTTGCAGGGCAGTACAGGTCTCCATTTCAATGTTATAAACAATGCTTCTTCCAATTCAATATTGAAAATTGAGGGATCGAAATGTTTGTCCTTTCATACCAAAAATAAAACGATTTAATGAATGAATAATTGTAAAACCATTTAAGTAATTTACAGCAGTGTATACCCACCTGTTGCCAAAAATTGAAGGGTCAAAGACAGATGTTCTCTTGCTTTTATGAAGCATTTTATCTTTTATTTGTGATGAGGGGTCTCGCCATCCCCAAGAGAACTTTGAATTCTTCAGCTGTCATACGTAGCATCCTTCTAAATCCAGTCTTATCATGCATGGAAGGAATGGAAGGCTACAATTCAATTATTGTGTTTTATTGTAATAAATTAACTGGAAATAAATTTACCAAATACATAACTGGTCCAAACATCATACTTGGCATTGTGCTATGTTTAGTTTACCTCCAACTCTTTTTGCCACACAGACAGACTTTGCTACCTGTGTTTTCCCAAACATTGTTTCTGACACTTGTCTTTGTTGCACAGACAACTTGGACAGTGAGCTTATGACCCTTGTGAAAGGCCTGGTTCTTCCGATGGCCAGTCCATTCCATCTCTACGGATTTGAATAACATTGAGCTTGAACTGCAGAATCAACAGTTAAAGAATGAAAGCTCAGTGCTATATCTCAAATTATTGCACCAAGGTACACAACAGTGTAAGGAGGATGTTTTCTACTGTCTCTGACTGATAGAACACTCTCTTAATTAAAAAAAAAAAACACTCATTGTAGCCAGCAAAGTCTACCTTAGTAAATGTCCCCTCACAGCAACTGCAAATATCAATAAGACCAAAAGTCAAAGACTGGATGTAAGTATATCCATATTTGTAGTGCAGATTCTCACAGGTGCCGTCTTGTGCACCAAGCCCCGTGGTTGTAGGGTCACATAAATGGGGTTATTTCACCTGAAAAGGAAAATTCTATCATAATTTATTTATCCTCATGTTGTTCCAAACCATAGTTACCAAGTCCGCTTATTATAAGTGAACTTGGGCTTGTTTGTTTTGCAATATGTAAACTGGGGCAGCAGCAAGTTTTTTGTGTGTGTGTGTGTGTGTGTGTGTGTGTGTGTGTGTGCTATGAAAGCAAATGGGGTGGTCATTCTACCAAACATCTCTGTTCCACAGAAGAAAGATAACCCTTTTACCTATCTTGTATTTTTTTTTACAGCCTGTTGTATTATTTTTAATTTATTACCCCTTATTTATTTTAGATCCAGTTCCTATATATTGCTATTTGCACAGGGCAAATATACTATTTATCAAATCTACTTTTATTACATATAGTATTTTAATGGGGATATAATTTATTACAGTTGACAGTTCCATGAGCAAACAAGGTTTGAACATCAACCGTAACAAGATAAAATTGAAGTTCATGGCTTTTTAACAGTTCTGTGTACAAATTTGAAGGCTGTTTATTCGATCAATACAAATAAACGTCATATTATGCGACTACCCATTACTTTTCGAGAGCTTACGACCTACTAGCTAAGTCTAACCTTAAGGTGCATCAAAATTAAGCACCCACTTAGTTACAAACTAAGCCCTTAGTGTGAACTTTATGTCCCAACTTATCTGAGACCTTAAGCACAGCTGGTGCAACCCTATCCTGGTCCACATGTGACTCTCTCTAGAGATCCAATAAGAACAATCTGACAAATCTATGACGTGACGGATCGTATTTCAGTGAGTCTCTCAGAGATCACCATTGCTATAGTGATCTCTATTACCGCTAGTCAGAATAGCTTGAGTAATACACTTTTTGAGGAATATCTTTGCATTTACTGATCATATGACGTCGAGTGAGAGCTTGTTTGATTCAGGACCGCCTGCTGTAACTTGTGATTTTCTTTACCATGTGTAAAGATATTTACACATTAATTTATCAGCAAATTTATAAGCAGTATTTAGAATTGGTCAGATCAGCTATATTCATTGTAAAGATAAGAGTCTAAGCTTTAAAACGACCTTATATATGTAGATCAAGCAAGTGGATGAGTAATAGCGTAATTTTTTTTTTTACTGCTCCGGGTTTAAGAGGTTAACTAGGTATATAGTTAGTGATCATTTTTAAACTTCACAGTAGATGAGTGCAGGAAAAAGTAAAGAAAAAGTGGGTCACCTGTCACCATGAAACACCCTTGCAGTTACTACCATATCATGTCTTTCCTCTTACCATTTGTTTCCTCTCTGGCCACATCCAGCAACATGGAGGAGGAGAGTAGAGAAGGAGAAGTGAGGACAGATGAGGATGAAAGAACAGAGGTCATCGTGGAAGATAGTAGCAGGTGAAGGAGACTAGCTCGAAGAGATTGAGGATATGGTTGGTGAGGCCATGAGAAAAATTTTACCAGCCACCGAAGAGTATAGTCCTCATCTTTATCAACTTTTGAAAAAAGAATTGTATATGCTATTGAATCCTCCACTTGTCCTGCCCTAGCTGTGCCGCTGGAACCAGACCGGCAGTTTCTTCAAGGCCTGAAGAGGATGGATCCAAAGCGCTTGACAAGCTTAAAATACACCAGCTCATTATTGAAGCAGAGTTGAACAGTGTTTTGATCATTTTTCTTGTTGTTGGTTGTGTTTTTGCCTTTAAAAGAACTGATCCTTGTGGTTATACTGAAATATCACTTGAAACGTTTTACACTAGACCTCCCGCACATGCACTTGCTCTCTCTCTCTCTATCTAACACACACGCACACACACACACACACACACACACACACACAGCGCACACACACACGCGCGCACACACGCGCACACACACACGCACACACACGTTGGGTTTCCATGTTTAATGGGGACTTGCCATAGACATAATGTTTTTTATACTGTACAAACTATATATTCTATCCCATAACCCTCACAGAAAACTTTCTGCATTTTTAAATTTTCAAAAAACATAATTTAGTATGATTTCTAAGCTTTTTTCCTCATGGGGACCGACAAAATGTCCCCACAACGTCAAAAAGTTCGGGTTTTACTATCCTTATGGGGACATTTGGTCCCCACAAATTGATAAATACACACACACACACAAACAAAAACACACACACACTCTCTCTGACTAAAAAACATACTTTAACAACATCATACAAATAGTCCATATAATGTTTTTTATAAATATTTCCATTACTCAATTACTCGAATGTGTGTTAATGTACCGACCTTCAGTAGAGTTGGTCAACTCAATGTCATTACATGTCTGATTTTAGGTTATATTAGTATGAGTATTCAATGTAACAACAGCAATACTACTACTACTACTACTACTACTACTAATAATAATAATATGAAGCAATAGGGTGTACAAATTAATTGATACAATGTAAATATGAAGGTTTGGCTTATGCAGAAATAAGCGACACCACACATTAAATGAAAAGACTTGAAAAAAAGGAAGGCGGAAGACTCAAATTGTTTTCACACAGCCCTACATGTTGTGATGGTGCTGCCCCTTGACCCTGTGGTATATCCTGAACTGTGATGAAAGAATCCCAAACGCATGTTCCACTACTAACCTGGAGTGGTGGTGGCGTAGTGGGCTAAAGCACATAACTGGTAATCAGAAGGTCACTGGTTCAATCCCCACGGCCACCACCATTGTGTCCTTGAGCAAGGCACTTAACTCCAGGTTGCTCCGGGGGGGTTGTCCCTGTAATAAGTGCACTGTAAGTCACTTTGGATAAAAGCGTCTGCCAAATGTATAAATGTAAATGTAAAATGTAACCTGGACCAGGACAGATGGTAGTCAAAAATGCGCTGCCGTCTTTGCAGGGTCTTCCCTGGATAGGGTCGCAAGAGGTGACTATGGAGAGGGAAAACTTTATCCTTATGAAAGCATAAGGAAGTGGGCCTAGATTATCAGCACTGGGTAGAGGGGCATCTGGAGGAATTCTCAGTTTCCCAGCTTCAAGGGCCCTGCCAAAAGCAGAGTCCCTCATAGGGCTTTTCCTCTGAAATGCCAAAGGTTCTCGGTTAGTTAGCTGGCTGGTTTGTCTCTGAGCATGTCTTTGCTCTGTACACTGCTGCTTTTGCTTATGTCCTTTTTATAGTCCCCTGTCCTCTCTTAAGTTTTTCTTATATCTGGTCAATTGTCCCGATTGAAGCCAGTGTGCATCATTTCTTGCTGTATTTCTTCATAGACTCTTATTTCCCCTTTGCAATCTCTCTGGTTTACCTGGGCTTGCCATAGAAGACCATATTGCAAATTGGTATAGAAGATAGATAGATGGATGGATGGATGGAGGGACGGACGGATAGATAGATAGACAAAATGACAATCATAGAAAAGTTTACAAATATCTGGTGCTATTTAGTGATCGGTTGGGGTGGTCTACAGACCACCCTTAAAGTCTGCAGCCACCCCCAAATTGCTTTTAACCAATGTACAAATGGTAAAACATCAAATATTTTATTTAATACTTTGTTTGCCTAATGATTGATTGGTTGGACAAGACTCACGTTTGGAGGGGCTCAGCCCACTTCTGCCCATGCCTTCTTCTAGCCCTGTTGTGGCCTTAATACTACCTAATTCCAGTTATAAAAGTGCTTGCAATTATTTCAGTATCCTCTAGACCAATGATTTTCAAACTGGGGTCAGCAAGGGGGTGCTGGGGGGTCCGCAGAAAATAAAAAAAATAAAAAAGTGGAAAAGAACATTATATAGGGATGAAAAATGTATCATATTTTAACTGTGATCACAGTCTCTGCCTCTCGTTTTAAGCATAACCAGAGATCTTATAGTACTGAGATAACAACCTTTGAGGTTCTGTCACTGGAAAGAGTGTATTGGTCAACCAACATTTTACAACAGTTTGCTGATGCTATACAAATAAATTGAGAGGGCTGTAAACTGACACCTTCCGATCGTAAAATATTTAATGACTTCTCTTATAAAACAGCTATTTTTTCATAGTAAAATCCACACATTGTTCACTCCAAACGGATTATTCAGTGTAAAACATGTTGAAGATTAGTGGACCGGCAGTTAATTCATTAAATGATGAGACGTTTCCTCACAAAATAATTGTTTTCAATGTTGTGAAGCATCTACTCAATAGACATCCATTCAAAAAGAACAGCCTCTTGTCTCCTCACCAGTATACCCTCAGATAATGACAATGGAACAGCCATGTTCTTCGTTTTGCTGCATTGAACTTTCATTAAAGACTCTATTTTGATTGAAATCGCTTTTGGGTCCTCACTTACCTGCATAACACAAACATACAAATTGTTACATATTTTTATTATAGGTCTACGGATGATGGACCAAATCACAAGCTCTTTTGAAGTCTTTTTTTTATTATTAAAAAAATAATAATTTTTAATAATTTTTTATTATTAAAAAAAGTTTTATGGCTAAAATAGTTTTATGGCTATTTTAGCCATAAAACATTCCCTTTTATGGCTTTTTGCCAGAAAGAATAAAAATATATAGGTATTTTATAGGTGTTTGTGATTGACAACTTAAAATACCTCACATATCTATGATACTGTAAACACTACATGAAACTTATAAAAAAATATATATATAAATATATATATATATATATATAAAAAAGGGTGACATGATTACAGAAATTAAACGATGAAAAAGTTATTTCCAGTATCATAATGTATGAAACAATTACAT
The DNA here is from genome assembly GCF_025860055.1 of Xyrauchen texanus. Lineage (NCBI taxonomy): Eukaryota > Metazoa > Chordata > Actinopteri > Cypriniformes > Catostomidae > Xyrauchen > Xyrauchen texanus. The sequence goes on from NC_068305.1 coordinate 3,306,258, forward strand.
TAAAATCAGTTTATGTGAGTATTTGTAATTCATTACTTCACACCCCTGTGTGTTTATGCACTTTATCAATCACAATATTAGACCATCTCACAATTGTTGGATATTTTGTTGTTTCAAAAATGTGTTTCTTCATATTATTTTGATATTTAGCTAGATTGTGTTGAAACACATTTTTGTATACAAGACTTCAATATTTGTGGCTATACAAAAATAGCTTTTTTTTTTTACTTAACACCTAACCTGAGAAATAGTCACTTGGGTAAAAAAGTCTGGCAACTAGCTTCAGTGTCCCCACTGAAATTAAGCTTGTTTTTCCAGCCCAATCAGCCCATCCCTCCCCCTGGTCACTTTATGCTCTCATTGCATGGCAAATAGCAGTATGAACATTCTGCAAAACATCTCCTTTTGTGACTCACAGTCTAATAAATCTATTTTTTATTTTTTATTTTTATGCTATATGTTTTGATTAACATTGTACTCTACATCATAATCTGTCCAACGTGACATAATCAATACAGTAAGTATCTCTTTGTCATTTTAATAATTGACTAGATCTTTGTAATGGTCTTCTTTCATGTCATTGTAGTGCACAGTAATACCCAATAAGATTTAACCACCTACAGTCTTACAATAACCTTAGCTAAACATATTAGCATGTAATTAATGTTTTGATTAGTTCAAGGCTGAAGCACAGGAGAAAATGAAAATAGACTTTGAATATCAAAATCAATTTGAATAATTAAATCATTCATCAGTCTTCTGGGATGCATATTTTGCGCAATTAATGACTGCTCTGATATCTAGTGGAACAAACCCCTTACCCGTCTGTTCTGTGGACATGTATCAAAATCAAATCATGTGTCTTGTTGAGGAGAGGTGTGCTATTACTTTGATAAGCAACCAGATTTATTTTAGCCGACCTGATAAAACGGCAATAAATCCCTTTGTCTTTTAGAAGGAACTCGAGTCATATCAAGAGACTAGTATATAATAGGGACTATCACAGAGGGTGGACTCTTGACTCGGGCCAGTAAGCAACCCCGTAGCAACTTAGCAACCATAAAGCATGTTTTTGAAATGACAACTAGAACTCACATTCTCTCCTGAAAAAGTAAAATCTACCACTGCTTTGATCTCTCTCTCTCTCTCTCTCTCTCTCTCTCTCTCTCTCTCTCTCTACCCTCTCTCACTCTCTCTGTTGCATGCTGGGAGTGTGTGGGTGAGAGTGGTGCTGGGTGAAAACTGAGCTGTGAGAGTTCACCTGTTTTTTACCTGTGTTTCTATTTTCTTCTCCTCTTTTGCATGGTTTGACAAGTATTGTTTTGATATTTTTTGGCAAGTGTATTGAGGTATGCGCGGAAGGATGGAGATGCCATTTTTGTCCTTGCACAATGGGTTCAGGTGTGTGCCTGATGATGGAGTCATGGTAGAGTATGTGCTTGTTGTGGCAGGGAAGGTGGTGGGTGACAAGGATACTGTATCTCCTCCGCTTCCCATATGAATAAAGCCATTGCGTGTTTCTTTAAGCGAATGAATGTGGTGATGTTGGCCACAAACGGTTCCTTGCCTGCACAGAGAACGAGGAACAGACAACATTCGCTTAGAACAAAGGTTGGTGCACATGCTGTTCGGGAGGAGATCACAGGCCTCTCTGAGGTAAGAGAGTCAGAAACTGATGTGACTTTACCCGCAATTACTCTGTTGGAAAATGATGCGAAAGCACCCGTGATGGCGGTTGCATGCCCTGAACGCAGAGATATCGCCATTGATAATGCTGATAATAAAGGTATCACTGAGATATTGGCTGTTGAACAGGTTAATAGCTTTGCTATGATAGTGGTGGCAAGTACTAGTTATTATCAGTCTGGTTGTGCAGTTGGAGAGCTTGCGGTAGAAAAGGGGCAGTTAGAGTTGTCTTCTAACCACCTCAATAATGAGATGGGTGCAATGGATGATGCGTTGGCAGGCGAGACTGTGGCTGTGTCTCGTCTGAAAGGATGCATCCTCCGGAGGTCGCATTTGTAGGCCGCATACGTAATGTCATTTCATTAATTAATTAATGTTTTTATTGGGAATGAAAAAAAGGTTAACAACTGTATAAATGTAAGTGCATATACATAAAAGACATTGACAATATATAAAAAATAAGAAAACAAAAAAACACGAGACTCAATGATGTATGCGGCCGACAAATGCGACCTCTGGAGGGCGCAATCCTTCCAAACGAGACACAGCCACTGTCTCTTCATGATATTGATTCCTGCTCACAGAGGGATTCTGTAAGTGGACTCTGTGTGGGGAATTTTCAAGAGATTTCTCACAATGTTCCTTCTCTGTATACCTTAGTGGAAATTAATGCCTTTTTAGATGACACATTTGGAAAGCAAATTCATGTTAAGGTTTTTTTTTTCATGTTAAGAAGTTTGTGAAGTCGGCTACTGTTCAGAGGAATATGGGCTTTGATCTTCTCAGTGAAAATAAATGGTTTTGCTTAAAGAAGCACATTCTACATTTTCTACAAGAAAATGTAGAAAGGTGGTAAAAAAGAGAATGTCAAAAGCTTTGACCATCCATGCATCACGTGGTGTTTTGTCCATTAATGCTGCTAACATCTGTCTGTCTCTTCTCCTTTATGAACTTACATATGGAAGTTTTAAGGGTGTGCTTACTCTATATTAATGGGGGGAGGGATGGGCATAAGTGGTAATGTTATAATTGGGGGTAATTGGAACTGCACTGAAGATTTCACTGTTGATCGTACTGCTGAAGAACCTCACATTCAGTCTTCTTGTTTATCAAAGTTAGAGTTACTGAACTCCTAGACATGTGGAGGGTCAAACATCCTGTGTAAAAGTTAGACAGAATGTACAGTATGTGTATAAGCATTTAGGGAGTCAAATTATTTATTGTTCCATTATTCCATTGGGTTTTTCAGATCATCATTTGCTTTCTGTCACAATAAATAAGTTTCATTATTCTAAGAAGTCTTCATATTGGCACTTTAATACTACATTTCTCCAAGACAAACATTTCTGTATATATTTTGACATTTTCTGGCAACATTGGAAAATTACAAAAGGTACTTTTGCAAATATAAGACAATGGTGGCAGAGAGGGAGACAATTATAAGAATGTTTTTGGGAAAGAGCAAAATAATCAAAGTTTGAACTCATTTCAGATTCTGGGTTGATGGAGCTGTCCAATATCCCAAATGAATAGATATCATGGAGAATGGCAAGTATGTGCAGTGAAAGGCAACAAACTGGTACAACATACAATTGTGGAAGCTTTGAACTCTAGGAAGCCACTTAACATGGTGGAGAGTTCCTTTTTCTGAAACATGCTATAAATTAAACTGGAGCCTGTCACTCACTTTACTAACTTTATGAATTAACTATATTGTATGATCTATTTTGCAACGAGTATCCCTATTTATATCTGACAAAATGCTGGAAAAATGTTCTGATTATTGATGCATGAAATGGCATCCCAAGTCTGTCAGTCACCATTAATTTTCATTTTATCTTGCATTGAATCATGACCGAGGCTGTCATTTTGCCTAGAATCTCCTTTATTGTGTTCCACTTCCAAATATACTATCTCTTAAAGTAGTGTTTTTGTTCTGTTTAATGTCCATAATAGTGCACCCTGAGGCAATGCTCAGAATGAACTACATACTTATGTAGCATTGCATAAATGCAAGAAATAGAGCATGCATAGTGAAACATTTGCAATCTTGTTTCAGGCCATAGGTGGCGCTTGTGGAGTTAAGCCCCAAATGTTTTTATCATCTTGTAGAGATTTAAAAAGTACAAGTACTAATATATAAAGTTGATCTTAAAATGTAAATACATTTTAATATCGTTGATTCTAAAATATACGTAAATACATTTTAAGTGGGGATATGGATTCCTTTCAGAAAAAGCTTTCTACAATAGAATCTGAGGTATCATCCATGATTACCTCGGTCGTGGCCTTGACAAAATGCACCGACTTTATGTAACACTCCCCAAAATCTTAAAGAGGAGTTTACACTATTTTGGGATCTTCCGTACCGTTTCTAATGATAGGTTGTGGAGTGGAGAAAATAAATATAACAACACCGCTGAAAAATCAATAAACCCAAGTGTATTTACAAAAACCAATAATATTTACAATAATATCAAACAAGGTGTATATACAAGTAAAAGTGAAGTCCAGTGTGCACCGAGTTATATACAGTGTTCAGATCAGCCTCACCGGGGTTTGTATCGTCCGTGAGCGTGATCAAGTGATGGAGTGATGAACTTGATGAATGCACCAAATGTCCTCTGATAAAAAAGTAATCCTGGCAGCGAGCCAAACGAAATACCTCCAAAGAGGAACGGCGTCTCAGCGCTCCGAGGTCAGTCACCAGCGTTATTCAATTGAATGTGTGAACAGGTTTGTAGGTGTGCGTACTCGCAAATGAGCCCCGAACACCGGCATAGCGGTTCTTTAAATAGAAACTGACAGTTAGTTCCTGTTTACGTGGCAGGAAAACACGTAACATGAATTCACGCGAAGATCTCGCGTGAACAGAGATCGGGGAACAACACACAACAGCTGAGGGGAATGACAGATTACAGGGGAAAGTAATACAACTAATAGGCATACATGACAAACATAATTAGTTCTCAGTCATTGAACCATATATAAAACCTTCCCTTATGTGGCCACGCTACATAGATAAAATCCATATGGCATGGAGCAGAATTGGAATAGTCCTTGGGAGGTGATGGAGGCTGAATAGTAAAACCATCCCTGACGCTTATCCAATGCCAATTATCCACGACATCTTGGAATCCATGGAAGGCGCCTCCTGGTTCAGCACATTGGATTTGCAGTCAGGGTACTGGCAGGTTGAAATGGAGGAAAGTAGCAAAGCCAAAACAGCCTTCATCACCTCCCAAGGACTATTCCAATTCTGCTCCATGCCATATGGATTACGGAATGCCGCTGCCACCTTCCAGAGGCTGATGGAGAAGGTCCTAGCAGAGCTGAGAGGAAAGTTTTGCTTTGTCTATATTGATGACATCATAATCTATTCAAGGTCTTTATCAGAACATGTCCAACACCTGAACACCATTCTACAGAGACTAAACCAAGCTTCACTTACACTAAACATGCAGAAGTGTCACTTCTTTAAGAAGCAGCTGAAGTTTCTTGGACATATAGTCTCAGAGAAAGGAGTGGAGGTCGACCCTGAAAAGACCAAAGCGGTTGCTGAATATCCTCCTCCCAAAGACATTAAAGCCCTCCAACGCTTCTTGGGATTAGCTGGGTGGTACCACAAGTTCATTCCCCATTTTGCCGACATCACAGCTCCATTGAACAACCTGAAAAAGAAAGGAGTTAAGTGGGATTGGACTCCTGAGTGCCAAACCAGCCTGGAGACTATTAAACAGCTGTTACAAGACCCACCTGTATTGATGCAGCCTGACCTCAATCAACCTTTCCAGGTTCATACAGACGCCAGTGATATGGGCTTAGGAGCCATCATTACCCAGCAAACTCCTGAGGGGGAACGGGTAATAGCCTACGCATCACGAACATTGCGTGGACCTGAACTGAATTATTCGACGGCTGAAAAAGAGTGTCTAGCTGTAGTCTGGGCGGTGGAAAAATGGAGACATTACCTGGAAGGAAGACAGTTCGACATCTATAGCGACCATGCTGCCTTAACTTGGGCCTTCAACAGTCCTAAAACCTCCTCTCGGCTGACCCGGTGGACTCTTCGGTTGCAGCAATTCATCTTCCAAGTACATCACAGAAGAGGATGTCTGAACCTGGGACCAGATGCCTTGTCACGAGTCTGTGAAGCTCCTGAAAGTGAAGGTGTGCCCTGTCTAGCCATAATAAAACCAAAATGTGCCTCTGACATACCCCACACGTTACAGGAAATCTAACAAGCACAAAGTCATGACAATACGGTGTCTCTCCTCCAACTGGCCCAAAAAACCAGAAAGGTTCAGGAAAACCAAATTACCTTTGAGGTCCACCAGGGGGTGCTATATCGCCGGGTTCCTGTAAAGAACAATGGAAATAAATTCCAACTGGTTGTTCCTCAGGCATTAATTCCTGGTTTCTTGCACTACGTACATGATAACCCGCTGGGAGGACATCTGGGACGACTGAAAACCTTACTGAGGCTCTTGGAGGTGGCGTGGTGGCCAACTGTCCGTAAGGATGTCTGGGAGTATGTAAAAGGATGCGATACATGTCAAAAATACAAACATGACAATACAAAACCCAGCGGTTTCCTACAGCATACACAAGTGACAGAACCAGGTCACACTTGGGGGATGGATTTCATGGGACCTTTCCCGACCAGTAAGAAACGAAATGCTTACTTACTGGTGTTTGTGGATTATTACACCAAATGGGTAGAGATGTTCCCCCTTCGAGACAGTAAGACCCCTAAGGTCGTAAAAATTCTAAGGGAAGAGATCTTTACCCGTTGGGGGGTCCCAAAATATCTCATCTCAGACAGGGGGGCCCAATTCACCTCCAATGTGCTTGCTGAGCTCTGCAAATCCTGGGGAAGTATTCAGAAACTCACAACCAGTTATCACCCTCAGACAAACCTGATGGAGAGAATTAACAGGACGTTAAAAACAATGATTGCGTCATATGTGGGACAACATCATGATAGATGGGACCAGTGGTTGCCTGAATTAAGGTTTGCCATCAACACCGCACATCAGGAAACTACAGGTAGAGCACCTGCTGAATTAATGATGGGCAGACAGCTACACGGTCCACTGGAGAGGTTAATCTGCAAAAACCCCACACCTGACCAAACCTCGTATAACCTAATTGATAGACAGAAAACCATGGCAGAGGAGGTAAAGCTTCGAGTAGGAGTGCAACAATCTAGACAAGCTAGATACTACAATGCCCGACGGAAAGATGCGCAGTTTCAGCCGGGTGATCTAGTCTGGGTTAAAACTCACCCTCTCTCGTCTGCCTCCAATAAATACTCTGCTAAGCTAGCGCCCAAATGGGAGGGTCCAGCTGAAGTATTAAAAAAAACGAGGCCAATAAATTACACCGTTCGCTGGGGAGACCCATGTAAAACAGACATTATAAATGTGGTTAACTTGAAACGCTGGTACGGACGATCTCCTCCTATGCCGAAGGCTGGGGGATCTATGTAGCGTGGCCACATAAGGGAAGGTTTTATATATGGTTCAATGACTGAAAACTAATTATGTTTGTCATGTATGCCTATTAGTTGTATTACTTTCCCCTGTAATCTGTCATTCCCCTCAGCTGTTGTGTGTTGTTCCCCGATCTCTGTTCACGCGAGATCTTCGCGTGAATTCATGTTACGTGTTTTCCTGCCACGTAAACAGGAACTAACTGTCAGTTTCTATTTAAAGAACCGCTATGCCGGTGTTCGGGGCTCATTTGCGAGTACGCACACCTACAAACCTGTTCACACATTCAATTGAATAACGCTGGTGACTGACCTCGGAGCGCTGAGACGCCGTTCCTCTTTGGAGGTATTTCGTTTGGCTCGCTGCCAGGATTACTTTTTTATCAGAGGACATTTGGTCATTCATCACTCATCACTTCATCACTTGGTCGTGCTCACGGACTGTCAAAACTCCCGGTGAGGCTTATCCGATCACTGTAAATAACTCTGCGCACTCTGGACTTCACTATTACATGTACATACACCTTGTGTTGTTATTGTTGTAAATATTATTCTTGATTTTGTAATACACATGGGTTTATTGACTTTTTCATCAGTGTGGATATATTTATTTTCTCCACTCCATTACCTATCAATAGAAACAGTACGGAAGATCCCAAAATAGTGTAAACTCCTCTTTAAGATTTTGGGGAGTGTTACATTTATACAATCAGCCCAGCAGCATTCAGAGTGGATTAAGGAAGTAACCTCAACAATTGAAAAGATGCAGAACCGCGTGGCAGAAATGGTGGATTGTAACTGAAGGAACAATATTCGTCTGGTTAATTTGCCAGAAAATCAAGAGGGAGGAGATGCAATTTCGCACTTACAACGGCAACTGGTTTCCTTCCTTGGCCGACAGAGGGATCGTGGAAATTGAGAGAGTATACCGCATCTTCAATGGCCGAGAACCCTAATTTACAAACTTCTCAATTACAACGACCATCAGTGATCCTTAAGGCCTACAAGCAGTCTCTGACGAAGATCCAGCATGGCCAGTCACAGCTCTTACTCTTTGCAAATTACTCCAATGCGACCCTTCAATGGTGTAAAACCTTTTCTCCCTGTATCACCGCACTCAAACAAAAAGGGATCCAGAAATTTCTCCTTTACCCTTCCAGTCTTAAGGTGCTGCACAATAACACCACACATGTCTTCTCATCTCCCGAGGATGCACAGAGAATCACAGATGGCATTTAACTTCTTATTTCTCTTCTGTGTAGACATAGCGAAGAACACAATATTTACACTTTGCCCTAGATGTGATGGTGTTTCTTTTCTCAGGGATTTGCTCATGTGATATTTTTGTTTCTTAGTTATTAGAAACTTTGTATTCTTAGTTTCCCTCCCCCTGTCCCCTCCCAGATTCAGGAAAGCGGGGATGACCTGCAAGCAGATGGGGGATAGGGCATGCCCTCCCCCAGGGAAAGGGGGGGGGGGGTGTACGTCATGCCGGGGGCTCCCCGGCCTGAGAGAACGAGGGAGGAATGTGACAGGGCGGAGGGCAGGCCAGTTTGTGATTTTACACACCCGGTCCCTTATCAGGCTAATCAAGCCTCCGAGAGGGATGAAGGCCGACTGCGGACGGTGGTGCGACAGAGAGAGAATGTTTACAGGCAACTTTCCTTGATGTGTGTGTGTTTGAGTCTTTTGTTTAAGTTTACCATTAAAATATTATTTATATTGTCAAGCCGGTTCTCACCTCCTACTTTTCCTTAATCCATTTACAGTCTGCATTTGTATGTTTTATATGCTCATGGATATTATCACATGAGTCATTTCACTTTTATTTCATGGAACGTACATGGTCTTAAAGGGCAAAATGTCTTGATTTTTTTGCATAGGAGAAAGGCTCACGTTGCATTTATACAGGAGACTCGTTTTAAACAGCAGGATGTTCATAGATTTCAGAATAAACATTATAGACTTCTTGGAAGCTCATGTGCTTTGAATAAAACTAAATGTGTATTACTTTTATCGGATAGGAAATTAAGTTTGCAGATACATGAAGCTGGAGGGGATTCTAACAGTAATTTCTGTTATGCTATAATAACTTTGAATTCTTCTAAATATATACTATTGTCAGTTTATGCCCCTAATACATTTGACAGTTGTAATAATACTGTTTTTTCGACGATATAAAAACAAAGCTGCTGACTTTAGATAATATAGATTCCTATTATTATATCCACCACAGATTTTAATCTTGCGGTGGATATTATGGATAGATCTGGGCTTTGTATTTCTAATTAGACCACTGTATCTACATTTTTAAATACTTTTATGAATTATTTAAATGTTGTGGGCTCCTGGCATACTTTGAATCCTAATGTAAGCAATTAAACTTTTTTTTTCATTGCATCACAAACCTTATTCTAGGATTGATTATGTTTTAGTTTCATTTGTCTTATTGAGCTCCTGTCAGAGTGCTGAAATCCTGCCAAGGGTTATATCTGACCATGCTCTGGTCCAACTTAAATTTCATCAGTCTCATGTTCCTCCTTGCTTTAAGCATTGGTGATTTAATGTTTATCTCTTACAGGATAAAGAGTTTCTGGAATATATCAAGAAAGATCTTGACGATTTTATTAATATAAATAACACTCCGGATGTACATCCTCATACTCTTTGGGAAGTTACGAAATGCGCTATTAGAGTTGTATTTCTTACTCTTCTAAGGTTGCTAGGGCTCGAAATGAGAAAATCGCTTCCTTGGAAAAATAATTATTCAATATTTGGGGAGGCTACAGAAATCTCATTATGATTTGTATAGAGCTCATCTCTTACAGTCATTGGAGCTAAATTTAAATAAGTCTCCAGTGTGAGATCTGAGTTTGTAATACTTAGAAATAGACAGATGTATTATGAACAAGCTAATAGACCAGTAGACGTCTTGCTCTACGACTGAAATAGTCAGAGAGACTTGCATCTATAGACTCTGTTAAGGATCCCTCTGGTGCAATCATAAATAATCCTTCTCATGTTAATACAGTGTTTCATAATTTCTATGCTGAATTGTATACATCTGAAGCGCCAGATGATTGTGCTGATATGGAGGATTTCATTGAGGCCTTACTTTTCCATATTTCTCTGTAGATCAGATAGAACAATTGGATAAGCCAATTTTTTTTAGAAGAATTAAGATTAGCTGCAGTCTCTATGAAGACGCACAAGTCTGCTGGACTTGACGGAATACCTCCAAAAATGTTGTTGGCGCTTTGGGACTTAATTGGCCCTTTACTTATAAAATCTATTGAGTACTCACTTGAGGTCAGTTATTTCCAAAATGATCAAAGGCTTGCCTTGACCTCATTGCTGCTGAAAAGCGGTAAAGATCCACTGGACTGCGGGAGTTACAGATCTCTCTCTTTATTGAATGTGGATATTAAGTTATATGCAAAAGTGATTGCTGAGAGGATCAATCCGGATCAGACTGGCTTTATTAGGGGCAGATTAGCTTCAGATAACGTCAGATGTCTTTTGCATATAATTGATGTTAGCTCGGGATCTGAAGTTTCAAATGCCATTTCAAGTTTAGATGGGATGAAAGTGTTTTTATCCAAAGCGACTTACAGTGCACTTATTACAGGGAAAATCCCCCGGAGCAACCTGGAGTTAAGTGCCTTGCTCAAGGACACACTGGTGGTGGCTGTGGGGATTGAACCTGTGACCTTCTGATTAACAATTATGTGCTTTAGCCCACTGAAAAGCATTAGGTTTCAGCTCATCTATTGTTCGTATGATTGAAAATCTTTATAATATTCCAATTGCTTATGTATCCACAGATTTGCAGTGTAGACGCAATTTCCTTTGGAGAGGAGAACAAGGCGGGGGTGCCCTCTTTCCCCGTTTTGTTTGCACTTTCGTTGGAGCCTCTAGCTATTGCTGTTAGACAAAATCTCTCCAATCTGCATTAAGAACACTATTCATCACATTTCATTATATTCATCCTTTGCTGGAACATTTGCAAAGACTTAATTCAACTAGAGGTTTGGACTCTTACAAATATGATCTGTTTAATTCATTTAAAAGCCCGACTTCTGGTGCTCTTTTGTTGTGGTAATGAGACCTCAATACTTTGGTTACTGATTTTAATTAGGATACCATTTGGTGTAATGTTTTGACTTCATCAAAAAATTTGACCCATCAACTGATACATTTTAAGCTGGTACACAGGATTTCTATCACACCTTGTTGGGCTTATTTGGCGAAGATAACCGATGACAAAACATGCGATAAATGTAACACTGGTTCTGTCTGTGATTACATTCATATGTTCTGGCAATGTCCTTGCATTATGTCTCTTTGGCTCTGTGACTGATAAAACTTCTAACCTTCTCAGAGTCTATGTTCCACTCTGTCCCGGTTTACTGGTACTGGGAGATGACTCGAACCTTCCACTTAATTTACATCAAAAGAGACTGTTGATGGCTGCTTTATTAGCATCTGAGTAAGTGATTTTAAAGGGATGTTTCGATCCACACTGCTGTCTTGTGCTGAGCTGGCACTCTTATTTTTTGGATGTTCTTATTCTGGAATGAGCGACAGCTAAATTCCATAAGACAACATCAAAAACATTTCAGCGTTGGACAGCTGCCATTAGTTTTGTCAAAGACCGAGTATTCTATTTTGACATGACATATGTTATGTTTTTGCCTTGTTTTTCATCAGTGTGTGAGTGTACAGTGGATATAAAAAGTCTACACACCCCTGTTAAAATGCCAAGTTCTTGTGATGTAAAAGAATGAGACAAAGATAAATCATGTCAGACATTTTTTCACCTTTAATGTGACCTATAACATGAACAATTCAATTGAAAAACAAACTGAAATCTTTGAGTGGGAAAAAAATAAAAATAATAAAAACTTCAAAATTCAGTTTGAACTTGCAAAGTTCAAACTGAATTTTGGCAAACTTCAGCCAGGCTTGGATGTTCTTCTTTGTAAGAAAAGGCTTCCGTCTTGCCACCCTACCCCGTAGCCCATTCATATGAAGAATACGGGAGATTGTTGTCACAGGTAGCACACAGCCAGTACATCCTGCAGTTTAATGTTGCTGTAGGCCTCTTAGAAGCCTCCCTGACCAGTTTTATTCTCGTCTTTTCATCAATTTTGGAGAGCTGTCCAGTTCTTGGTAATATCTCTGTTGTGCCATATTTTCTCCACTTGATGATGACTGTCTTCACTGTGTTCCATGGTATATCATGCTTTGGAAATTCTTTTGTACCCTTCTCCGGACTGATATCTTTCAACAATGAGATCCCTCTGATGCTTTGGAAGCTCTCTGCAGACCATGGCATTTGCTCTGAGATGGAACTAAGAAAATGTCAGGAAAATCTTCTTCTTCTTCTTTAGAGTTTATCGGCAGCTTGCATCCATTAGCGTTGCACTACCGCCATCTTCCGGCTTTATTTCCTGTCATGTCCAGTTACATCATATTCTTCTCATCAGTCCTGTTCTTGATAAAAATAATAAAATATTTCCTCTGCTTTGTTCATTCTCCCCACTTTCCAGTATTTCCTTCATTCCTGTCCCTATTGCTCCAATTTTTCCTAACTCTTCCATCATATTTTTCCTCTGTTCTTTATATTGTCTGCAACTCAACAACACATGCTCTATAGTTTCTGCAACCTGACAACAACCACAAAAACCAGTTGGGTGCTTCCCTATAATGTGTAGTGTGCTATTCAAATTACTGTGACCTATCCTTAATCTGGTCATAACTACTTCTTCTTTTCTATTCCCTCCCTATTCTTCACAGCCCCAACTTTACTTTGAATAGCATATAAATGTCTCCCTTTAGTTTCCATATCCCACTGATGTTGCCATTCTCTAATGGCTTCTTTCCATATTATACTCTTTCCTTCAGACTTTGACAACTTAATATTTTCTTCAATATTCTCTTTTTTAACAGCTTGTTTGGCTAACTTGTCCACTCTCTCATTACCCACAATGCCGATATGAGCAGGAATCCAAATCAATTGAATCTCATAACATTTCCCCCTTATTCTTGTGTATATTATCAATATTGAATACAGTAAATCCTGATGACTATTAGATATACCAGTCATGAGACTGTATAAAGCTGACACTGAATCACTTCCAAAAGGAAAATCTTACTAGAACAGCTGAACTTTATTTGTGATTAATCAGAGTCACTTTAAATGATGGCAGGTGTGTAATGACTTCTATTTAACATGAGTTTGAATGTGATTGGTTAATTCTGAACACAGCCACATCCCCAGTTATAAGAGGGTGTGTACACTTATGCAACCAGGTTATTGTAAGGTTTTTCATTTTCATTTTTCCGCCACAAAGATTTCAGTTTGTTTTTCAATTGAATTGTTCACATTATAGGTCACATTAAAAGTGTAAAAAGTTCTGACCTGATTTATCTTTGTCTCATTCTTTTACATCACAAAAACCTGGCATATTAACAGGGGTGTGTAGATTTTTTATATTCACTATATATATGTATCTAATAAGTATGTATATGTGTATGTATGGATGTATATATGCATATAGATATGTTGTATATTTACTGCTTTTTCTGTAATTTTAATTGTTTTTAGTCTTCTGTCCCTAGACATAATAACAGTGCATCCGGAATGTATTCACAGCGCTTCACTTTTTCAACATTATATTATGTTACAGCCTTATTCCAAAACTGATTAAATTTATTATTTTCCTCAAAATTCTACAAACAATACCCCATAATGACATTTTGAAAGAAGTTTGTTTGAAATCTTTGCAAATTTATAAAAAATAAAAAACAAAAAAAAAAATCACATGCACATAAGTATTCACAGCCTTTGCTCAATACTTTGTTGAAGCACCTTTGGCACCAATTACAGCCTCAAGTCTGTTCGTGTATGATGCTACAAGCTTGGCACACCTATTTTTGGGCAGTTTCTCCCATTCTTCTTTGCAGGACCTCTCAAGCTCCATCAGGTTGAATGGTGAGTGTCGGTGCACAGCCATTTTCAGATCTCTCCAGAGATGTTCAATCGGTTTCAAGTCTGGCTCTGGCTGGGTCACTCAAAGACATTCACAGAGTTGCCCCGTAGCCACTCCTTTGTTATCTTGGCTGTGTGCTTATGGTCGCTGTCCTGTTGGAAGATGAACCTTCACCCCAGTCTGAGGTCCAGAGTGCACTGGAGAAGGTTTTCATCAAGGATGTCTCTGTACATTGCTGCATTCATCTTTGCCTCAATCCTGACTAGTCTCCCAGTTCCTGCTGCTGAAAAACATCCCCACAGCATGATGCTGCCACCACCATGCTTCACTGTAGGGATGGTATTGGCCAGGTGATGAGCGGTACCTGGTTTCTTTCAGACATGACGCTTGCCATTCAGGCCAAAGGTTTCATTAGATCAGATAATTTTGTTTCTCATGGTTTGAGAGTCCATCAGGAGCCTTTTGGCAAACTCCAGGTGGGCTGTCATGTGCCTTTTACTGAGAAGTGGCTTCCGTCTGGCCACTCTGCCATACAGGCCTGATTGGTGGAGTGCTGCAGAGATGGTTGTTTTTCTGGAAAGTTCTCCTCTCTCCACAGAGAAACGCTGGAGCTCTGTCAGAGTGACCATGGGGTTCTTGGTCACCTCCCTGACTAAGGCCCTTCTCCCCCGATCTCTCAGTTTGGCCAGGCGGCCAGCTCTAGGAAGAGTCTTGGTGGTTCCAAACTTCTTCCATTTATGTATGATGGAGGCCACTGTACTCATTTGGACCTTAAATGCTGCAGACATTTTTCTGTACCCTTCCCCAGATCTGTGCCTCGATACAATCCTGTCTCGGAGGTTTTCAGACAATTCCTTGGACTTCATGGCTTGGTTTGTGCTCTGACATGCACTGTTAACTGTGGGACCTTATATAGACAGGTGCGTGCCTTTCCAAATAATGTCCAATCAACTGAATTCACCACAGGTGGACTCCAATCAAGTTGTAGAAACATCTCAAGGATTATCAGTGGAAACAGGATGCATGTAAGATCAATTTTGAGTGTCATGGCAAAGGCGTGAATACTTATGTACATGTGATTTTTTTTATTTTTAATACATTTGCAAGATTTCAAACAAACTTCTTTCACATTGTCATTATGGGGTATTGTTTGTAGAATATTTAGGAAAATAATGAATTTAATACATTTTGGAATAAGGCTGTAACAGCCAGGTCCAGTCAGGTCTCCTAAGCAACAATATTGGCACGGTTGCTAGGTAAGGTAGAATCATATGGCGTAACCTCCTCGTGGTCACTATAATGTGGTTCGTTCTCAGTGGGGTGCATGGAGAGTTGAGCGTGGATGCCAAGGTAGATGGCATGAAGCCTCCACATGCACTATGTCTCTGTGGTAGCGCACTCAACAAGCCATGATAAGATGCGCGGGTTCACAGTCTCAGATGCGGAGGCAGCTGCGATTCGTTCACCGCCACCTGAATTGAGGCAAGTCACTACGCAACCACGAGGACTTAAAAGCGCATTGGGAATTGGCCATTCCAAATTAGATGAAAAAGGGGAAATAAATAAATAAATAAAAAAATAGAACTAGAGTGCACATACATAGGCTGTGTGTCCTCCAAAACATTTTTACTGAGGCCAGCATATTTTTTCAATTGTTTGCAATGGGAGCACGCGTATTTAAAAAAGCCAGCAGCGTGATGAGGCGTCTAGCATCTAAACCAAACTTAGTGCTGCGCACTTACCATTTGTTTCTGGTCGTTGAAAAATTCTCAACTTTGAGAGACAGTGCCGCACTCGTCACTGTCTCTTTTTACCCAGCTCTCCAATCACAGTGGAGGGGCAGGATAAATACCGCACCAACCAACCGCTACATCCTACTTGTATAACGACTGAACAACAATGGAGGAGTTAATATTGCTGGTCTATGAGTATTCATGTCTTTACCAGATGACATCCCCGGACTACCATAATATTAATACGAAAAATTATGCTTGGAGGAACATTTCATTGGCCATAGGTCTACCAGGTAAGCAGCAGTCAGCTAGACTAAGTTGTTTCTCTAAACAGACTAATCTTTTGTCCTTAGTAGAAAACAAGTGGAAATACCTGAGAGACACTTACAGGAGAGAGAAAAATTAGGAGAAAGTGAGAATGAAGTCAGGTTCAGGGGCAGCAGGAGGCAGTCGGAGGTGGAAGTACATGTCCATCCTCAACTTCCTGTAGCCATATATTCAGAGCAGGTACACCTCTAGCAATTTCAGGCAGAATAGGCCATGTGATGAGGATGTCAATGTAGAGGCTCTCCTTGAGTGCCTAGTAACACCAGTGGAGGTAGTGTAGCATACAACAGGTGCAGCTCAATATACCGTAAAAGTGCTTCTATATCTGTTTTAAGTGTGTGTTAAGAACTGTTATTATTATTATTATTGTTAGTAGTAGTAGTAGTAGTAGTAGTAGTAGTAGTGTAGTAGTAGCAGTATACTTTATCAGTATGTTATTATTTATTATTAAAATGTTTCTAATTTGTCCCCCACAGACAACAGATGAGAGCACATTTTTATCTCTGT
The DNA here is from genome assembly GCF_025860055.1 of Xyrauchen texanus. Classification (NCBI taxonomy): domain Eukaryota; kingdom Metazoa; phylum Chordata; class Actinopteri; order Cypriniformes; family Catostomidae; genus Xyrauchen; species Xyrauchen texanus. The sequence continues at coordinate 3,323,000 of NC_068305.1, forward strand.
CCCTGACCCAGACCCAAACCCAGGCCGACACCACACAGCCCAGATCTCCTGATTCCCCTGATGTGCCAACACCCTGCACACCTGAAAGACATGCTCGCCATACACTGGCTCCGAAAAGAAGGGCTGAGCCAGATGTGTCTGAGTTTTACTGCTGTATCCTTAATGCTATTAATAATAAGTCAAATGATGAGGAGCATTTTCTTTTGAGTTTAACGGGGGCTTTGAGAAGCCTTCCTCCCTGCAGTCGATCAGAGGTTAAAATCAAATTCCAACAGATTTTACATGATGCAGAATTTAGCACTGACAATCAGTAAAACACTCACATACATACAGACACAAGCTTTATATTTATTTGACAGTCTTCCTTAACAGTAATTAATTTTCCTCTTTTTATTTAGACCACTGTTTTATTTGTTGCATTGTGTATCTTGATAGTGAAAAAAACTGTTAAAAACACTACCACAAGAAATATGTTAATTTTCTAAGGTTAAGATCCAAGATGGCAGAGCGGTAGCACGCAGCGGCCACTCCAGATCCAAAATGGTGCTATTTTTGCTATTTTTGTCACTTAGCCTGACTTTTACTGCACATGGACATCGGAGCAACCGGTGTTCGTGTCTACCATCGCCATACACTGTTAAAATATAAGATTCATGCAACAACCAAGCTGCATGATGATCTGCAGGAGTTGCTATGCAAACTCGGCTTGCTGCGGAGACCAGGCCTGCAGTCCTCGGTGTCACCTGATGCCGGTGCTCGGGGGAGGGGACGTCGTAAGCGGTGAGCGAGGAAACGAAAGCGCAGCAAGAGGGTTCATGCTAGGCTAAAAACAAACCCTAGCCGGCCGGCTTTCCCGTCTATCCTGCTCTCAAATGTTTGCTCCCTGAACAATCCGTCTACATCCGACTCCAGACGTGGCTCAGCGACAGAGTTCCGGACACAGCTAGACGGGCTCGCCTCATTTCGTGCCGACAGAAATGCAGCTCTGTGCGGTAAGACTCGCAGTGGTGGCTTACATTGTGTGTTTACATCAACACGGAATGGTGCAATAACTCTATGCTAGTCTCTAGTTACTGCTCCTCGCTGGTGAAGCTTGTGACTGTTAGATGCAGACCTTTTTATTTACCATGGGAGTTCACTGCTGTTATTATAACCGGAGTTTACATTCCCCCCAGCGCTAACTCTAAGGAAGCGCTCTGTGAACTGTATGGGGCTATGAGCGAACTGCAGAACGCTCACCCTGATGGACTGTTTATTGTTGCCGAAAATTTCAACCATGCAAATCTCAAGACAGTGCTCCCTAAATTTCATCAGTATGTGGAGTTTGCAACGAGAGGGACGAACACGCTTGATCTTATTTACACAAACACCCCAGGTGCGTACCGGGCGGATCCCCGCCCCCACTTTGTCTACTCAGACCACATCCCTGTTATGCTAATTCCAGCATACAGACCGCTCGTCAGATGCACAAAACCGCTCCAGAAGCAGGTGAAAACCTGGCCAGCAGGAGCCATCTCTGCTCTTCAGGACTGTTTTGAGTGTACTGACTGGCACATGTTCAGGGACGCTGCAACATATGATGACTCTACCAACTTGGAGGAATACACAGCATCAGTGACCAGCTACATCAGCAAGTGCATTGATGATGTCACCTTCTCCAAGACCAACACCACATGCTCCAACCAGAAGCCATGGATGACTGCGGAGGTGCATGCGCTGCTGAGGACAAGGCGACATGGCTGCCCTAAGAACAGCGAGGGTCAAACTGTCCCGGGCCATCAGAGAGGCAAAACACGCATATGCCCAGAGAATCCACAGTCACTTCCAGGACTGCGTCGCATGTGACAGGGCATCCAGGCCATCACCAACTACAGGACAACATAAGTTGCCTTATAAGATGCCTCCCTTCCAGATGCGCCAAACGACTTCTACGCTAGGTTTGAAGTACAGAACGACGTGGTGGCGAGGAAGACCACCCCTCCTCCCAACGACCAGGTGCTCTATCTTACCATGGCTGATGTGAGGAAAACTCTATGTAGAGGCAACCCACGGAAGGCTGCTGGACCAGACAACATTCCTTGCAGAGTGCTCAGAGGATGTGCAGACCAGCTGGCAGATGTTCTTACCGACATCTTTAACATCTCTCTGAGCAGCGCCGTCATTTCAACGTGCTTAAAGGCCACCACCATCGTCCCCATGCCAAAGAAGTCTACAATGTCCTGCCTCAACGGCTACCATCCCATCGCACTCACACACATCATCATGAAGTGCTTCGAGAGGCTCGTCATGAGGCACATTAAGACCCAGCTGTCCCCCTCACTAGACCCACTGCAGTTCACGTATTGTCCAAACCGTTCAACAGCCACCACCCTCCATCTGGCCCTCATCCACCTAGATAAAAAGACTTGTACGTTCGAATGCTGTTCATAGACTTCAGCCCAGCATTCAACACAATAATTCCTCAGCACCTTATTGGAAAGCTGAACCTGCTGGGCCTGGACACCTCCCTATGCAACTGGATCCTGGACTTCCTGACTGGGAGACCTCAGTCAGTCCGGATCGGGAACAGCATCTCCACCACCACCACACTGAGCACTTGGGCCCCCCAGGGCTGTGTGCTCAGTCCACTGCTGTTCACTCTGCTGACTCACGAACCACATCATTAAGTTCGCCGATGACACGACCTTGGTGGGTCTCCTCAGCAAGAACGACGAGTCAGCATACAGAGAGGAGGTGCAGTGGCTAATGGACTGGTGTCGACCCAACAACCTGTCTCTGAATGTGGAAAAAACAAAAGAGATGGTTGTTGACTTTAGGAGAGCACAGAGTGACCGCTCTCCGCTGAACATCGACGGCTCCTCTGTGGAGACCGTCAAGAGCACCAAATTCCTTGGTGTTCACCTGGCAGAGAACCTCACCTGGTCCCTCAACACCAGCTCTATTACCAAGAAAGCCCAGCAGTGTCTCTACTTTCTTCGAAGGCTGAGGAAAGCACATCTCCCACCCCCATCCTCACTACATTCTATAGAGGGAATATTGAGAGCATCCTGAGCAGCTACATCACTGCCTGGTTTAGGACTTGCACCGATTTCGGAACACAAAGCCCTGCAGAGGATAGTGAGGACAGCTGAGAAGAGCATCGGGGTCTCTCTTCCCTCCATCAAAGACATTTACCAAAAAACACTGCATCCGCAAAGCAACCAGAATCGTGGATGACTCCACACACCCCTCATACGAACTCTTCACCCTCCTGCTGTCTGGCAAAAGGTACCGAAGCATTCGGGCCCTCACGGCCAGACTGTGTAACAGCTTCTTCCCCCAAGCCATCAGACTCCTCAATATTCAGAGACTGGACTGACACACACACACGTGTCCTGAGTTGCACTTTAATTATTGTCACTTTATAACTGGCTGCTACCTCAATAACTGCTATGTGCATAGAACACTATCTCATAGTAAGTTATGTTTACATTTGGCATTTTTAGAAACTGTCATCTTTTTGCACTACTGTGTACTGGTCGGCGCTGCACTGTCTCTCACTTTGCCCATTGTCCTGTTAATTTTTAGTAATTTATTGTACTGTCCCGTACTTTTTGCACACGTTTGCATGTGCACTTTATATAGGTATTTTTATTTAATCTGTGTAGTCTCATGTGGTTCTGTGTTTGTCCTATGTTGTTTTATGTAGCTCCATGGTCCTGGAGGAATGTTGTCTCGTTTCACTGTGTACTGTACTAACTGTATATGGTTGAACGACAATAAAAACCACAGAATGCTGCCATGCAACTTCACCTACTGGAGAGAAGTAGGTGGTGTACCTCTGTCTAACTTCCAGTGCTTCCCAAGAGGTGTTGTTGCTGCCTACTTGCTGGATGGGCTGCATGGCAAGCTCTGATGGCAGGGGCAGGGTTGGGAGGGTTTCCTTTGAAATGTATTCCACTACAGATTACAAAATATATTCTGTAAAATGTAATGTGTAACATATTCCATTAAATTACTCAAAGTCAGTAACGTTTTGTAAATACTTTGGATTACTTCTTCGGCACTGGTAGATTTTTTCATTTGTTTTGACTATAAAAACTGTAAGACAAAATGCACGTTAAAAATTCATTCTCTGAAAAAACTGAAATATCTCGTGCAGTGTTGTTTCTAAAACAAGATCAATCAAATTGATTTTTAGGATTTTTAGATATTTTTACAGGAAAACAATACAAAAATTATTATCAAGAATATGATTTTTACCCTAATACCAATGGTCTAACTAGAAAAAAGAAATTATGATCCAACGTGAATTTTCTTGATAAAAACACATGACCGTGACTGGTAACGTGCATTCAGAATGGCTAAAAAAAGCATTTTAGCTTTGCGTAAAGCTACAATTTACACAAGGTTTATTTTTATTTCTTCTGCTCCAAACTTACTTTAAACTTACTTCTCTGTCTGCTCGTATGAATGTAACACATTATAAGAAAGTGTTTCACTGCTGTTCAAATGCACTTTGGATTGCATCATTTATATTTATAAATGTTTTCCATTTGAAAGGACTAAATATTAAATTAAACAAATTATCTATTCAGTAATCAAAATAATTTTTGAATGTAACTGTATTCTAATTTCAATTATTTAAGTTGTAACTGTGGTGGATGATGTAGTGGAATACAGTTACTTATATTTTGTATTTTAAATACTTAATCCCATTACTCCCCAACCCTTGGCAGGGGGCACACCTTCCTTCCTCTTCATCAGCCTCCTCCCAGCATAGGAAATTGTGGAGGATGTAAATGGCCTTCACCACGGCATCTGCCACCTTTGGCGAGACACCAAGCACTCTGTGGTAGAGTCTCCACTGGACAGCATGGATCCCAAATGTGCACTAAACCATCCTCCTGGCACGGGAAAGACGATAATTGAAAACACGCTTTTCCCTGTAAAGGTGTTTTCCTAGGTAGAGTCAGAGAAGGTGCGTCTTCAGAGGAAAAGCCTCATCACCCACAAATACATGTGGCACAAGCTGGAGGTCTTTTGTTCCTGGTACAGTTGCAATCTCTGGCAGGTTGAGGGTCCCCTGGTGGAGGGCCTTGCTAAAGTCAGAGGCACAGAGGGTCCCACCATCGCTGCTTTTCCCGTATGCCCCCACATCCACCATCCGGAAAAGGTATCGGGCATCAGCTACTGCTAAGTGGACGATGGAGAAGCTCCCTTTGTAATTGTAATACATGGACCCAGTTGATGATGGGGCATGTATTGTAATTTGCTTCCTATCGATTACTCCCAAGCAGTAGGGGAAGTTCCATGGAAGTCTCCTGCGATCCTCTACCAGTGGTATTGTTCAGGGAAGGGCATGTATTACTGGACCATGACAGACCAGATTGGCTCACACACATCTTTAACTATTCTTGCCACTGTACAGTAACCCACCCTGTAGCTAAAAGCTATAGCTCTGAATGAATCTCCTGTTGACAAATACAGAAAAAGATTCAGTGGGTTAATAATCCATTAATTATAAAGTCAATAAAATAAATTATCATGCTTTGATTATATTAAATGATTAGTGTTTAGATGTGTAAAATCTTTTGCATCACTGAATCATAAATAGGCATACACATTAACTATGTAAGTTAAGTTTAACTAAGTTGTGCCACATAGGCACTGATTAGAGTAACTAAGTTCATTTACTATATTTAAGTACAGTTTTGAGTATTTTTCCATTTTCTTCTACTATTGCTTAAAAATCATACTAAACAATGTTCCCCTTCTGTCGCTCTCTTCACATTGTGTCAGAAAAGCGACACTAGGTGTCTCTCTTGAGCGCCGATATTCACCTCTAGACTATGAAAAAAGGCCAATGAGAGTTGGCAACCAGTATTTGCATGTCCCGCCCCCGGACATACGGGTATTTAAGCGGCGCAAATACGGGAGTTCATTCAGAAAATTTCTTCGGAGCCGATGGTCGTGTCTGCAACTGCTGCGTGTACACACCGAGTTCCTGTTATCCCTCTGCTGCATGCTGTTGGATTCTACGGCGCACAACAGCGGCATTCTCCTGTTCACTGCGAGAACATGACCATGACAACGTTGCGGTCGCGGCTTGCTTACAACCGTGAGCAAGCCACTCCAGCCGCCCCCCGTGTCACTCCTTCTTCCCACGGGATTGAAGATGATGCGGCTGGCGATGGAGGCGATTTGGGGATGGCAGCGGGTGCAGCTCCGCCGGGTACGCCCCCTCGGACCACCCGCGCCCCGACACGCTCGTTGATTCCCGTCCGTGCTCGAGGTAGCGGTGACTCGCCTCACAGCCAGTCGGCCGACCCTCTTGCGATGGAAGCCGATTGAGCTCCGCATCGGAGGGCGGGTTATCTGATGCTGAGGACTCCCCTGGGCGGCATCGGAGGGCGGCATCGGAGGGCGGGTTATCTGATGCTGAGGACTCCCCTGGGCTGCCGCTTTCGGGCCTGCACGCCCAGGCTGAGGCCGACGCACAGATGACGAACATGCTTTCCCGGGCAGCCGACAGCGTGGGCTTGGAACCCTCCATCCTCCCCACAACCATCACGGCTCGACGACTGGTTCCTGGGGTCTGGGCGCCGCTCACAGCCTCGCCCCCCCCGGTCCCGTTTTTCCCGGAAGTGCATGACGAGCTGACATCTTCGTGGAGAGCACCCTCTCCACTCGTCCACATCGCCACAGGCTCGTCCGCCCTCGCCACCCTCGATGGCGGAGCACGCCATGGAGTGCAGGCGATTCCCCAGGTGGATAGGGCGGTTGCGATCCATCTATGCCCGGTACCCCTACCACCTGGCGAGGTCGCCCGTACTCCCTTCCCGGACCTGTAGAGCAACCTCCTCGCTGACAGCGAAGGCCTACAGCGCCACGGACGCGCCGCTTCCGCCCTGCATGCCATGGCTCTCCTGCAGGTCCACCAAGCCAAGGCACTACGCGACATGCGCGGGGTGGCCCTGATCCCGACACGCTGCAGGAACTGCGCTCAGCGACCGACCTAGCCCTGAGAGCGGCGAAGGTCACAGCGCAAGCACTCGGGCAGGCGATGGCCACGCTAGTGGTCCAGGAGCGTCAACTGTGGCTGAACATGGTCGAGATGCGTGAAGCTGACAAGACTCGCTTCCTCAACGCCCCTGTCTCCCAGTTCGGCCTCTTCGGCGACACCGTCGAGGACTTTGCCCAGCAGTTCTCCATGGTGAAGAAGCAGGCGGAGGCCATCTCTCACATCATGCCTGCGCCGCAAGCCTGCGCCACGGCCCATGCCCCGTCTGCCCACCGAGGGCGTCCTCCCGCGACCAGAAGGCAAACCCCTGCTCCGCCTCAACCCGGGCCCAGCTCTCAGCCCCAGCGTCGAGCAAACCGCGGGAAGCGCCGCCCCTGTCTCCACGGACCCCCTCGAGGACCGGAAGGCTCCAGAGCTCCTGAGACAACTTACCCAGAGCCCAAGGCGTTAGCTCCGAGGTGGTAAGACCGCTCCGTCCCCGGTGGAGGGCGGGAGGAGAATCCTTTGTTTTTCATTTGCCGCACCCCTAACATGGGCTGCGGTACCCAAATTCTCAATAAAGAGCTATTTCCTTTGTCTCTGGGGCACATGGCCCGCAAATGCCGTTCTCACGGCACTCTGCTTTCAGGCCTCAACAGTCCCGGCTCCATGGGCGCGGTGTCCCGCCTTCAGCGCCCACGACTGTTCCCGGCCGGCCGGTTCAGGCGAGTCCAGAGGGCGGCAACATCAGACCTCCTCCTCAGTCACGAACCCGCCCCCTGCGGTCGCGTGAGCAAGGTAAGTGCTTTGAGTGCATTCTCAGCACCAGAGTCTTGGGGCGCCACGTTGCCTCCGGCGCCGCGTTACCTGTTCCGCACCGCTCGCGAAGCCCGCCGGGTATGTCCAAAAACCCGTCCACTTGGTGCCCCTAGCACGGAGTTTAGAGCGTGGCTCTCACTGCCCAACCCGTCACGCTGGCTGCACGGACCATTCGACTTCGATTCACGCAATTCAGTTTGCCAGGTCTCCGCCCCCTTCGTGGGCGTACATTTTTCCGCAGTACACGGCCAACATGCCCTCTCCCTGCACGAAGAAATCGCCTCCCTTCTACTAAAGGACGCGATAGAGCCTGTCCCTCCAACCGAAACGAAGAAGGGTTTCTACAGCCCTTACTTCGTTGTACCCAAGAAAGGCGGCGGCTTACAACCGATCTTGGACCTGCGAGTTCTCAATCGGACCTTGTCCAAACTCCCGTTCAAAATGCTCACCCAGAAACAAATTCTATCTGGCGTCCGGCATCTAGATTGGTTCGCAGCAGTAGACCTGAAGGACGCGTACTTCCATGTCTCAATTCGCCCTCGACACCGCCCCTTCCTAAGGTTCGCGTTCGACAGCCAGGCGTATCAGTAAAAAGTCCTCCCCTTCGGCCTGTCTCTGTCCCCTCGTGTCTTCACGAAAGTCACAGAGGCAGCTCTTGCTCCGCTCTGAGAAGCCGGCATACGCATACTCAATTACCTCGACGACTGGCTCATACTGGCCCACTCCCGAGAGTTACTATGCGCACACAGAGACCAGGTGCTCAGCCACCTCAGCCGTTTGGGGTTTCAGGTCAACTAGGAAAAGAGCAAGCTCTCCCCGGTCCAGAGCATCTCTTTTCTCGGTCTGGAGTTAGACTCAGTCCCAATGACAGAACGTCTCTCCAACGAGCGTGCTCAGTCAGTGCTGAAATGCCTCGCTTTCTTCAAGCCAGGCGCCATGGTCCCGCTAAAACGTTTCCAACAGCTCCTGGGGCATATGGCATCCTCCGCGGTGGCCGCGCCGCTGGGGTTGATGCATATGAGACCACTTCAGCACTGGCTCTGGACTCGAGTCCCGAGACGAGCATGGCGCCGTGGCACGCACAACATAAAAGTTACCTCTGCCTGCCGCCAAACCTTCAAACCCTGGACAGACCTCTGCTTCCTAAGGGCAGGAGTACCCTTGCCGCAGGTGTCCCGACGCGTTCTGGTCACAACCGTTTGGGCGCCGTATGCAACGGGCGCGCAGCCACAGGCCGGTGGAACCGAGGCCCGCTGCGCTGGCACATCAACTGCCAGAGCTGCTGGCTGTTTTTCTGGCCCTGCAGAAGTTTCTCCCGTTAATTCAGAACAAACACGTCCTAGTCAGGACAGACAGCACCACGGTCGTAGCCTACATAAACCGCCAAGGCGGAGTACGCTCCCTCCACATGTCACAGCTCGCCCGTCGTCTCCTCCTTTGGAGTCAGCAGCGACTCAAGTCACTGCGTGCCACTCACATCCCCGGCAACCTCAATGTGATAGCGGACACGCTGTCAAGACAAAGCTTGACCGGCGGAGAGTGGAGGCTCCACCCCCAGTCGGTCCAGCTGATTTGGGACCGGTTCGGCAAGGCTCAGGTAGACCTGTTTGCCTCCCAAGAAACCTCCCACTGCCCGCCCTGGTATGCCCGGACAGAGGCTCCCCTCGGGGCAGACGCGTTGGCACACAGCTGGCCTGCGGGGCTGCGCAAGTATGCATTCCCCCCAGTGAGCCTTCTTGCACAGGTGCTATGCAAGGTCAGGGAGGACGAGGAGCAAGTCATTCTGGTAGCCCCTTGCTGGCCTACCCGGACTTGGTTTTCGGACCTCACGCTCCTCACGACAGCCCCTCCCTGGCGGATTCCCCTGAGGAAGGACCTTCTTTCTCAGGGACAGGGCAGGCTCTGGCACCCACACCCAGACCTCTGGAACCTCCACGTCTGGCCCTTGGACGGGATGAGGAAGATCTAGCCGGCCTACCACCGACTGTCATAGATACAATCAATCAAGCCAGAGCCCCCTCTACCAGGCATCTCTACGCTCTAAAGTGGCGTCTGTTCGCGGACTGGTGTTCTTCCCGAGCCGAAGACCCGCAGAAGTGCGCAGTTAGGTCAGCGCTCGTGTTTCTTCAGGAGAGGCTGGAGAGGAGGCTGTCCCCCTCCACCCTCAAGGTGTATGTCGCCGCTATCGCGGCCCACCACTGACTACGGTAGACGGCAAGTCTCTTGGTAAGCACGACTTAATTGTCAGGTTCCTAAAAGGTGCCCGGAGGATAACTCCCTCCCGGACTAACCTGTTCCCCTCCTGGGATCTCTCAGTCGTCCTTACGGGCCTCCAGAGACCCCCCTTCGAGCCGCTTGACTCAGCTGGACTCAGGGCCCTCTCTCTCAAGACTGCCCTGCTGATCGCGCTCGCTTCCATCAAGAGGGTCGGGGACCTGCATGTGTTCTCTGTTAGCGACGCTTGCCTGGAGTTCGGTCCGGCAGATACTTTCGTGATCCTAAGACCGCGACCGGGCTATGTGCCCAAGGTTCCTACCACGCCCTTCAGGGATCAGGTAGTGAACCTGCAAGGGCTGCCCTGGGAGGAGGCAGACCCAGCCCTTTCACTGCTGTGTCCAGTACGTGCTTTACGTATTTATCTGGACCGTACACAGAGCACCAGACGCTCTGAGCAGCTCTTCGTCTGCTTTGGGGGACAGCAGAAAGGGAATGCTGTCTCAAAGCAGAGACTCGCCCACTGGGTTGTCGATGCCATTTCCCTGGCTTATCACACCCAGGCCGTGCCCCCCCCTTGCGGGTCCGAGCTCACTCCACCAGGAGTGTTGCGTCCTCATGGGCACTGGCTAGGGGCACTGCCCTAGCAGACATTTGTAGAGCAGCGGGCTGGGCAACACCTAACACTTTTGCGAGATTCTACAATCTCCGAGTTGAGTCAGTATCGTCCGTGTTCTCTCAGGTACCGAGCCCGTGAGAACTCGGTGGCACGCCCACGATCTGACCAGGTGAATCGCTTGCACCTAGCGCCCTTCCCCCTAACCAGGGGAAACAGTGCACCTTCATTCCCAGGAGATCTCAGGTTTGGGACACTGGTCAATTCCTCCCTAGCCCTCGTGGGTCGCAGTACAGCGGAGGAACTCGCTGACCCAAGCCACTGTGGGTACCGTAAGCCACCCTGTACTGGTATAGGTGCTCCACAGGTAAGGCCTCCTTCGGACTCCCCCTGTGTGTAACACCACGGTTCTGTCCCCTCTGGTGAGCTGACTCCCGTGTTTCCCTTAGGCAGTCATGGCTGCCTCGGCTGCCGTGCTGTATGTTCCCCCCTCTATAGGCTGGATCCACCACCGCACCGACTTTTCCACATAGGCCCTAAGCAGGCCTCTGATGGTTTTGCCACTTAAACTTGCCTCCCCTCTCGGGTAGGCGTGGCCTCCGCAGGGTCTTCTTCTTCCTGAATAAGGGCTAAGACCCCTTCCCTCAATGCGTGTAAGGGCCCCTGCCAAAGTTGCTCTATCGCGAGAAACATAGAGAGAAAGAAGCCCAGCCAGGCTTGGCCCGTTCCCAGGTTGGCGGCCAGCACCTTGTTCCCCTCCAGGGTAACGATAAGGAATCCTGATGGCTTAAATGGGGCATTGAGGAAGAGTGCGTGCAGCCTGATACAGTTGGTCGTCCTGCACGTAAGAATACCTGCTCACTCCTGTATCAGCAGTTCACGTACACGGCTCAGCGCATGGCGCTTTTATAAGTGGACCCCTAGTGTCGCTTCTCTGACACAACGTGGAGAGAGCGACAGAAGGGGAACGTCTAGGTTACGTATGTAACCTCCATTCCCTGATGGAGGGAACGAGATGTTGTGTCTCCCCTGCCATGTCGCTGAGCCGAGCTACTGTTGTGGCCGGACCATTTCTGGCTCCTCAGAAAAATCCTGAATGAACTCCCGTATTTGCGCCGCTTAAATACCCGTATGTCCGGGGGCGGAACATGCAAATACTGGTTGCCAACTCTCATTGGCCTTTTTTCATAGTCCAGAGGTGAATATCGGTGCTCAAGAGAGACCCCTAGTGTCGCTTCTCTGACACAACGTCTCGTTCCCTCCATCAGGGAGCGGAGGTTACATACGTAACCTAGACGTTTTATTGAAAATGTACAAATGCAGAAAGTTTTCTGTGATGATTAGGTTTAGGGGTAGGGTTAGGGGATAGAATCTGTAGTTTGTACAGTATAAAAGTCATTATGTCTATAGAAAGTCCTCATAATGATAAGTAGACCAACGTGTGTGTGTGTGTGTGTGTGTGTGTGCGTGTGTGTTCTGCATTGTGTCTGATGTATTGATTTGTATTTGACAAATAATAATAAAAAAATATTTTTGTTATGGTCTCACACATTCTTTTCCTATGGCGGGTCAAAATTGACCCGAGCAGTATGAACAGGAGACCACCTGATAAAACCACCTAGACCAAATTTTTTTTGTGTCTGTTCAGGTGTTCGCAAGTTTAGGAAAGGTCATCAAGCCTTGTAACGCTCATATTAATGAATAATTTTTATGTAAAAAAATTAATTGATTGGGGTCTAAAATGACCAAAACCATAATTAGGGGTTAATAAGGATTTGGACTATCTACGTATTTAAGTCCTCATGTTTAAAGGAAATTTTGTTTTATATTACCATTTAGAATGATGGAAGTTGTTCTGGACCTATTTCGGTTTGCGAAAATCTGCACAAATGCCCGTATTGCCATTAGGTTGGAGGGCATTCTGTGTGGTGAACAATCAGACCAGATAACATTCCAGGTAACCCTCCCTATCTGTCAAGGCAAAGAAGAGTGGCTCCATTTTGATTGGATTGTGGCAGGACAACACAAACAATTGCCCAAGTGCAACCATCAGATAAGATGCTCAGACAACTACCAGATTGTAAAGGGCTTAATGGAAAGGAGGAGGCGAGAACCGGCCTGACAATATGTGACAGGGCGGATGGCGGGGCCGGGTCGTTATTTTACACACCCGGTCACTTATCGAGCTAATTAAGCCTCAGAGAGGGATAAGGGCCGACTGCGGATGGTGGTGCAGGAGAGAGAGAGAGCTTCCAGTCGGCCTTTTATCCCTCTGAGACTTGATTAGCCTGATTAGGGGCCGGGTGTGCAGCATCACGACTCGGCCCCACCCTCCACCCTGTCACAAAGATACTTCAGAAAGAAGGGCCTCAGCCTTACAACATATTGGAAGGGACTTCTCATTGGCTCATAAGTGGTATCTTAGCAACATCTCAAACCGCCATCCTAAGGGTTACCCTGAGACAAGAGGTTCAAAGGATAATAAAAATTCCTTAAACTCCAGAGGCAACATTATCTTGCCATGTGGCAAAAGTTGAACAAAGAATCCACAAAGACAAATCTTTACACACAAACCTTTTCTCCTAACTGCAACACATCCAGTCTATGTTTGTTCACAGAACTGTTTATGTAAATTGCAGTTGTTCAATTAGCACAATAGTTCACACAAATTGAACTACGTTGGTATAAATGAATGCATGCGTAATATGTAATCTTTTAATGTCATGTTTGGTCTCTATATCTTAAAATAAAAATGCCAAGTGTATTTTTAAGAGGTTTGGAAAAGGAACAATCCATAGATGAAACTTTAAAGACACTATTCTAACTACTATGTAATAATAATCAACATTCTGGCTCCCCAGCCAGAGTGGTGGGAGATGTAAACAGTATATTAGTGTAACGTTTGAATGACGAGGCTGACGAGGAGATGCGGATCCAAACGCAGTTTGAGTTTATTTAATCAGAAAATACCAAATGAACAAAAGAACAACCCACGATGGGGAAAAGAAACATAAACTAGTTAAGGTAACCACGGTAGAGACAAACAGGGAACAAGGGAGAGAAGCACACATCAGGCTAACATCAAACAACGATCGACAAAGACAGAACAAAGACATGGGGTATAAATACACAAACATGGGATAGGTGGCCAATGAAAGAACAGAACTCAAACAAGATAACAAGGTGATTAACAGAAACCAAAGGCAAATTAACAAGGGCAGGTGTAAACAATGAACAGTGAACACGAACGCTAACAAGGACTATGGAATTACATAAGGGACTAAAGTGAAAACTAAGAAGTGCAAAAGTGACAACAATGGTAAACAAGAGGGCAACAGTGAAACGAGACAGGGTGGACAATGGAGTTAAATAAGGGACTAAAGTAAAAACTAAGAAGTGCAAAAGTGATAAGATGGAAAACAAGAGGGCAACAGTGAGACAAGACAGGGTAATCGTTACATAGCCCCCCCCTTAAGGATCGGATACCAGACGATCCAAAACAACAAAAAAAAACACAAAAGACAAAAAGACCCACAAAGAAAAAACAAAATGAGGGCACCAGGGGCAAACACACAGAGACAGTTCACGGGGGTACAAGGGGCACTGCGACAGTCCACGGGGGCCATTAGGCAGTCCAGGGAGGTGGAGAGGGTAGACAGGTAGACCATGGAGGCCGAGAGGGCAGGCAAGCAGTCTATGGGGGTGTGTCAAGGGACCAGGGTCAGGTGGCCTGGTGGACATCCACTGGGTAGGGACTGGGTCAGGAGGCCAGGAGAGAGGACTCAGGACGGGCACAGGGTCAGAAGCCCTGGGAGGAGGCCACAAGACAGGGACCGGGTCAGGAGGCCTGGGAGGAGGCCACAGGATAGAGGCCGGCTTCGGTGGCCTGGGAGGTGGTCGTGGGCCAATGGCCGGTTCAGGGGACCTGGGAGATGACCACAGAGCAAGGGCTGGTTCAGGGAACCTGGGAGGTGTGGCCACTGGGGGAGCTGGCAGAGCCGCGTGAGGCGGAGCCAAGGGGGACCTCTGAGGCGGGGCAGTCGAAGACTTGGGTGGTGGCGCCGCAGGAGGCATAGGCAGGGCCGCAGGAGACCCTGGGGGCGGAGCAGTAGAAGGCTTGGGAGGCGGCGCCGTGGAAGGCTCGGGAGACGGAGCCGAGGGAGGCTTGGGAGGTGGAGCCGGGGGAGGCGATGGCGTAGAAGGCTCAGAAGGCGGAGCTGAGGGAGGCTCAGGAGGCGGAGCCGAAGGAGGTTCTAGAGGCGGAGGCCTGGAGGGCTCTGGAGGTGGAGCCGAGGGAGGTGGCGCCATAGGATGCTCTAGAGGCGGAGCCCTAGAAGGCTCTGGAGGCTCTGGAGGCGGAGCCGTAGGAGGCTCGGGGGCGAAGCCCTGGAAAGCTCAGGAGGCGGAGCAGAGGGAGGCTCTGGAGGCTCAGGAGGCGGAGCTGAGGGCGGTGGCGCCGTAGGCAGTTCTTGAGGCGGAGGCCTGGAA
Source organism: Xyrauchen texanus (assembly GCF_025860055.1). NCBI lineage: Eukaryota > Metazoa > Chordata > Actinopteri > Cypriniformes > Catostomidae > Xyrauchen > Xyrauchen texanus. The sequence goes on from NC_068305.1 coordinate 3,338,119, forward strand.
GGCTCCGGGGACGGAGCTGAGGAAGGCACAGGAGAAGGAGCCAAGGAAGGCTCAGGAGACGGAGCCGCAGGAGGCTCTGGAGGCGGAGCCGCAGAAGGCTCGGGAGGCGGAGCCGCAGGAGGCTCGGGAGGCGGAGCCGCAGGAGGCTCCGGAGGCAGAGCCGTAGGAGGCTCTGGAGGAGGCTCGGAAGGCAGAGCCGTGGATGGCTCGAGAGGCTTGAAGGGTGGAGCCCTGGGAAGCTCGAGGGGCTTGAGAGGCGGAGCCCTGGAAGGCTCGAGAGGCTTGAGAGGCGGAGCCCTGGAAGGCTCGAGAGGCTTGAGGGGCGGTGCCCTGGAAGGCTCGAGAGGCTTGAGGAGCGGAGCCCTGGAAGGCTCGAGAGGCTTGAGGGGCGGAGCCATGGTAGGCTCGAGAGGCGGAGCCCTGGAAGGCTCGAGAGGCTTGAGGGGTGGAGCCCTGGAAGGCTCGAGAGGCTTGAGGGGCGGAGCCCTGGGAGGCTTGAGGGGCAGAGCCCTGGGAGGCTCGAGAGGCTTGAGAGGCGGAGCCCCGGAAGGCTCGAGAGGCTTAAGAGGTGGAGCTCTGGGAAGCTCGGAGGGCGGAGCTCTGGAAAGCTCGGGAGGCTTGAGAGACGGAGCCCTGGAAGACTCGAGAGACTTGAGAGGCGGAGCCCTAGGAGGCTCGAGAGGCTTAAGAGGTGGAGCTCTGGGAAGCTTGGAGGGCGGAGCTCTGGAAAGCTCGGGAGGCTTGAGAGACGGAGCCCTGGAAGGCTCGAGAGGCTTGAGAGGTGGAGCTCTGGAAAGCTCGGGAGGCGGAGCTCTGGAAAGCTCGGGAAACTCGGAAGGCGGAGCTCCGGAAAGCTCGGAAGGCGGAGCTCTGGAAAGCTCGGGAAACTTGGAAGGCGGAGCTCTGGAAAGCTCGGGAAACTCGGAAGGCGGAGCTCTGGAAAGCTCGGGAGGAGGAGCCCTGGAAGACTCGAGAGACTTGAGAGACTTGGGAGGCGAAACCCTAGGGGGCTTGAGAGGCGCTGGCTCTTGGACGGTCACGGCCATTGGCACTGGCACTGGCTCTTGGACGGTCATGGCTACTGGCACTGGCTCTTGGACGGTCAAGGCTTCTGGCACTGGCTCTTGGACGGTCACGGCTACTGGCACTGGCTCTTGGACGGTCACGGCTACTGGCACTGGCTCTTGGACGGTCGTGGCTTTGGGCACTGGCTCTTGGACGGTCATGGCTACTGGCACTGGCTCAGGGACAGTCGAGGCCACAGGCGCTGGCTCAGGGACGGTCGAGGCTACAGGCGCTGGCTCAGGGACGGTCGAGGCTACAGGCGCTGGCTCAGGGACGGTCGAGGCTACAGGCGCTGGCTCAGGGACGGTCGAGGCTACAGGCGCTGGCTCAGGGACGGTCGAGGCTACAGGCACTGGCTCATTGACGTTTGAGGCTTGCGGCACTGGCTCATTGACGTTTGAGGCTAGCGGCACTGGCTCACTGACGTCTGAGGCTACAGGCTCTGGCTGGGTTACCGTGGTTGACGAGGATTCGGGCTCGCTCACGGTGACATGCGTGGGCTCTAGCTCGCTCACCGTGACATGGCGTGGCAGCTGGCTCGCTCACCGGGGCAGGCGTGGGCTCGGCTCGCAGAACCGGGGCAGGCGTGGGCGGGAGGCGGAAGCCTGTCTTCTCCTCCTCCTCGGGCAGACGAAGAGGACGCGCTGGCTCGTTGACTGGCGTGAAAGGACGAACCACGGGTGAATGGAGGGTCAATACTGCAGGAGGCGCTACGGGGTTCTCCTCGAGGATGTCCACTGTTAAGGGAGAACCGCAGATCTGTAGGGTCTCCTCAACGAACGCGCGGAGCGTCCAGTCGCGCGTTGGCGGTGGCAGCCGCTCCTTCAGCCCGTCACTCAGGTTGCCTCGGAAGAAGACCACCAGGGAGAAATTAGGGAAGTCTGAAACGTTTGCCAGAGCCAGAAAGTCGTGGATGTGATCTTCTATAGGTCGGTCCCCTTGCTTCAGGCTGAGCAGTTCATAGTTCGCCCATTGTGCGGTCGATCGTTCTGTAACGTTTGAATGACGAGGCTGACGAGGAGATGCGGATCCAAACGCAGTTTGAGTTTATTTAATCAGAAAATACCAAATGAACAAAAGAACAACCCACGATGGGGAAAAGAAACATAAACTAGTTAAGGTAACCACGGTAGAGACAAACAGGGAACAAGGGAGAGAAGCACACATCAGGCTAACATCAAACAACGATCGACAAAGACAGAACAAAGACACGGGGTATAAATACACAAACATGGGATAGGTGGCCAATGAAAGAACAGAACTCAAACAAGATAACAAGGTGATTAACAGAAACCAAAGGCAAATTAACAAGGGCAGGTGTAAACAATGAACAGTGAACACGAACGCTAACAAGGACTATGGAATTACATAAGGGACTAAAGTGAAAACTAAGAAGTGCAAAAGTGACAACAATGGTAAACAAGAGGGCAACAGTGAAACGAGACAGGGTGGACAATGGAGTTAAATAAGGGACTAAAGTGAAAACTAAGAAGTGCAAAAGTGACAAGATGGAAAACAAGAGGGCAACAGTGAGACAAGACAGGGTAATCGTTACAATTAGTAACATTCCAAAGTCCTGAGTTCCTATCATTAACAGGATACACTTTTATGTTCTGGTCTCACTGTAGGAGAGAGAGGGTAACAGATCATCCAACATTCGATAGAGAGTTGAAGATAGACAAGTACCAAGTCTCATTAAAAGAGACTATTGCAACCAGGGGTGCCGCCAGGAATTTTGGGCCCCATGACAAAAAAATCTAATTGGGCCCCTTCTGCGCAGCTGTTGTCACCACATCTCTAGGGCCTAACTTTGCCATCAAAAGCTTTACATAACTCTAATCAAAGGCTTGCAACTGTCTTGTTTCTTGTAGTTCAATACTAGAAATAGCACAATATTTACTGCTGGTGATTTGTAAATGCAAGTCTGCATACTACAGTATGCAGTTCACTCTTTGATGCATGATTAAAAGCCACCATAAGGCAATCCTTTACAGTCTCAATGTATTTTTATTGTAAAATTAATGACAGATTATTAAAAAAATTAAAAATAAAAAAAATAAATATATATTAACTTTTTATTCAAAGTAAATTAACATCATCTCAAAACAATGAAAACAGCAGATTTTTGAACTTAACTGCACATATATGCCAACAACAAAATAAAGTTGACGTGTAAAATTGAATTTTCACATCAGGGTTATTATAGTGCTACAAAACAGATCAAGTGATCACTAAATCAATAGGTTTTGAGGTTTGGAATATGGTCATAAACTAACACTAACAGTGACATCAAATTAAAAGGTATAATAAAGTCTGTATCTATAGATGTCATTTAACGGCCAAAATTCAGTCTAAATTTACGCATCAAACTGGATTATTTTAATATTGTCTGTAACTTACATGCAGGTTGAGGTAAGCTACTCATTGTTTCTAACTGCATCCAGTACAGACAGGAGGTTGGTTTTTATATTTATGTCATAATGGTCATTATGTGAGAAAATAATTTGTGTTTGATTTCTGTCATTAATAAATATTTCATTTTCTTTTTTGTTATGGTAAAAAGAGCAAGAGAGACAGAGAACCCCACACAGACTCCCTGGAATGATGCTAAGTTATTTACACGATGTTGCTCACCTTCTTCACAGGGACAGGGAGGGGTGCAGTTATGGGGAGACTGGGGTGCTGCTGACTCATCTGTTGTTAAGTCTGCTAAAAGGGGCATGGACAATGATTTAATATGAATATCTTGCTAAAAGTTTCCCTGCACTGATTAAATGTTGATGAAATGTAGGCTAACACCTGCAGCTAGCTAACTTTTTTTTTTTTTTTTAGCTAGCTAGCTTATTTCACTACAGAGACTGAGCGCAACGCGTCATAATCTGACGACCACGCCCACCGGGAGGGAAGACAATCCGTTGACTTTGCATTGCGAGAGGATGCCTCCTTGTCATTTTGACATATAACAAATGACAGAAAATGCCTAACTAAATCCATAAATACATTTTTATAAGCTTCAGAACTGTAAACGCCAGCCTTTAAGGAGACAAAAGTAGATACAGGCAATAATAAGACGTGAAGCATCAGAAGGAAGAATGGGTAAACTGAATATATCTCCTCCTCTCAGGTTCACATAGGGTGGTGAAATAAGCAAACGACATGGTTAAAATTATTAATGTTTTTTTTCTTTTTACAGTATCATGTCGCGTTCCAGTGGGCGTAGTTCTCAGAGTAGTTCGGGTAGTAGTCTCCTTTTATGTCCTGAAACAAACCGTTTTTTGGTGTCGACAGCTTATAAAAAATTATTTCTGAGTTATTTAGCTTGTTTGCGGTATACCTTGTCACACAGCAGCTTTTAGACATTGTTTTGTTTTTTTGTTATAAGTCATAAATGACAAGGAGGCAGTCTCTCGCAATGCAAAGTCAATGGAGACGGTTGGATTGTTCCGTGGCCTAAATACGCTCTGTCTCTATGGACAACAGGTTAATACCACTCACAGACTAAAGGCTACCCACCTTTCTTGGTGAAAAACTGGGTTACAGATTGACACCCTTTCCTTTGTCTTTCCTCTCTCTCTTTTCTCTCTTTCCTTTTTGAAAACCAGATTTTCTTATACTACTCAACATTGTAATCTGTGTTTCTGGCGCATCGACTAACTGTCTGCAACTAAACACCGTCATTCACTCACTGATGAGCACGCTAAGGCAGGACCAAACCATTTCATGCAGATACAGGGCGGTGGTCGTTCAATATGGATGTTTACGTTTTGGTCAATGGGGATATTTAACTTTTATTGCCAAAATAAGTAAAATCAAAGACATAATTAATTTTATTATTATTTGAAATATACTCAATGATGATGGTTTATATAGTGTATAATATAATAAAAAAAGTTTTTTATTAAATTAGTTTTTACCTATTTGTTGGGGCCCCCTGTCATTCAGGGGCCCTTGGAATGGTCCTAACTTTCCCCCCTATACGGCGCCCCTGATTGCAACGGCAAGTTCGGAATCCCTAAACCAGAGCATTAACTACAAGTTTCTCTTCAAGCCTTCTCTTCCAGTTTCGTGTATCTGTGTGCTCCAAATGATGAATCTTGCACTGACATAAGGGCTGTATATTTGCGTGTTCCAGATTGCAAGAACTCTCTTACTGTTTCCAGGAGATCAGCATTCCACAGCTCCTTTGTGTTCAAGCCTGTTGAAATGGAATCCAGCTCCTTCCCACTGTAATGTGGCCCTGAGCCCCAGTGGAAGATGTTGCCATCACCTAACTCATCAACCGATCAAGGAGAATGTAGTGTATTTAGGGGTTTCAATGAAAGTTTGCTAACTGGTTAGTTTGGCGTTGTTGTGTTATGCTATTAGCTTAGCTGTACTGTGTTTACAATATGGCGTCGGCAGGTTGCGCATGCGTGGTAAATTGCCCCAGAAGGGTCTCTTTAGGACTTCCCTTGAACTTTGTCACCATAGCAACCAACACCAGTGATTCGTGATCTTGGTCAACACTAAAGAAAACAGTTTAATTGATGCATATGAAAGTCAGCGCTTTCCACAATGCACAAATAAACAGTAATCAGTTAAAGTGCCCAGATTCTCTGTATTTTCATACAATATATGTAGCAAATTTGGTATGATAAATGTACACTGCAGGGGTTAAAGTGTAGTGTATATTACCTTTATTTGTAAGGGAAACAGTATGTGTGAGCTAGGAATTAAATGAAACGGTCCTATTTCTACATTACTATGTAAGGATATTTATAATGGAATCAGCCACTCTTCCCAAGCATGGAGCTGAGATCGAATCGTTAGATTTACATTGATTTACAAGCAGACCAGAATCAAATAGCAAGAATGTACACAAAAGTTTATGTAACTAAAAACAAATACATAACTAATCTAAACAAAACCATACACACAAAATCACTCATACATAGGAAAGGGAAAAGTGGAAATAATATGAAACCAGAATAGAATAGGGGAAATGCAGTTATGGAAAAAATGATTTGACCATCTGAGAGGACCATCAAGTTCTTAATTTCAAAGCACCTTTGTTATGAAGGGGTTTTCATCTTATACTAAACTATGTTCAGTTAGTTACTGGTACGATACTTGCAATGCCTTGGCTGTAGCGCCCGGATGCAGTCGATGGTGTTGAAGATTCAACCAATTTCTTCCGTGTTGAATGAAGAAATTATGACGAACTGTGGTGTTCATTGACACTATAGTCGAGGTAGTTACCCATGGCTTGATGTGTTGAGGCCTGCCAGCCTCGTGGTCACAGGACCGGAGCAAAGGGAAGAGAGAATAGTCAGGGGAAAAGAGGATGAGTAAGAGGCGGGACGTGTCTTTTAACTACTGCTGGAGGTCCCTCCTCTCGAGTCTGGCTTGACCAATGAGAAAAGTGCAATTTACTCTCAAATGGCGAAATCATCAGGATTCGTATGACTTTTCTAAATTTGGCTAATTCGTATGATATCATGCGACTGCACTTGTTTGAATTCCTACAACTTTCAAAACAGCCAATGACAACGCTGGACATAGTTTCCATCTAATACGCGACAATTGCTTGCTTCTGTAACACACAACAGCTTTCTATAATGTTTACACACTCTACTGATTGGTTAAGTTTAGAATAAGAGTTTGGAATAAGGGGCATAATATTAACAAGTATGTCCTTAACATCTCGTGTGCATTAGACATCCGAGAATTTGTACGTGATAAGTTCATACAAGTTTATGCAAGCAACAACGTGAGACCATACAAAAGAGTAAACTCGTAAATGATGTACAAATTTTCATGAGATCGGGTTGGAATTCTTCCAGCACTCCACTTTCACCCAAATACTTGACAACCCCAAAAACTGCTGGTTTGTATCCCACAGTTACAATACAATCTGACATTCAAAATAATGCATCAGCAAACCAATCCAAAAGCATCTCTACTAATGACAAACAGATTTTTACGTTGAGACCCAATTGAACAACATGCTGCTTTTGCAACAACATTTTGAACAAGAAAAGCATAAAAATCACAATTTAAAGAGATCTCTTGTTGTCTAATCCAGATGTAAATATAAATCAAAATATTACATCAGTCTGTATCCACCGTAATAACAGAATTTGTGTTGCTGGATGAATTTTTTTTGACTAATTTGACTAAAAACCACTAAATCATGTTCAGAGCCACACTTGGGGAAATAACCATAAAGCATAAGTTAGAAAAGTGCAGACGTGCATCAGGTTTTTCCCAGAGGAATGGATTAATGAGACTCCAGTGCATCCATCTTTAGTTTACTGTCCTGTTTATTCTGAAGATGAGATCCCATTCAAAGTTCTTTCTGATATAGTGAGCAAAAAGTTTCTAAAAAGAAAGCAGATGTCTGAGATAGAAGGGACTCCCTTGAATAAGTCTTGTTTGGTGCCAATTTGGTCACAAATATAACTATACACTTTGGAGCCACATACATCATTTTACTCTAGGTTGGGAAGAATAGGTCTGTTATGACAGTCGAGCTGTTCTACCAATCAATGTTTCTTGACTGCAGAACACTGATAACTTCCCCAGGCATCTGGTACCACAAGAGACCTTTTGATCTCCGTGCCCAGAAAGAGTTCCCCTGTCGAAACCAATTGTCATTATGCAAAACAACAAGACTTCTACATTCACAGGCATGGTAGAATGTGCTTAGGATTCTACAACATCATAGCCAAAAATTCAATTGGATGGTTTTAAGTGGAAATTCGAGGTCAACAGAAAGTGGATTTTGCCAATACCGATAACGAAGGTGGTGGGAAAGGCCAATAATGGATTCATTGCTGAATCCTAAGCACATTCAGGAATTAAACAAATTATTATAAACAAATGAAAAACACACTGGAAACACAAAACTCTCACAAGGGAGAAAACTGGTAAGGAAAAAAGGAACAAAAACATAACGAACCAAAAAGAGTAGCACACAAACACCGGTCAACAGACATGGAGAGCAAAACGATCCAAAAAAACAAGAGAAAAGGGAGCACAATAAATACAGACAAGGCACATAAGGAAACTGGTGAAGACAATCAACATAACTAGGACTAAACTATTGGTGAGGCCAGAGGGGGGCGGAGTTGGGAGAGCACAAGGCAAACATAAACATTAGACTAAGCCATGTGCTCATACATAACACAAACTCAGAAGTCATACCAGATGGGTAGACAGAGAAGGATCATGACATTTGGTGCAGGAATTTTAACTATAAACAAGCCCAAAATACACGGGGAATCTTATTTTCAGATAATGGAGACTTGGCCCCATTACAATGGTCTATTTTAAGTAAATGTTTTGCTTATTAAAAAAGTTTTACAGATAAAGACATGAATAGCATTTTTTTTTTAAATAAGTTGAAAATTATGCACACTCACATGAGATGAAGACTCCAGTTATATCAGAAATCCAATAAAAGCTGTTTCATTTTACATGGAGCGGGTTGTCCCCTCATGGGCGCTGCCATATTGAGAGCACATCAATATGTTACATGTAATAAAAAAAAAAGACAATAATAATATGTTTACTTTATATAGCACTTTTAGCCAATGCTCAAACATAAAAGTACAAGTAACAAAACATTCAAACTAAACAACAACAAACACAATACAGTATACTTACTACAGACCACAACGGAGCCTGAGTCAACTGTATAGTCCAGAGTGATGGTGTCAGCAGGAGTGTGATCCAACAGTTGGAGTCATGAAACAAACAGCTACTTTCTGATGTTCGCATGGTGCGGATCACGGATAAATGCCGCGATTACAAACGTGTTCAGGTGTTCGGCCACCAAAGAGCTCTCGATTAGAAGATGTCTTGTCACGGTCCAGCATGCAACAACACACAAAAATATCCATTATATATGTTAATTATGAGACAGAGAAAAACAGAGTGAAAGTAACATAAAAGAAGAAAAACGTCTTGGTTACTGTCGTAACCTCCATTCCCTGATGGAGGGAACGAGATGTTGTGTCGATGTAGTTAGGTAGCTCTTAAGATCCCTGAATACCTCTATTCTTTTGAGAAAAGGTCAATGAGAATTGGCGAGTGGAATTTGCATGCAATCCCCCGGACATATGCGTATAAAAGGAAAAGGAATGCCCACACTCATTCAGGTTTTGTGCTGAGGAGCTGAGAAAAGGTCCGGCCATTTCAGCGTCTAGTACAGCGTTGTGGCAAGAGGGAAAAAATGTCTCATTCCTCGGAAAGGAGGTTACAACAGTAACCAAGAGATTCCCCTTCTGTCACTCATTCAATGTTGTGTCGACACAGTGATATTAGGGTCGCTATAGAAAAACGCCACAACAGCTGAACTGTATTACATGAACTTCTGGTGCAGGTGCAAGCAGGCTACTGCATGCATAATAGTAGGTGTATCAGACTGCACGTAATCTCCCCCAACACCCCAAAAGATGTTATGTAGTTCCCCACATCCCTGAGGGGGTGAAGCGACGTAACTTGCATGGGAGCAGGCCATGCCAGCCGCAGCATTTCTCTATATATTTTCTCTCCACAGAGTATTAGATCCAGCTGGGGCTATCTAACGCTAGGTGTTCTTTTCCTTTCCTATTCTTTCAGGGGGAAAGACCCCACAGAGAACACGACCTGCCCAAAGGGGAAGTCAACATGTGGCAATACGACATGTGGGCTCACCAGCTGCACATGGATGGGGCACGGTGGTAGATCCTGCCTCGAAGTGGAGGAGCTCTACAAACACGGCGGCCAGGGGCAGAGAGGGCTCTGCCCAAGGGAGACACAGGTCTGCCGACAGGGAAACCGTACCACAGAAAACACATCACAGGGGTTATCTGAGTAATCAGCACTTGTGGAGCACCTATTCCATGAGCCACAAGACTAGGGAGGAAGGATATCCAGGGTCCATGACTTCGACTGGGGGGTAAAATCGCACACTTTCACCTTAGGGGATGGAAGGGCGCTATACGCAAGCGATACACCCGGCCAGTTGTTCCGTATTACCAAACTCTACCTCTTCATATCTGAAAAAACACGGGATGAAACCGACTCAACATGGAGATTGTTAAATCTTGCAAAGGTATTGGGTGTAGCCCAGCAGATGTCAGCTAGAGAGGTGCCATAGGCCAGTGTCCACGAGGACAGAAAAAAGAAGTAGACAAAGAGCTGCTCGAGCATCTAAAGATCTTCATGCGATCCAAGTAGGTGTGCAAAGCACGCACTGGACACATCAATGACAGGGTTGGGTCCGCCCCCTCCCGGGGCAGCGCTTGCAGGCTCACCACCTGATCTCTAAAGGGGGTCGCGGGAACCTTGGGCATATAGCCCAGCTGGGGTCTCAGGATCACGTGAGAATCTACCGGACCAAACTCCAGGCAAGTGTCGCTGATAGAAAACGCTTGCAGTTCCCCAACCCACCTGATGGAGGTGAGCACAATCAGGAGGGCCGTCTTCAAGGAGAGGGCTTTCAGCTCGACTGACTTTAGCTGCTCAAAGCGGGATCCCCGAAGACCCAGGTGGACCACGGAGAGATTCCATGAGGGGAAGAGGTGTGGCCTGGGAGATTCAGCCTCCAGGTGCCTCTGAGGAACCTTATGATCAGGTCGTGCTTCCCTAGGAACTTAATGTCTACTGCATTGTGGTGTGCCGCTATAGCGGCTGTATATACCTTCAAGGTGGAGGGGGAAAGCCGCCCCTACAGCCTCTCCTGCAGGAAGGAATGCACTGACCTGACTGCACATCTCTGGGGGGGGGTCTTCGATTCGCAAACAAGCACCACTTCAGGGCATAAATCTGCCTCGTAGAGTGATGGCCTGAGTGATCATGTCTACCACTGCTGGTACTTAGGTCACTTAGGTCTTCAGCATCCCATCCAAGGGCCCAACATGGAGGTTCCAGAGGTCTGGGAGCGGGTGCCAGAAAGAAGGTCCTTCCTCAGGGGAATCTGCCAAGGAGGGGATGTTGCGAGGAGTGTGAGGTCCGAGAACCAAGTCTAGGTGGGTCAATATGGAGCCACGAGGGTGACTCGTTCCTCATATTCCTGACCTTGCACAGGGTCTGCACAGGGTATATGCAAGTAGGCTCACTGTGTGGAACGCATATTTGCACATATTTGTCTGTCCCGAGGGGGGGCTCCCAAGGGGGGGGGTCCCGTCAGGGAATACCAGAGCGGGCAGTGGGAGGATTCCCGGGAAGTGAACAGGTCTACCTGTGCTTTGCCGAATCAACTCCAAATCAGCTGGACCACCTGAGGGTGGAGTCTCCACTCTCCACTGAATGTCGCCTGCCGCAACAGCGCGTCTGCTGTGGCATTGAGGCTGCCCGGGATATGAGTGGCCCCCAGCGACCTCAGCCACCGTTGACTCCAAAGAAGAGAGTGTACGCCGCTTTGGCAATTTATGTATGCTACTGTCCCTGTGTTGTCCGACCGGACCAACACATGCTTGCCCCGGATCAATGGCAATAGACTCAGCAGGGCAAGCAGTACAGCCAGCAACTCTAGGCAGTTGATGTGTTAACCCAGTAATGGTCCTGTCCAGGACACATCACCCCAGCCCAACTTGGAGGCATCTGTGGTGACTGTGACGTGTCTGGACACCTGCTGTAGGGGAACTCCTGCCCGCAAAAACATGAGGTCTGTCCAAGGGATGAATAAGTGGCAGCAGAGCGGGATGATAGCTACGCGATGTGTGTGGCGGCGCCATGCCCATCTCAGGACTCGAGTCTGAAGCTACTGCTGAAGCAGTCTCATATGCATCAACCCGAGCAGCGTGACCACCGGCGAGGAAGCCATATGCCCCAGGAGCCTCTGAAAGTGTTTCAATGGAAAACGCTGAAAACTTCTGGCAATTAAGCACCGACTTCTCGTGCTCGCTTGTGAGGCACGCTATCATTGAGACTAAGTCTAACTCCATGCCGAGAAAAGAGATGCTCTGGGGAGAGCTTGCTCTATTCCCATTTGACCCGAAGCCCTAAACGGCTGAGATGCATGAGTTAAGTATGCGGATGCCCACTATCCTTAATGGGGCAAGAACTGCCTCTGTGACTTTCATGAAGCCGTGAGGGAACAGGGAGAAGCCGAAGGGGAGGACCTTGTACTAATTCGCCCGGCCCTTGAAAGCAAACTGTAGGGAGGATCTGTGTCGAGGTAAAACCGAGACTTGAAAGTACGCATCCTTCAGGTCTATCGCCGCAAACCAATCTTGATGCCGGATGCAGTTCAAAATGTGTTTCTGCATTAGCATCTTGAACGGGAGTCTGTGTAAGGCCCGGTTCAGAACTCGTAGGTCCAAGATTGGCCACAACCCACCGCCTTTCTTTGGTATGAAGAAGTAAGGGCTGTTGAACCCTTCCCCATCTCGGCTGGAAGGACAGGCTCTATCGTGCCCTTGCGAAGAAGGGTCGCGATCTCCACACGCAGGGTGGCGGCATTCTCGCCCTGCACTGCAGTGAAGCAGATTTTGCCAAGTATTCTAATCAATTTCTTCGAATAATCCCAGATGCAGACAAATAACTTCTCCAATTCTACGTCGTCATCTGTTATTTCCTACTATTGCAATTATATGTGAAATTAAACAGTGAGCTGGCCAGTTTTAGTCTCTATACTCTCTACATTTGACACATTTGCGATGACACATTTGTGATTTGTGAAATCACATGACTGGCAAAATATGAATTATTTTATCTTGGTAACTATCCTGTTATTGAATACAGTCTTTCATGGAATAAATGAATCATGGCTGACTGTAAATATAGATTTTCTGTTATGCTACATCCATGCCGCTAGGTGTCAGTGTAAGTCCAGACGACCATATCAGCCAGCACAACATAAACACAAACAATCCTGGGTTTGCACCTTTACGTGATATTAGTTTTAATTGTAGGACCAACTATAAGCACACCTTAGCCATCTTCTTTGTCACCAGAAGGCTTTGAGACCTACAAAAAGAGTTATTTAAAAGAGTCTATTAGTGTGCTAACTTTTAATCGAGTTACCAGAGACCACCAAAGCCACAGGCATCACTACAAACCACAATGGGCAGACAGAGAGACTTTGACCTAACACCAAAGCATTAGCACAGCGCGTCTGTCTCTGAGATCTTCTGGTGTGGCCGACAGCAGATATGTGATAACCATTTTAACCCCTGCCTAAGGTGAACCTGGGATTACAAGGACAGCCCGAGAGAAGATTCCCATTTTCCTGGAAGTGTGATGTACTACATGTATTCAAATAACTCTGACAGCATGTGCTCATCCATTAGCTGTGGCAGAGCTAATGGGTGGCCACCATGGACCGAAGCCTGGCCACCCCATTGGTCACTGCACTCGCAATTGCTGTTTTAGAAATTTTTGTGGTCATTTTATGGCACAATTAAGTTCTTTAGAGGTGAAATTATCTCTGTGCACACCAAGGTCACCGCACCTCTCCATCCCGGGTGTCTAACCCCCCCAACCCCCCCATGTATAATTTGTACACATTTTGACAAAATTGTGTTGTAACCAACAGTAAATGAGGTATCTAAGAATTGTAAAATTACAAAATAGATTGAAAAAACTCAAATCTAAAGCAAAATCAATGCAAACAATTTAATGCTTTCCTTGGTTACTTTACTCAGATTTTTGCTCTCCCCAGCTTATCGATCTTCACCTGTTGACATGTGATCAGTAAAATAGAGTTGCACGGAATGACAGCGAGTCTCTGCTTTGATTGGCTGGCGTGGAGATGTACTAGAACTAGTGGACCAATGGATATGTTAAACCTCACGTGAGGAACTTGGACATGAGAGTAAAGATAAACAGCATGAATAAAAACAATTCATTTATGTGCTCATATTTTTGAGCCAAAAAATATAAAGGAGAGAAAAAATGGGAGTAAATGTAACCATGAAAACATTACTTTGTTTGCAAGTCTGATGACGTCAAGTAATTTTTATTTGTTTATGTGCCTTTCACAACAGACGTTTCAAACAGCTGTACAGGAAATTATGCTATAACAAAAAATAAAACTGTAATGTCTTAGTCATCATTGTGCTATTTGATAAAAATATTTTTTTTGTTGATTGTTTTATTGCCTTAATTAAATAATGTTTGTACTTAGAACCCCAGTGAGCAAGCTGAAGGCGACTGTGGCAAGGAACACAAAACTCCATAAAATGTTGGTTAATGGAGAAAAATAACATTGGGAGAAACCAGACTCACTGTGGGGGCCAGTTTCCCTCTGGCTAACCTGCATGAATATAATGGCAATATTAGTTGTGTGTAGAACAAATCATGGTTTAAATGAGTAAACTAAGTGAGTGTAAAGGGCCAATGTTTAAACAAAATTTGTAACAGTAACGTCTAGGTTACTGTTGTAACCTCCGTTCCCTGATGGAGGGAACAAGACGTTGTGTCGAAGAAGCGACACTAGGGGTCTCTCTTGAGAGCCTAGCGCACCTCTGAACTTGAGAAAAGGCCAATGAGAAATAGGCAGACAGAATTTGTATGTCCCTCCCCTGGACATACGGGTATAAAGGGAGGGAAATATGCATCTGTCCATTCAGGTGTTGCACTGAGGAGCCGAGAATGAGGTTCGGCCATAACAGTGGCTCAGTTCAGCATCGTGGCCGGGAGAACACAACGTCTCGTTCCCTCCATTAGGGAATGGAGGTTACAACTGTAACCTAGACGTTCCCCGTCTGTCGCTAACTTCGACATTGTGTCGAAAAAGCGTCACTAAGGGTCCATATTCAATCACGTCATGCCCTGAACCATGTATGTGTGCTGCTGATGCTGGTGTGGGCAGGCAGTTGCGTGCTAAAGCGACAGGCTGCGTCAGACTGCATGTACCCTTCCCCAACGGCACATAAAATCGTCATAAACCTTTTATGGCCTACCCTCGTAGTGGGTCTGGTCGGGGAATACTTCCACTGAATTTGCGGACCAGAGGGCTAGGGAGGAGTCATCCAGGGAGCTGAGTTAGTTGGGTCTCCTGGCAAGCAGTACACGCGGTCAGTTGTTCCGAGTTCTACCGGCTCAGACCTGAGAAAACATGGGACAAGACCGACTCAAACCTGAGATTGTAAAATCTCGTAAAGGTATTGAGTGTTAACAGCCCGCTGCTCTGCATATGTCTGCTAGGGAGGTGGCATTGGCCAGTGCCCACGAGGATGCCATACTTCTCGTTGAGTGTGCTCGAACCTGCAAGGGGGTGGGCACGGCCTGGGTGTGATAGGCCAATGCTATGGCATCAACAACCTAGTGGGAAAGCCTCTGTTTGGAAACAGCATTCCCTTTCCGTTGTCCACCAAAGCAGACAAAGAGCTGCTCAGAACATCTAAAGCTCTGCATGCGGTCCACATAAGTACGCAAAGCACGCACTGGACACAGCAACGAAAAGGTTGGGTCTGCCTCCTCCCAGGGCAGTACTTGCAGGTTCACTACTTGGTCCCTGAAGGGGGTCGTAGGAACCTTGGGCACGTAGCCCAGTCGCGGTCTTAGGATGACATTAGTGTCTGCCGGACCGAACTCCAGGCAGGTGTCGCTGACAGAGAATGCTTGCAGGTCCCCAACCCTCTTGATGGAAGCGAGCATGATCAGGATGGCCGTCTTCAAGGAGAGGGCTTTGAGCTCGACTGATTCTAGCAGCTCGAAGGGGGGTTTCTGAAGGCCCGAGAGGACCACTGAGAGATCCCAGGAGTGGAACAGGCTTGACCGGGGAGGGTTCAACCTCCGGGCACCTCTAAGGAACCTGATAATCATGTAGTTCTTACCCAAGGACTTGCAGTCCTCTGTGTCATGGTGGGCCGCAATAGTGGCTACATACACCTTCAAGGTGGAGGGGAACAGTCTCCCCTCCAACCTCTCCTGCAGAAATGAGAGCACTGACTCAAATTTGCACCTCTGCGGGAAGAATACCAATTTGCGAACAAGCTCCACTTTAGAGCGTAAGGTTGCCTGGTAGAGGGAGCTCTGGCTTTGTTGATCTTGTCTAGGACTGCAGGTGATAGGACACATAGATCTTCCGCATCCCGTCCAGGGGCCAGACGTGGAGGTTCCAGAGGTCTGGGCGCAGATGCCAGAGGGTGCACCGTCCCTGAGAAAGAAGGTCCCTCCTCAGGGGAATTCAACAGGGAGGGACTGTTGCGAGGAGCATGAGATCTGAGAACCAAGACTGAGTGGGCCAGTAGGGGGCCATCAGAGTGACTTGTTTCTCGTCCTCCCTGACCTTGCACAGCACCCTTGCAAGGAG
This sequence comes from Xyrauchen texanus, assembly GCF_025860055.1. Taxonomy (NCBI): domain Eukaryota; kingdom Metazoa; phylum Chordata; class Actinopteri; order Cypriniformes; family Catostomidae; genus Xyrauchen; species Xyrauchen texanus. Next base: position 3,354,413 of record NC_068305.1, read on the forward strand.
GCTCACTGGGGGAAATGCGTACTTGCGCAGCCCCCGGGGCTAGCGTCCGCTGCTGTGTTGAGGTTTCCCGGGATGTGAGTGGCACACAGCGATCTGATTCGCTGCTGGCTCCAAATTAGGAGATGGTGGGCGAGTTGTGACATATGATGAGAGCGCACGCCACCTTGCCAATTTATATACGCTACCATCGTGGTGCTGTCTGAGCAGATCAAGGCGTGCAGCCTTCAAGGAATACAGCCACCAACTATAGGCAGTTGATGTGCCAATGCAGCGGAGGCCCTTTCCAGGAGCCAGCGGCTGCGTGCCCGTTGCACACGGTGCCCCAACCCTGTTTGGAGATGTCTGTGGTGACCAGAATGTGTCGGGACACCTGCTGTAGGGGGACTCCTGTCTGCAGAAAACAGAGGTCTGTCCAGGGGTTGAAAGTCTGGCAGCAGGCGGGGTTGATGAACACACAGTGCTTGCCACAACGTCATGCCCATCTCGGGACTCGAGTCTGGACCCAGTGCTGAAGCGGTCTCATATGCATCAACCCCAGTGGCACGATCACCATAGATGATGCCATATGCCCCAGGAGCCTCTGGAATTGTTTTAGAGGAACCGCCGTGCCTGGCTTGAACAAGGTGAGGCATTTCAACACTGGCTGCGCGCGCTCATAGGTGAGGCCCGAAGTCATTAAGACTGAGTCTAACTCCATGCAGAGAAAAGTGATGCTCTGAACTGGGGTGAGCTTGCTCTTTTCCCAGTTGACCTGAAGCCCTAGACGGCTTGGTGCCTGAGCACCTGGTCCCTGTGGGTGCACAGTAACTCTCGAGAGTGGCCCAGGATGTGCCAGTCGTCGAGGTAGTTGAGTATGAGGATGCCCACTTCCCTTATTGGGGCAAGGGCTGCCTCTGCGACCTTCGTGAAGGCACGAGGGGACAGGGACACACCGAAGAGGAGGACCTGTACTGATATGCCTGGCCGTCGAACATGAACTGTAGAAAGGGTTGTGTTGAGGCAAGATAGAGACGTGGAAGTACACATCCTTCAGGTCTACTGCTGTGAACCAATCTTTATGCTGGGTACGATGAACTAAGGCCTGTAGAACCCTTCTTCATCTCAGCTGGAGGGACAGGCTCTACGTACGCAGGGTGTTGGTGTTTTCGCTGTGCACCGAGGTAAAGCGGATGCCGCCAAAAGGACCACAAGGGTGGCCATCGCCTGCCCGAGTGTTCGCTCAGTGACCTTCGTGGCCCTGAGTGCGAGGTTGGTCGCTGAGCGCAGTTCCTGCAACACATTGGGGTCAGGACTACCCAATTGCAGATCTTTGAATGCCTTGGCCTGGTGAACTTGCAGGAGGGCCATGGCATGCAGGGCAGAGGCGGCCTGTCGAGCAGCACTGTAGGCTTTGGAGGTCAGTGATGAAGTCATCATCCAGGCCTTGGAGGGGAGCACGGGCGATCCCACCAGGTGATGGCTTTCTATTTTGACACAGGTGCCCTGCACGACCACAACAGCGCATCAAGCACCTCCGGGAAGAAAGGAACCAGGGTGGGGGGGGGGCAAGAAACCAATCATCTAGCCGTGAAGGCTGTGGGGAGGATGGAGGGTTCCAGTCCAACCCCATGCTTACGGCGGCCCGGGCAAACATGTTGGGCGGTAGTCCAATCGAGTCTTCCGAGTCAGATGCCGGAACGCTCTCTGATGCAGCGGTGAGCTCATCATCCAGCTCAGGGGGCTCAAGGGGGCAAGCAGACTGGCCATGAGGTGAGCCGCTGTCATCCCGAGCCAGGACGGAAGTCAACGAGCGAGCCGGGAGGCGGGTGGTTCGTGGGGATCTATCCGGCGAAACTGAGCCCGCTGCCGTCCCCAGATTGCCTCCATCGCCAGCCGGGTCGTCCTCAATCCAGTTGGAAGAAGGAGCAACGTGGGGTGGCGGCTGGAGTGCCGTTCCTCTTTAAGAAGAAAAGCCGCGACCACAACATTGCCATGGTAATGTTCTCGCAGTGAGAACATGAACCATCCACATATGCTGCCTCGTTTGATCGCTTCCATAAACACGAGGCAACGTCTGTGACCGTCAGGAGCGGAGAGAACTCGACCGCATCCAGGAACTACACAGGGGCGGAAGGGCATCTTTATAAAGACACGTCCTGAAAAGGATGTTCAACGCTGCGGTGTATTGCTCTTTTAGAGAAAATAAACTCTTTTAGGGAAAATATTTTCTTTTAGAATCGCTGTTGAAGTGCCCAGGGCCAAAGCTGCACTGTTGTACAGAGAAGGAGAAAGCCGCTGATATGCGCCATTGTTCCAACAGCATACGCTCTGTAGAGATGAATGGAACAGTCAATGAATGCAGCTCACTGATCACACAACCGCTCAGCTCCGAAGGAAAAATCTGAATGGACAGACGCATATTTCCCTCCCTTTATACCCATATGTGCGGGGAGGGACATGCAAATTATGTCTGCCAATTTCTCATTGGCCTTTTCTCAAGTTCAGAGATGTGTGAGGCTCTCAAGAGAGACCCCTAGTGTCGCTTCTTCGACACAATGTCGAAGTGAGCGACAGACGGGAAACTAAAATTTGGTGACTAAGTCTTTGATATCATCCTGAATAAACTGTGGAAATATACCTAGTTGCAATGTTGTTTGATATTTGGCTGATGAAGTATTCCATATTAAGAGTGTTACATCCCAGGACATATTTGTTTGTTTAAAGTTTTATTTTGTGTGTGTTTTCTTTTGACATTTCTAATTATTATCTGCTGATGTATATTTGTGTGTTTTGCCTATTTCTCCTACCTTATATCTCCCTCTGTGCTAGGCAGGCCCTGCTTATTGACATGTGACGTTAATGATGAGTTTTGTTTTTGATTGGCTACTGGGTGGAGAAGGCTCAGCATATAAGTCAAGCAAAGTCTCTTCACAGTGAGTGTACCCTTCTCTTCTTTTCTAGACCACATTAAGTGTTGATACGGTGTTGTAGTTGAATCGGTGTCTCTGCCTTAACTCTGTTGTTGGTATTGTTGTAACCTGTTTGTTGTTGCTCATACATTTGCATACTTTAAGAAAGGAATCGGTAGAGAGGTGGGTGCCTTTCTTTTGAGATTTGTGTTTTTGGTTGGAGAGGGAGACAGGTGCGGCTCCTCATTTCCTAAATTTTGCTTCCTTGCTCCTCCGTCCTTGAGATGGTGACCCAGAAACTGATCAAAGTCCGCCATCATAAAGGACATATCAGTCTGATAACCGCACCGCTAGGACCGAGGAAGCTTACCTAGGATGCTTGAGTGAGGAAACCCTGGTGCATCCTATGTGGAAGTAATTTTGCTTGAAGCACCTGAGGCATGCCTATAAGTTCTGTCCTTTTTCAGCAATGGCTGGAACACTGATTCATGAATGTTAGTAGTCCATTTAAACTACTGTGTTTAGGCAAATATTAAGAAAGTTTTAAAAAGCCACATATCTTTGTTAAATTGACAAGATCACAAATGCAAGCTGTTAAATTAATTCAAGAGCATTTTTCTCCACTATTTTTAATTAGATATGATCATTGTGGTAAAATTATTGTGTTTCTGCTTTTTAAGCATTTTTATCTTGTTTTTTTTTTTAATTCAACCATTACTGGTGTTTCATATGCTCCATGTCTAATGGGCATATATTTACTCTCTAAAGAAGGGGCTTGTAAAGCTAAATATATTGTTAAAGATGCAAGTATCCCCAAATAGACAGAATGTGAGGATTACTTTGAATTACACAACTGTAATGGGAGTTATTTCTTTCAGGGACTGATGAGGAGACCATCAATTTAATAAGGCTGAGGACTGAAAACCATTTAGACTTCACTGGGATGAGGCACGCAGCAGCTGCTGCTCTTTTTGGAGAGGGAGGACAAAAGGTTTTGTGCAACACACAAATTGATGACCACTACCACCAACAGGTTCATTGACCTTTAAACAATTGATTTTACATTTTTTTAGAATGTTACCCTTCAGTGCCCTACACACACACACACACACACACACACACACACACACACACACACACACACACACACACACACACATATGTTGTGTTTCCATGTTTTATGGGGACTTTCCATAGACATAATGGTTTTTATACTGTACAAACTTTATATTCTATCCCCTAAACCTAACCCTCACAGAAAACTTTCTGCATTTTTACATTTTCAAAAAACATAATTTAGTATGATTTATAAGCTGTTTTCCTCATGGGGACCGACAAAATTTCCCCACAAGGTCAAACATTTCGGGTTTTACTATCCTTATGGGGACATTTGGTCACAAAGTGATAAATACACGCTCACACACACACACACACACACACACACACACACACACACACACACACACACACACACACACACACACACACACATTGTGTTTCTATATCATTGTGGGGAATTCATAGACTTGTAGGATATATTTTATGTGGATCTAATGATAATTTCTATCCCCTAACCCTCACAGAAACCTTTGTACTTTTTCCAAAAAACAGTTTAGTATGTTTACTAAGCCATTTCCCATGTGGGGACCACAATGTAGATGATCTCCGGTTTTACTATCCTTGTGGGGACATTTGGTCCCCACAAAGTAGGTTAAACCTATACACACACAAATACATAGTAATTTACTCCAAATCTGTTCACTTTTTTGTTATAGTCTTGGAAGCATCAATTAGGCAGGTTGAAAATCATAATCGATTCAATATACTAAGTGTGTATTAAGAATGACAGTTGGGGAACTCTAAATGGCACGGGCTTACAGGTCAAACAGGCATTCCTCTCTATGCACCAAATCAGAAAATGTTTGCTTCTAGTCAAAATATATAAAACTGGTACTCACCTCACGCAATGCAACTGGCTACAGCAGCACTGTTACGTGTTGTGTTCTCCTTCCACCTCCCCAGTACCACCTGCCTAGATCTGCTTTACAGGAGCTTCATCTTGATGTTTGAACAGTAGCAGCAGCATGTCTCTTCAGTCTCAGCTGCATCATGTTTCCGTGTCAGCAGCAGGTGTAAAGCAGATCTAGTCCACCAAGAAGATCAAACCTGCGGCACCGTTGTTACCATCATTACAAATCTTTAATCTATTTCTAAGAGTTGTTCTGACTGAAATATATTAATCTTACATTGCTGTGAAGGGAACACACAATACATTTACTTTCAAATGTCTATGTAGTCATATAGTGGCCACACTGTAGTTTTCAGTTACCAATGCCACTATGCACAGTAAACCAGGGTTAATTGAATAACAGGGCAGTTACTGAGATTAAGCGAGTAGTATTCAACTGGTCATGTGATTCTAACATGGCTGCTCCCATGAGTGGGCCCCTTCCCCATGTAGAATAAAACCTTTTATTCTAACCTTTTATAAGGTTATTGATATGACTAGAGTCTTCATCTCATGTGAGTGCTCATGATTTTCTATAACAAATCACTAATATAAATATACAAACTAACCAAAACTTCTTGAACAATGTACTGTAGTTAAACCATATTTTATTGTAAATGTCTATTTATTGTCAACAAGTTTCACCTGTCCGAATCATTACTTTTTTATGTTCTCCATTAATTAACCCAATTATAGGACATGAATCAATAATTTCACAACTCCTACATAAAAGTTCTATATCTGTCACTCACTCGATGTTGTGTCTATTAGTGACTCTAGGGGTCACTCTTGGGAGACCCAAACTTCTCTGATCTTTGAGAAAAGGCCAATGGGAATTGGCGAGTGGAATTTGCATGCCATTTCCCCAGACATACGAGTATAAAATGAGCTGGCAAGCAACTACTCATTCAGATTGTTTCTTCGGAGCCCAGCGGTTGAATCACAGAGAGCTGAATTCTACTGCCGGTCCATTCACCTCTGCATGCTGTTAGATTTACGGTGCATTACAGTGGTTTCTCCCCCTTGTGCACGGATTGAGTGCAGAAAAATCCCCTGGGTGCTTTGCAACAAAACAAAAAAAGAGTATATTTTCTCTAAAAGTGTGGCACTGACTTAGAGCGTCCTTTCCATCTGTGTTTAGTTCCTGGTTGTGGTCGCTACTTCTCTGCCTCTGGTGGCCACAATCACTGTATCACCTGCATTGACCGCTCCCACTCTGAGACAGCTTTCGTGGATGGATCATATTCTCACTGCGAGAACATGACCACAGCAACGTTGCGGTCAAGGATTTCCTTCTTCCTCTGAAGAAGGAAAGCCACTCCAGATGCTCCCTGCCTCGGTCCTTCTACCTACGGGTATGAGGCCATGTCGGTTAGCACTGGGGGAGATTTGGGGACCCCAATGGGAGTGGTTCCACCAGGTAATCCCCCATGACCTCCCATTCCCCAGTACGCTCGTTTGCCCCAGTCGATTTCTGGGATGAAACAGGCAACTCGCCCAACGGTGAGTTTAATTTCTCATTCGGGGATCGGGGCTCAGGAACAGGATGAGCTCTCGATCGCAGCATCGGAGAGCTGGCTGATCAAGTCAGATGCAGAGGACTCGACTGGGCTCCCACCTTCAGGTGTGGTCGCCCAGTCTGAGGCAGACGCGGAGCTGGCAGCCATGCCTCCCCTGAACCCTTGCAGCTTGACGATTGGTGCCAGGGCAAAGAGCGTCGTTCATGGCTTTGTCCTGCGCCAGCCTTTTTCTTCCCAGAGGTGCACGAAAAGATCACAAAATCATGGCAGGCACCATTTACAGCCCGGACCCGATCTCTGAGCTCCTCCGCTCTCACTACCCTCAATGGTGGGATGGCCAGGGTGTACACAGCAATTCCTCAGGTGGAATTTCTTTTTCAAAGAAAGAGCGGTTTCCTCATTTCCTGGGTCACACACCCAGTGTTTACGGCCATCGTTGTTACGATCGCTGGACACCGCACATTCACGGCAGGCACGGCGCTGCAGAGGCAAGCCCCCCGCCCTAGTGCGTCCAGCTGTGGCACACACACACACACACACACCATGCCCAGGTGTTTGTGACGAGTCACAAGGACGGTCTCTCTCCTCCCCCGTCACTGACAGGTCCTATGATGGGTATGCAGAGCAAGGTAAGTGCTTCGATGTTCTCCTCAGCACAGCCATGAACTTGGGAAGTGAGGCTCCTTGACGTGGTGCCTCCTGCTCTGCCCCGCCACGAGGCCCCACCCACTGGTATGTTAGATGCGATTGTCCCCTTAGTTCCCCTCGCCCGGAGCTTGGAGGCGTTGCTAGTGCTCTCCAACACGTCGTGATGGCTGGCCAGGACAATCCGACTCGGCTATGCGATTCAGTTCACCAGGCAGCCTCCCCTGGTTAAGATAGCAACCCTTCTGCAGAAGGATGTGATCGAGCCTGTCCCTCCAGCCGAGATGAAGAAAGGGTTCTACAGCCCCTACTTCTAAGAGTAGGAGCAGATCATCCTGGTGGCACCCTATTGGCCAACCCAGACTTGGTTCTTGGAGCTCACACTCCTCTTGACAGCCCCTCCCTGGCGAGTTCCCCTGAGGGAAGACTTCCTCTCTCAGGGACAGGGCACCATCTGGTACCCGAAACCAGACCTCTGGAATCTCCATGTCTGGCCCTTGCACAGGACGCAGAAGACTTAAGTGGCCTACCACTGATGGTGGTAGACATGATCACTCAGGCCAGGGCTCCCTCTACAAGGCAGATGTATGCCTTGAAGTGGCATTTGTTCGCTAAGTGGTGTTCTTCCCGACGTGAAGACCCCCAGATATAGACAGTTAGGTCGGTGCTTTCCTTCCTGCAGGAGAGTCTGGAGAGGCGGCTGTCTCCCTCCACCTTGAAGGTGTATGTGTATGTGACCGGTATAGTGGTGCACCACAACGCAGTAGTTGGTAAGTCCTTTGGGAAGTACGACCTGATCATCAGGTTCCTTAGAAGCACGAGGAGGCTGAATCCTCCCAGGCCACGTTTCATTTCCTTGTGGGATCTCTCTATGGTCCTGCGGGGCCTGCGTAGAGCCCCGTTTGAGCCCCTAGAGTCAGTTGAGCTAAAGGCGCTCTCATTGAAGACTGCCCTCCTGACTGCACTCACGTCCATCAAGAGGGTTAGGGACTTGCAGGCATTCTCTGTCAGCTACACCTGCCTGGAGTTCGGTCTGGCATACTCTCACGTGATCCTGAGACCCCGACCGAGCTAGTAGTTTCCCACAACCCTGTTTAGGGATCATGTGGTGAACCTGCAAGAGCTGCCCCAGGAGTTGGCAGACCCAGCTTTAACGTTGCTGTGTCGGCATTGCACATCTTCTTGGAACGCACGCAGCGCCTTAGACGCTCTGAGCAGCTCTTTGTCTGCTTCGGAGGACTATGAAAAGGGAGGGCTGTCTCCAAACAGAGAATCGCCCACTGGGTCGTTGACTCCACCACTTTGGCATCATTGGCCCAGGACGTGCCACCCCCCCCCAACCCCCCCGTCATCCCGTGTGTTATGTACAAACAGGTAAGTATGTGGGGCAACTGGCTGGGGGTACTTCTTGTGTACAGCGTCGTTCGAATTGTGGACCCTTCCTCCTTAGCCCTGTGGCAGGCGAATTTGGTGGAGAAATTTGATTCCGACTCATTAGGTGTGCTAGTAGGCCCTGTACTGTGGTAGGTGCTAAACATACGCTGGTTGTCCATCAGTAACCCTGTGTGATGTATCTTCCGCTGTATGGTTTCCCCGTTGGTAAACCCGCATCTTCCTTTGGCAGATTTCCGTCTGCCACCAGTCGTCCTGTTTGTAGAGCTCCGTCCCCTTCAGGTAGGATTGACCACAGGGATTCCTCCACATGCAATACTAATGTTTCACACCATCAGCACTCAGACGCTTCACTGTTTGCATCACTCTGCATGTGTTCTATTCTAAACTTAAGTGTAAGAACAACACAGATGTGTAAAAGAGCTACAGTTTCTTTGAACTCATCAGAATTGTCTGTCACTCCATGATCGCATGGATTACTACTTCAATACTACAGCTGGGAAATACAGTAAAACTAACAGCTTTAGCATTTAGATTATCACAGCTGAGCCACGCAACAGAGTAATCACATATATGCTTGCCTGATACTATTGGAAGTGCTGGGCGGATTACTTGTAATCCGGTACTGATTACAAATGACATGACAATCAGTTATGTAATTTGATTTAAAAAAATGCAATCAGTAACGTAATCTCACAGATTCATTTTTTTAGAGTAATCTATTTTTATTTGTTTTGGATTACTTTCAACCTAATTCTATTTTATTTTTTGCCACATGCATTTGAGTAGGATAATCATTTTACATAATCATACAAAGAGGTAGAAATTGTTTTCCATTCTTTATTACTAACAAAAAAAGGCCTCACAAAAAGAGCTCCTTATGATATTTGACATTACATGAATTAAATATACATTAAATCTAACAGCAATGACAGTGCATGACCAAAGTTTATAATACAAAACACTGAGAAGTCAAGTTCACTAAGTGCACAAAGCAATAGCAACATTACGAACATTAATGACCATAAAATAAACAGCAATGTTGCTAGGTCAAAGCTTTCATCTAAAACACTGAAACACTTTTAACCCTTACTGCTTACTGATAGTCCATCACCTATTCAAAAGCTGAGGTTCAAGATATTATCTTTTAAACAGCAAGAATATTCTAAAATAGATATTTAAAACAGCAGTTCCACCGAGTCACACAAGGAACAACTGTGTCTAGTTATCTATCAAATTTTCTTTCAAGTTTCATGCAGTGTGTAACGTTCCGGTGTTGTCTGTCCTATGTTCTCTGTTTTCACCCATCACGTTTATGTCATGTTTCCTGGTCTGTTCCGTGTTTTCCGTCTCACCTGTCACCGCTCCTATTCCATGTCACGTTTTCCCTGTTGTCCGCCTGTAGTCTCACTGTCCGAGCGTAAAACTACATTTCCCACAATTCCCGGCCCACGTCACTGCCTGCACTCATCAGTGTTTCCTCCTGTGTCTCGTTGAGTCTTCATTGTGTTCGTGTATTTAACTGTGTCTGTTTCTCCTTTCCCTGGTCGGTCTTTGTTGTAAGTTGATGCCTGTTTCCCATGCTCCCATCATTGTTACTTCTCCGTTGTTATACCCGTTTATGCCTCCCGTTAACCCTTTGTTTGCCTTTCGTGTTTTGTTTATCTTTTTCCCATCGTGGATGTTTACTTTTGTTCATGTTTTGTATTACCCTTGTTGTCTACATAAAACCTCCGCTGGGACTAGATCCTCATCCTGTGTCTGCCTCCACCTTCAATCGTGACAGAAAGACCGACCGCAAATGGATCTAGCAGCGGTTTTCACCACACTGGCCCATGCAAATTTTCCCGTTTGCGAGTACTCACGGCTCTTCTCCACGGTCGCCATCCACACCGGGTTTGACGACGCTTCCCTGAAGCTCATCTACCGGAGCGGGTTACCATCAGCCCAGTGGTGGGAAGCGCCGGAATTCGGAGAGCACACTTGGAGGGAGTACGTGAGTCTCACCCTCAGGAAACTCGCACCCGAGTAACCACTCCTCGTGTTTCCGGCTGTCGAGCCTGAGCCCCTGCCTTCCCGGATCGATGAGCCAGCGCAGCCAACTTCTTCCGCCCGGAGAAGGAGGAGAAGGAAAGACTCCGCTCTCCAGCTCACGCCTGCCACGGTCAACGAGCCAGCACCCGCGCCTGCCACGGTCAGCGAGTCAGCGCCTGCCACGGTCAGCGAGCCGGCACCTACGCATATCACGGTGAGCGAGCCCACGCCTACGCACATCACTGTGAGCGAGCCTGTCGCCCCTGAAGTCCCTGAGCCAGTGCCTGTAGCCTCGACCGTCCCTGAGCCAGCGCCTGTACCCTCGACCGTCCCTGAGCCAGCGCCTGTACCCTCGACCGTCCCTGAGCCAGCGCCTGTACCCTCGACCGTCCCTGAGCCAGCGCCTGTACCCTCGACCGTCCCTGAGCCAGCGCCTGTAGCCTCGACCGTCCCTGAGCCAGCGCCTGTAGCCTCGACCGTCCCTGAGCCAGCGCCTGTAGCCTCGACCGTCCCTGAGCCAGCGCCTGTAGCCTCGACCGTCCCTGAGCCAGCGCCTGTAGCCTCGACCGTCCCTGAGCCAGCGCCTGTAGCCTCGACTGTCCAAGAGCCAGCGCCTGTAGCCTCGACCGTCCAAGAGCCAGCACCAGCAGCCAGGACCGCCCAACAGCCAGCGCCCCTCGAACCCTCTAGGGCTCTGCTTCCCGAGCCTCCCAGAGCTCCACCTCGTGAGCTTTCCAGAGCTCCGCCTCTCGAGCTTTCCAGAGCTCCGCCTCTCGAGCTTTCCAGAGCTCTGCCCCTGAAGTCACTCGGGCCTTCCAGGGCTCCGCCCCTCAAGTCACTCGAGCCTTCCAGGGCTCCACCTCTCGAGTCTCTCGAGCCTTCTAGAGCTCCGCCCCCTGAGCCTCCTACGGCTCCGCCTCTCGAGCCTCCTACGGCTCCGCCGCCCGAGCCTCCCACGGCTCGGCTCCCAGAGACTCCAGAGCTTTCTACGGCTCCACGTCTTAAGCCTCCTACGGCGCCACCGCCCTCGGCTCCGCCTCCTGAGCCCTCCTCGGCTCCGTCTCCTGAGCCCTCCTCGGCTCCGTCTCCTGAGCCCTCCTCGGCTCCGTCTCCTGAGCCCTCCTCAGCTCCGACCCCAGAGCCTCCCTCAGCTTTATCTCCAAGGCCCCTTGGATCAGCCCTAGCCCTTTGGCCTCCTCCCAGGCCCCCTGAACCGGCCCTTGCCTTACGGCCAGCCTCCGGGCCATCTAAACCCGACCCTGCCCGGGCAACACCTCCCAGACCACCGAAACCTGTCCCTGCCCGGTTGATACCTCCCTGGCCTCCTAAACCTTTCCCTTTGTGCCCCCGCGGACTGCCTAATTGCCCCTTGTGCCCCCACGGACTGCCTAACTGCCCCTTGTGCTCCCACGGACTGCCTAACTGCCCCTTGTGCCCCCGTGGACTGCCTAATTTCCCCTTGTGCCCCCATGGACTGCCTAATTGCTCCTTGTACCCCCTTACTCTGTCTTTGTGTGCCTTGTGTCACCTTTGGTCTGTTAGTTTTTCCTCCCTTCTAGCCCCTCTCGCCCTGTACATCTGTTTATTCCTGTTGGTTCTTCCCTCCTGTCTCTTAGCTCCTGGAATCCGGTCCTTTTGAGGGGGGATTATGTAACGTTCCGGTGTTGTCTGTCCTATGTTCTCTGTTTTCACCCATCACGTTTATGTCATGTTTCCTGGTCTGCGCCGTGTTTTCCGTCTCACCTGTCACCGCTCCCATTCCATGTCACGTTTTCCCTGTTGTCCGCCTGTAGTCTCACTGTCCGAGCGTAAAACTACATTTCCCACAATTCCCGGCCCACGTCACTGCCTGCACTCATCAGTGTTTCCACCTGTGTCTCGTTGAGTCTTCATTGTGTTCGTGTATTTAACCGTGTCTGTTTCTCCTTTCCCTGGTCGGTCTTTGTTGTAAGTTGATGCCTGTTTCCCATGCTCCCATCATTGTTACTTCTCCATTGTTATACCCGTTTATGCCTCCCGTTAACCCTTTGTTTGCCTTTCGTGTTTTGTTTATCTTTTTCCCATCGTGGATGTTTACTTTTGTTCATGTTTTGTATTACCCTTGTTGTCTAAATAAAACCTCCGCTGCGACTAGATCCTCATCCTGTGTCTGCCTCCACCTTCAATCGTGACACAGTGGACTCCACTGCATCAGCAGCAACAGTAGAGCGATGGGCTTTGTTTCATATTGCTGCACATTTTGTCACATGCTCTCACAAGACAACAAACACCCAAATGTTATGAGCGCACATCACCAAGACAATAAGGCAATATACGCTCATGCCAACCGACAGAACAGATGAGAGAATTCACAGAAACACCAAAGAAATTGCCAGTCTGCCACACATTCTCACACTAAACAAATTCCTGAGCGTACGTCGCAAGTCAAACACCACATTATCCATGCAACAGGCAACAAAACAAGACAGGACTCCTGTGCGAGAGTTCGGCCACACACCCACCACCTCAGGCCGAATTGACCAAACCTCAGCACAACATGAAGACAGCTCGCGACACGGGTCCGCAGCGCAAAATAAGCGTAACACGCGGTCGCGAGAAACACACAGAATATTGATGCGAGTGCTTCCCACCAAGGTGACATACGCACAATGCATTCACACCAATACAAGACAAGACATGGAACATGAGTGTCCGGATCCTGACACCGAAACCGAACCAGACAGAAGGGTCAGAATCCAGACACCATGCTCCGGATATGAGACACAACCGACTGAAGAGCGCACGGCAGAGAAATCAACTGACACAAAGACAGACAATGAAACCCAAAACAGACATGGGACAATGATGCCACCACGGTCCTGCCACACAAAAACCCAGACTGACAGAGAGGCAGAAATCAAATCAGGCACTCAAACTGAATCAAAGTTTTGCTGATGTAGGTTCTTAAAGCACTCTTGCTATAATATCTGTCATTAACTTGTCACTCGAGCCTTTTTAACCTGTTAACCATAAAGATATGTTCAGATTTTTTCATTAATTCGTTTAGTGACCCAGTCTGTAAATCACACTTAATTTTTCGTCATTCAAATTTGTGTTTACAAATCTACTAAAAGAGTGTTCATAATCGTTTCCCCCACAAATGTCAACAAAGCATCTTCACTTTTGTGAACTGCTCTGCTTTAATATCAAGATTCAAGCTTCAATAAAGTTTCAGTTATTGTCATTGTCATTATATTGTCCTGTTATTGTAGTCATCAATCACTTTTACTCAGAATTCATCCAGCCCATTTCTCTCCTTCTTGAACGAGATTACCAAACTAAAAATGAGACGCAATTTAGGGGGGCTAAGCTCTAGCAATGCCGCACACACCGGAGGTCATTCATACTTTTTTAAATAAATTCTCAGTTATTTAAAGTGTCTAACTGTTCTGTTCTGTTCATGTTTACCTTTATTTTGTAATGTTAGTTATTTGTGTTAAAGCACATGTCCACCCTGTTATTTTCCACGTTGACTTGGTTCATTTCACCGGATGGACATCTGAATTTTTCTTGATTTAGCTTGACCAGTATGACATAAAATCTTTCAAATGTCCTTTTAATGATGACAAATACAGATACTTACAAAAGTATGTTTCATTTCTCAAAAGTTTTAAAGCTGATATGACACTAAATTCTGGGAATTTTCCAGCTAGCTATAAAGACATCAACATTTTAACTAATTTTAAACAACTAGCTCAACAAGATTCTCTTTAAACTTCTGCTCTGCCATGACAGTAGTGCATGTTGCTCTCCGGCACCTGTAAATATGGTTTATTACATATCTGAACTACAGGCCTGACCAAGCCAGTCTTGTTGAGCTCTGAAGTGGTCAGTCAGAACACCCTGTTAAACTGACATTGAGTGGGACAGAAAGGATGCTTTATCAAAAGAGCAGAACTTTAAGCAAATTTAGCATTGAACATGGGTAAACAGTAAAAATGGCTAATGGCTTTGAACAACAGAAAATAAACAAATTACTTTTTTTCTGATATTTGTGAAAAACTTGGCACATTGTGGCACAGTGTCATTCAAGTAAAAAAAAAAAGGATTCAAAGGCCACATACACACTGCGAGGTTTTGTGTACTGCAACTGTTTTACGTATTATATACAAAATATTGAATACATTATCTGACACTTACATTATTGACAGAGGTCTAGGCTATTTCCCAAATATCCACTGACCCAAGAACTGCCCCTGCCTGACTGAATGACAAAATGATTTTATTCACAAATACAGTATCATGTGTAATTGCTATGAATGGATTAATATATCAATACATTGATAATTGATCAGCAATTTATTATTTGGATAAATTTTGCAGTGCGATTCATGCCATTAAGAAAACACCTTTTCACAATTAATAACACCCTATGGACGTCACACATTATGTCACAGTCAACTAATAATACCAGTTGACATTAAAAACACATCAATGCATGAAAGCCAAAACCAAGGAAGATTAATACCAGAAAGAAGCTAATCTAATAATATTTCAATGTTGCTTGCAATATTTTTTTTCCGTAAGAGTACACATTTGATTTTTCAGAACTTGAATCGACACTGAATGCTAAAGCAGTGTAATTTACACTTAGAAAACTCGTGATGTTGCTACAACAATGCAAAAAGTACTTAGCCCTTGTTTCCTGTTTATATCAGGTGTTTTTAAATCCATAAGGATCTCATTCACATTGGCGACAGTGGCAGTGATGACAGCTGACTCGTCAGCTAGATCTCAGATTCTTCCCTTTCGAATTAAGTACATCACTTAAAGCGTGATTCAAGGCCTCGACTGGGACATATCCTAAAGACCACACCCACCAAGAACAAATCAATCAATCAATCTGATTGGCTGATGAAGCTGACAGTTTGACTTCAGATGCCTATTCACGCGAACTGTTGAGGGATTCTGTAGAAATTCTGCTTTGGCTAAAACGAGCTCGGCTTCGGCATGCCATCTGTGAAACAGCCATCACGCTTCGATTGTAAGCATCAAGGAATAAATTCTGATTGTATACACTTTTCATTTTTTGCTATTTTTTGTAGATGAATTAGGAGTGGAATGCAATTGAAAATACATACAAATACAAAACGTGAATATTGAAAAATATTTATTATTAGGCATGTTAGGCCAGCAGAGAAGGCTTTGCTGGTCCTGTGAATTCTCCATGGCGTTTTAGTGGGATCAATATATTAATATTAGCCAAAATTGAAATTGGAGGCCTAATTTTTGTGCTTTCCTGTCAGTTGGCCTTCTGATTAAGGTAGTCTAGCAAAATAGTTTGAGAGACCACACAGGGTGATATATAACATTTACAATACTGTAGTTAATGTCACCTCTGTCACCCCTACATTTGTGCAGCTGGTATTTTTCGTAGTGTTTCGTTGTGGATAATGCTAGGTTATGGCGGATAAAGAGTTTTGGGGAAAGAGCAAAAGAATCAAAGTTTGAACTCATTTCAGGTTGATGGAACTGGCCAATATTGGCAGATGCTATTTGCACGCTGGTGCAAATAGTGGCAGATATTATTTGAACCCATATTTAAATAGTAAAACAATAGAGACAAATTGTGTAGCTAATTTTATAGTGGTTGATATGCAGCTGCTTAACGTGGTGGAGAGTCCTTTTCTTTGAAACATGTTAGAGGAAATGAAACCAGAGCCTACCGCACACTCACACAACTTTTTGTTGAGAAATACTGTGTATGAAGAGACAAATACTATTGTGCAAAGTGTAGCCTTATTTATATCTGAAAAATAAAATGCAGATATAGAGCAAAAATAATCTGGAAAATCTTCTGATTATTGATGAGTGAAAAAGGCATTGATCCTTTATCTAGTGATTGCTATGAATTTTATTGGTAATATATATTTAAATAACCTGTTACATCAACAGCTTGTTACGTTTGTGTTCTCTGTAATGTAACTCATCTTTTGTTTTGTGACATTCAACAATGGTTGTTTTAAAGCATTTTGCCATTTTTTTAAAATATGTAATGCAAAATATGTTTTTATACCAATACATTTCTGTTGTAAATGACATTTTACATGGGACTAAAGAGACGTACATCAAAATATGCAATTGGGTCAAAACACAAACCTGTGTCAGACGAAGTGTCAGTGTCCAGAGTGAAAGCAGCTCACTGCAATAATTGTTTATTATGATTATGTCCACACCACACAGAATTCATGAACATTCAGTTGTCTTGACCAACACTTTTTCAGAAGTAAATTCAGTTCAGTTGTCACTTCCATAAATAACTGCAATCTGTGTGTACAAAGATTAAGCTTTTAGAGGAATGAAATTGTTGTTTTGTTGTGAGATCTATAAGATATGTTATTTTCTGACATACAATTAGCCTAAATAAGCCTGATAAACAAACCTAAAAAAAGTGAAGTGTATGTAATTTTTATTGATAGAAAATAACAAAATCACACAAATCAGGGTTTTAAACTGTATTTACTCATCCCAAATTTTGGTATCAAGGTTGCAAAAATTGCAAACCTCATAGATAAAGAATAGAAAATAAACACATCTCATAATATTCAGTTACTGTACATTACTATCAATATTGTTGCACCTTCTTGGTCGGAAAAAGCTCTATTCATGTAAAGTGTCAACAGTATTTAGTTGCAGTGTGTACATGACTCATGTGATGCAGATCTCTGCTGTAAATGCAACAAATAACCCAAACCCTAAATGTATCCAAGGTGACATTTTGATGCCAAATCCAAAAAGATTTGTTCAAGTTATCTGTGAATGAATGGACTAGACTCTCTTACACAAAAGTAGGTTGATTTGCATTGTTAATTGACTATATAATAATAATACAATAGACTAATTTCAACATTATTGTTCACACAGCCATTTTTTTTTTCATTTCTAATGTATCATATCTTTTCATCACATTTGTATATACAGAAATATATATATATATATATATATATATATATATATATATATATATATATATATATATATAAAAATCACATGTAAACAAACAACTTTGAAATTTGAAGATTCATTGAATTTGAAATTTCACTTTTTCTTTAAAAATGCTACTTGTACCCATGATTTCTCAAGGAGGTGTGAGAAAACGAGTTAATGAGAGCAGCAGGGAAGTAAATGAGAGAAAAAAGGATTGAAAGTTCTGCGAATTCTGTCTTTCATCAAGGAGAAGTGGAACATTAAGAGTGCTTGACCAACAAGATAAAAAATATAAAACAGTGCACATATAAACAGTGCTGCACGAGAGATATTTACAGAGTTTTTTCATGTTGTTCTTTAGGGAAACCGTTGGCATGGCAATGTGCCATAATTTCCACTGTTTATGTTCTTCAGTCCTCAGAACAGCCTTGAACAACTGCAGCAGCTCCAATAATTTATCCCATAAAACTTCTTTCATTAATCTGGTCCAATTTTGTTTCAGACACACAAACAAGACACACACACAAACACACATCTCACAACAATTAGCCAGAACTGACGATTCTGGATATGGCAAGACATAAAACAAACAATTGTAAAGGAATAGTTCACCCAAAATGGAAACTGTCATTACTTTCCCACCATCATATTGTTCCAAAACCCATATTATATACATTTTTCCTTCCATACATCAACAGTTCATAGTGACCATCCTACAATTGTTTGTAACATTTGAAATAGTCTTTGTTTTTCTTATCAAGCCTATTCAAATTGTCATTAAATATTATACATAGCACAAGTTGTTCTGGGGAATTTAATGGCACGAAATTGTAGGAATTTTGTTCTTTTGATCGTATGGTAAGGGTGGTGTAAAGATTCATAAAAAATTGATTCCTATGTATTCCACAGAAAAAATAACAGCAAACAGGTTTTGAAAGACAAAAAGGTGAGTAAATGAGAAGAATTTTCATTTTGGGGTGAACTATTTCTGTAAATAACATGAGAGTCCACAGACCTCATAAGGAGTCATGCAGGATGGAATCTATGGAATCTAGGATGGTTTTGGTCCCTATACAGTACTCTCCATAACCCATTCAGAGCTGTCTATGGTGCCTTTGCTCCCACCGGATTCCCCTTCCTCATCGCACTGCAGCAGCATGCCATTCACAGACAGACTGCGTTTAGTCCAGATACTGCTGATCCTGCGAGGATAAGAGCACAGCTGCTGCGCTGTGGATACAGTAAAATCACCCATGTCGAATGAGTGGCTCCTCTTGGGTTTGGAGTCCAGTGGCAACATGAGCAACCTGCTGAGCCGAGAGTCCTGCGTCCGACCCAACAGAGGCTCCTTGTCAGTAGGGGGTGCCGGAGCAGAAGCAGCCCCTGGAACTGAGCTTCCGGAAGCACCTGGCTCCTTGGCCTGACCCCGAAGCTCCAGAGAATTAAAGGCCCCTAGAAGCTGGTCTATGTTGGCACGGGGCTTGGGAGGCGCAGACATCCAGATGTTGGCGAGGGCACTGTTGGGGCTATACGAAGTGGCATCTACTGAACCTGAGGATGAGGAGGAGGACAAGCTGCTCTGAAGTGAACCGCACTTAAAATCAACGACTTCGTCCCTTATGGTCACCTTGGGCTTGGGCATGGGAAGAGGCACCCTGTTCCGGCCCAGCCTCCCTCCGTTGGTTTGCGAGTATGCTTCGCTGGCATTGCTGGTCTTGCTGATGGGGGGCTCACCACCCCCTCCGCTGTCCCTTGCCTTGTAGCGCACCATAAGGATCACGATAAACACAAGAAGGGTGGCCACAATTATGCCACCCACCACCAGGATCATGGTCCCTCCCAACATCTGCCCATGGACATACTGGCATTGGGGGTAGTCATCCCGGGTGTAGAAGTCCACGCAGCCCACCACGTTAGTGGCAGTAAGAGTGGTGGCTGTATCGTCCCAGGCCGCCAGCACACACAGGTCATAGCGGGTCCCAGACACCAGGTTGGTGACAAGGAAGGTCTTACTGGAGGCAGGAATCATTCTATGAACACACAAAGACAAACTGTATGAGAAGATTATGTAAAAAATGGCACTGATGACTAAGATTGCCAGTGGTCTATGAAAAGAAGAAAGAGACTATCACATTTCTCAAATTTAGTATTTTATATAAAAGTTCTCAATGTCCTCTTAAACTATTGGAGAACAGAGATAATACCACAAGGTTTATGAATAAATAAATTTCCATCATACAGACATGGTGATGCAGAATTTAAGATCACCTCTTGATTTGATACTTCTATTGATCGAAGAGGCCAAACGCAAAAACAAATTGTGTGTCCAGATGGATGCATGAAAAACCCACATTGCTCTCTGTAATGTGAAAGAGGGGAAAAAAACGTTCCTTTTAAATTAAATTGAAAGAGGACATTGAGAAATTAAGAATTCTATTATTTTTTTTTTTTTAAATACTACATTAGAGAAACGTATTTGAGACAAAGCTGATTATAAATAGACAAGTTGAACATATCCACACATATAGGTGAACAAATAGGTGTGGTGTATACATGGACACATAACAGATGTCATTCCAATACTCCTTAACAAACAAGATCAGTATCCTTCAAGAGTGAAGAGTTTCAGAGTGAAAATGAAGAGTTCTTTGTGACGTAATCCAAAAGGACTGGCAATTTGTTTAGAGGAAAATGGGTAACTTAGGGTTAGGGTTATGGGGAGGCTGAAGGAAACCAACTTTTACACCTCACTAACAGAGATCACAAGCACGCAATTACAATCAGACATGGTAAACAACTTATCGGACACCCCGCTCCCCGATGCCTGTGTTTCATCCCTGTCTATATGTTTCTTGTTTGCTCCTATGTGCAATGCTAGTGATTTCCAAACTCAAATTGATTTGTTAATATTTTATAGAAATCTTAGTTTTTTTTTATCCAATGGTTAACAAACCCTGTTTGAATGCTTTTACAAAAAAGTCAGATGTGATGTGGAGAAAATATTTATGAATGAGAATGTCTAGGTTACTGTTGTAACCTCCGTTCCCTGATGGAGGGAACGAGACGTTGTGTCGAAGAAGCGACACTAGGGGTCTCTCGAGAGCCTCGTGTGTCTCTGAACTTGAGAAAAGGCCAATGAGAAATTGGCAGACAGAATTTGCATGCCCCAGGATTTTGCCTGAGGAGCCGATAATGAGGTTCGGCCATAACAGTGGCTCGGTTCAGCGACGTTCACTTCGACATTGTGTCGAAGAAGCGACACTAGGGGTCCAATTTTAATCACGCCATGCGATGAACCGTGTACGTGTGCTGCTGACACAGGTGCGGGCAGGCAGTTGTGTGCCAAAAACGACAGGCCATGTCACACTGCATGTACCCTTCCCCAACATCCCATAAGATCGTCATAGCCTTCTGGTTCCCTACGCCCCGATATGGGGGGAACAAGGCAACGTGCCAAGCATGGGAGCCAGCCGCGCCTTTTCTCTATCTATGTTTCTAGCATAGAGTTAAAGCAGCTGGGGCCATCTTAACGCTATCACATGCATCGGGGAAGGCGTTCTTTCCCAATTCCTATTCTTTCAGGGGGGAAAGACCCTGCGGTAACCACACCTGCCCAGGCTGGGGGAGGTAAAGAGTGGTGGAATACATTCTAAGTCACTTGTGGAGAATGGCGCGGTGGTAGATCATACCTCATTGGCAGGGAGGAGTTGCTACTAACACGGCGACCAGGGGGCAGTGAGGACAGCCCAAGGGAGACGCGGGTCCGCTCGCAAGGGGACCGTACCATGGAAAATACACACAAGGGGACAAGTCCACACGGGGGCCCGACCTGTGGAGCACCTATTCCAGTACAGAGTAATTTGAGTACTCACATTGGGTTTGGTCGGGGAATTTCTCCGCTGAATTCGCGGACCAGAGGGCTAGGGAGGAGTCATCCAGGGAGCCGAGTTAGTGGGATCTCCTGGGATAAGAGCGCACAATATTACCTCAGCGGAGGGAAAGGGCACTAGGTGCAAGTGGTACACCCGATCAGTTGTTACTGTAAGTTCTGTAGAAACCCTTCTTCATCTCGGGTGGAGGGACTCGGAGAGTCGCAATTTCCGCACGCAGGGACTTGGCGTCTTCGGCGTGCACCACGATAAAGCGGACACCCCCGAAGGGTGTGGAGGCCTGGCAAACTTAATTGCATAACCGAGTCGGATGGTCCTGGCCAGCCAGCATGACGGATTGGGAAGGGAAAGCCACGCATCCAAGCTCCGTGCTAGGGGCACTAAGGGGACGATTGTTTTTGACGTACCCGGCAGGGCTTCGGTGTGCTTTGTCCACATCCCGCATCGCGACCAGGTTCAGCCACAGATGTCGTTCCTGAACCACGAGGCTGGCCATCGCCTGCCCGAGTGTCCCCGCTGTGACCTTCGTGGCCCTGAGGGCGAGGGCGGTCGCTGAGCGCAGTTCCTGCAACACCTCGGGGTCAGGACTACCCAAGTGCAGATCTTTAAATACCTTGGCCTGGTGGACTTGCAGGAGGGCCATGGCATGCAAGGCAGAAGCGGCCTGTCCAGTGGCGCTGTAGGCTTTGGAGGTCAGTGACGACGTCATCCTACAGGCCCTTGAGGGGTGCACCGGGCGATCGCAACGGCTCTGTCCACCTGGGGGACCACCGAGTACTCGTGGACTGCTCCAATGTCGAGGGTAGTGTGAGATTACGAGATGTAAAACGTGCCCTCCATGACCTCGTCAGCTCATCATGCACTTCCGGGAAGAAAGGAACCGGGGGGGGCGTGGCTGTGAGCGGTGCGCAGACCCTAGGAACCAATCATCCAGCCGCGAAGGCTGTGGGGAGGACGGAGGGTTCCGGTCTGGGCGTCAGCCTCTGACTGGGCGTGCTGACCCGAGGGTCATCATCATCCAGCTCAGGGGGCTCAATGGGATAGGCAGACTGGCCGTGAGGCAAGCCGCTGTCACACCGAGCCCGGGCGGAAGTCAACGAGCGTGTCGGGGGGTGGGTGGTTTGTGAGAATGTACCCGGCGAATCCGAGCCCACTGCCATCCCCAAATCCCCTCCATCGCCAGCCTTTTTAGGAAGGAAAGCCGTGACCGCAACGTTGCCATGATAAGTTTCTCGCATTGAGAACACAAACTATTCACAAACGCTGCCTCAGTGTGACCACGGCCCAGACACACGAGGCAGAGCCTGTGACCGTCAGGAGCGGAGAGCACTCGACTGCATCCAGGAACTACACGGGGGCAGAAGGGCATCTTTATAAAGACACGTCCTAAAAAGGACGTTCAACGGCACTGTGTATTGCTCTTTTGGAGAATTAAACTCTTTTACAAAAATGATCTTTTAGAGAGCGCTGTCGAAGTGCCCAGGGGCAAAGCTGCACTGCCGTGCAGAGAAGGAGAAAGCCGCTGATTTGTGCCGTAGATCAAACAGCATACGCTCTGAGAGATGAGATGAACAGTCTTGTGAATCGCAGCTCGCTGCTCACACAACCAGTCAGCTCCGAAGAAAATTTCTGAATGAACTGACGCATTTCCCTCCCTTTATACCCATATGTCTGGGGGCGGGACACGCAAATTCTGTCTGCCAATTTCTCATTGGCCTTTTCTCAAGTTCAGAGATGCGTGAGGCTCTCAAGAGAGACCCCTAGTGTCTCAACACAACATCGAATGAGCGACAGATGGGGAACAAAAATAAGGAGCAACAACTTGAGTTTACAAGAGAGAGATGCCATAAAGTTGGCTGTCTTAGAACCAGGACCTTATCATCAAAAGTGCGGATAAAGGAGGAGCAGTTGTTGCACAGGGCCTGGAAAAATATGAGTAATAAGCGAAATGACAATTAAAGAACCTTTAATATTATTAGCCCCTTGAATCTACCCCTATGAAAAAGGTGCGAGAACAATTGAAAGAGATCTTGGACAAGCAAAGGAAAATGGTATTACAACTTTTTTTCCCCAAATGCTTTCCAAAGTAAATCAGAATCTCCACAATCCACCAGGGAAACTGATAATCAGCGACAACGACACTCTATTGGAGCCCATCTCCAAGTATGTCGATATTTGAATTCAATCTTTAGTTCCTGAACTTCCTTCTTTTCTGCCGGGTACTATTCATACATTGAACAAATTGTCTGAATTTGAAAATATTGGATCAACACTTCTAGTAACTATGGACATTGAATCTGTGCACGGTAATATAAAAATGGTTGCACAGTGAAGGCCAGGAACATTGATGATATAATTTTATTGTATTTCTTTTATAACAAGACTTTTTCATCAGTATGCAAACTCCATAAATAAAAATCTTAAACTTACCTTAGAATATAGTGAAACTTGGTTTTGAAATTATTAAGAGTCAGGTGGGGCAACTCCAAACTACAATTTTTAGAAAACGTTCTGACTGCAATACAATTTTAAGAGCTGATATTTTCCATACAAGTGGATAGTCAATTATGGGAGAATTATAATCTTTGGGAGAACCTTTTCTTTAACAACACTGTTAGTGGGCGCAACTCATTCTTAGTGAGTCTTCTCTGCAAATTCCCAACATCTTTTCTTACCTCAGGATAACAACATCAGTCATTATCCTAACAGTGTTTAATAAGTTTGTGCATGCTAACAGATTTCAGGAGATGTGTCTGCATAATTTCTGCACAAATATTATTTTCCCTGTCCACTAAAACATGACTGGAATCCTCTATTTTTACACTAGCTTAATTTCTCTTGCTCCCTGCAGAGCTGACAGCCAACAGTAATTGGCTTTATTTCTTTAACCCATCTGTGCTGCAGTGGGAAGCAGATGGGCTGTCTGTTATCACACTCATATATTAATAAATAAACCATCACAGTGCAGGCAAGTAAAAAGAGAAGAAAAGTGCAAGTTTTTATGGTGGCACAACATTTGATCTGTATTTGAACAGTGAATGGATCATGGTACAGTCTACATGAGAGAAGACCCAGAAAGTTATGAAACATTTATTAATGGATCATTGCTGCTGTGAGCAGAGACTTCCAATGTCCCCTGAGGACAAAGTTGAGGCATTAATTATGTCAAGGGCCAAAAATATCACACAGAGACTTTACAGGACCATTTAGAAGCAGCTCAGCTACATCTCCGCTATCTAGAACTATTGTTCTGACAACTGGTTCTGATAATAATATATTGTATCTCCTAGATCAGTGGTTCTCAACCAGGGGACCGGAACCCACTAAGGGGCTTCAACACACTTCCAAGGGGGACTTTAAGATGACTTTCATATAAAATAAGAAATATTAAAATAATCCAACTGAATTAAAATGCTAAAAATACTTTAAGATGTATGCCTACAAATTATAAACAGACTCTTTCAGAAACTGAATAAAAAATGATCCATGATTAATTATTTTATTCAGACATGTCTAGTTTCGAGCAAGGGGGCCTTCACTGTCTTGGACAGTAGGTGCCCTTGGAGTCAAAAAGGTTGAGAACCACTAGTTTTCAGTTCCCCTGCTGCCACTCACTCGACGTTATGTCGAATGAAGTGCAACAAAGGCCAATGAGAAATTGGCAGACAGAATATGCATGTCCCAATATGCATGACATACGGGTACAAGGGGAAGTGGGCGTGCATCTGTCAGTCAGTCAGATTTTTTCTTCGGAGCCGAGCAGTTGTGCAACAGCAAGCTGAAGTTAACCACTGTTCCACTCACCTCTGTTGACAAGAAGCATTGTTGTTGGATCTTACGGCACGTTTCCAGCTGTGTTCTGTGCAGTCCATGCCCCTGGGCGCTTCGACAGTGGTTTAACTGCCTGAAAGAGTGTTTTCCCCACTGTAACAGGGCGGAGAGCAGGGCCGGGTTGTGATTAAACACACCCTGTCCCTCAGGCTTACTGCGGAAGGTGGTGCGACAAGAGACAGATCGTTTACGGTCAGCTGACCGTCGTGTGTGTTTGTGTCATTTGTTTAAGTTTGTCATTAAAACTATTATTTATATTGTCAAGCTGGTTCTGGCCTCCTCCTCGGAACCGATCAACTAGCCGTGAGGGGGGGGACCCGCGGACATCCACGCGTTAGCCTCAGACTGGCCGAGCAGACTCAAAGGAGGCAGCCCAGACAAGTCATCAGCATCAGACGCCGCTGTGACACTCTCCAATGCAGCGAAGATGTCATCATCCAATTTCGGGGGCTCAAGGGAGAAAGCTGGGTCGTCCTCAATTCCGTGGGAAGAAGGAGCGATGCGGGGGGTGGCTGAAGTGGCTTTCCCTCATGAGGAAAGAAAGCCATGACAGGAACGTTACCATGGCTATGTTCTCGCAATGAGAACATGAACCATTCATAAAATGCTGCCTGTGTTTGATCGCAGCCCAGGAACGCAAGGCAGCTCTTATGACAGTCAGAAGAGGAGAGAAATCGATCGCATCCAGGAACTACACAGAGGCGGAAAGACATCTTTAAAAAGACATGTCCTGAAAAGGATGTTCAACACCTACTGTGTATTGCTCTTTTGCGAGTGAAAACTCAAATTCTTTTAGAGAATACAAACTCTTTTAAGGAGGATGTGACAGGGAGATATATAGTAATTTGGCTCATAGTCTTAATAATGATAGTATTTGACTAACGGGCCCAGGTCAGGAAGCAGACAAACTGGTTAATCTGAACGTCTGCTAGCTGCCTTGAGACATCACACAGGTCACATAAACTACAACACATAGACTGTGTCCGTTCCCCGAACTACCAAACACAATACCCTAACTAAATCATTTAGAAAACATCTGATTAAGGTCAAACTTGAACAAAACAAACAAATTAAAAATACACATCATATAAAAATAGGGCTAGCTAAGAGATTTGGTAGATCTCTTTCTACCAAAGCACTAATTGTTAATGAAATGATTACAGATCATAGATTGGATGTGCTCCGCCCCCACCTCGGCTTCTCAGACCACATCTCTGTTATGCTAATTCCAGCATACAGACCGCTCGTCAGACTCACAAAACCGCTCCAGAAGCAGGTGGCCATCTCTGCTCTTCAGGACTGTTTTGAGTGTACTGACTGGCACATGTTCAGGGAGGCTGCAACATATGGTGACTCTACCAACTTGGAGGAATACACAGCATCAGTGACCAGCTACATCAGCAAGTGCATTGATGATGTCACCTTCTCCAAGACCATCACCACACGCTCCAACCAGAAGCTGTGGATGACTGCGGAGGTGCGTGCGCTGCTGAGGACCTGAGACTCCGCCTTCAGAGCAGGCAACAAGGGTGCTCTAAGAACAGCGAGGGCCAAACTAACCCGAGCCATCAGAAAGGCAAAGCGCGCACATGCCCAGAGAATCCACAGTCACTTCCAGGACAGCGGCAACACGCGGCGCATGTGGCAGGGCATCCAGGCCATAACCAACTATAGGACAACATCAGTTGCCTGTGACAAAGATGCCTCCCTTCCAGATGTGCTGAACGACTTCTACGCTAGGTTTGAAGCACAGAAAGACATGGTGGCGAGTAAGACCACCCCTCCTCCCAATGTGCTCTGTCTTAGGATGGCTGATGTGAGGAAAACTCTATGTAGAGTCAACCCACTGAAGGCTGCTAGACCAGACAACATTCCTGGCAGAGTGCTCAGAGGATGTGCAGACCAGCTGGCAGATGTTCTTACCGACATCTTCAACATCTCTCTGAGCAGCACCGTCGTTCCAACGTGCTTCAAGGCCACCACCATCGTCCCCATGCCAAACAAGTCATCAGTGTCCTGCCTCAACGACTACCGTCCCGTTGCACTCACACCATCATCATGAAGTACTTCGAGAGGCTCATCATGAGGCACATTAAGACCCAACTGCCCCCCTCACTAGACCCACTGCAGTTTGCGTATCGTCCAAACCGTTCAACAGATGACGCCATCGCCACCACCCTCCATCTGGCCCTAACCCACCTAGATAAAAATGACTCATACGTTTGAATGCTGTTCATAGACTTCAGCTCAGCATTCAACACAATAATTCCTCAGCACCTGATTGGAAAGCTGAACCTGCTGGGCCTGGACACCTCCCTCTGCAACTGGATCCTGGACTTCCTGACTGGGAGACCTAAGGCAGTCCGGATCAGGAACAGCATCTCCACCACCACCACACTGAGTACTGGGGCCCCCAAGGGCTGTGTGCTCAGTCCACTGCTGTTCACTCTGCTGACTCATGACTGTGCAGCAATGCACAGCTCGAACCACATCATTCAATTCGCCGATGACACGACCGTGGTGGGTCTCATCAACAAGAACGACGAGTCAGCATACAGAGAGGAGGTGCAGCGGCTAATGGACTGGTATAGAGCCAACAACCTGCCTCTGAATGTGAACAAAACAAAAGAGATAGTTGTTGACATTAGGAGAGCACAGAGTGACTGCTCTCCACTGAATATCGACGGCTCCTCTGTGGAGATCGTCAAGAGCACCAAATTCCTTGGTGTTTACCTGGCAGAGAACCTCATCTGGTCCCTCAACACCAGCTCTAATACCAAGAAAGCCCAGCAGCATCTCTACTTTCTTCGAAGGCTGAGGAAAGCACATCTCCCACCCCCATCCTCACTACATTCTATAGAGGGACTATTTAGAGCATTCTGAGCAGCTGCATCACTGCCTAGTTTGGGACTTGCACCGTTTCGGACCGCAAAGCCCTGCAGAGGATAGTGAGGACAACTGAGAAGATCATCGGGTCTCTCTTCCCTCCATCAAAGATATTTACAAAAAACACTGCATCCGCAAAGCAACCAGCATTGGGATGACCCCACACACCCCTCAAACAAACTCTTCACCCTCCTGCCGTCTGGCAAGAGGTACCAAAGCATTCGGGCCCTCACGGCCAGACTGTGTAACAGCTTCTTCCCCCAAGCCATCAGTCTCCTCAATACTCAGAGACCGGACTGACACACACGCGTGTCCTGATTTGCTCTTTAATTATTGTCATATTATACCTGGCTGCTACCTCAATAACTGCTATGTGCATAGAATACTATCTTATAGTATGTTATGTTTACATTTGGCATTTTTAGAAACTGTCATCTTTTTGCACTACTGTGTAATGATCGGCACTGCACTGTCTCTCACTGTGCCTATTGTCCTGTTAATTTTTAGTAATTTATTGTACTGTCCCGTACTTTTTGCACACGTTTGCACGTTCACTTTATATAGGTATGTTATTTAGTCTGTGTAGTCTCATGTGGTTCTTTGTTTGTCCTATGTTGTTTTATGTAGCACCATGGTCCTGGAGGAACGTTGTCTGTACTAACTGTATATGGTTGAACGACAATAAAAACCACTTGACTTGACTTAACATTATATTCATGATGTTAGCCAGAGGGGAACCACACAGTGAGTCTGGAATCTCCCAAGGTTATTTTTCTCTATTAATCAACATCTTATGTAGTTTTGTGTTCCTTGCTACAGTCACCTTCAGCTTGCACACTGGGCTTATTAATACAATTATTAATGAATTACTTATTTTTAAACACGATTAACTATCGTATTTTATCTAATTACACAATGATGATTCATCGACATTATAGACATTACAGTTTTATCGTCTGTTAATGCCTGATCTTCTGTAAAGCTGCTTTGAAACGATGTGTGTTGTGAAAGGCGCTATACAAATAAAAATGACTTGCCTTGACTTCATTTGGAATGGTAAACATCCCAGATTACACTTCAGTAAGTTACATAGGCTGATTGACAAAGGTGGGCTAAACTTACCCAAGATTTTATTATTATGCATTTGGTCTCACCTGAGAGAGCCCAAATGCATAGAGTTCTGAGAGCCTGAGAGTTCTTGCCCCTATTTCACCAGGGTAGCAGCATTTGAAGAAATGTCATGTAGAAGACTAGGCAACATGGAGTTACTTAATAAAAAATGGGGCAGCAATATAGCCTTTTTAGAAGGCTCTCTGTGTCACGTTCCTGTGTTGTCTGCCCCGTGTTGTCTGTTTCACATGCCACCTTTCACGCTCCATGTCACGTTTCCTTGTTGTCTGCCCCGTGTTTTCCGTTTCACCCTTCACGGATCACATTCCATGTCATGTTTTCCTTGTTGTCCTCCCCGAGTCTCACTGTCCTTGTAGAAAACTACAATTCCCACAATTCCCGGCCTCCCTCACTGCCTGCACACATCATTGTTCTCACCTGTGTCTCGTTTAGTCTTTATTGTGTCCTTGTGTATTTAAACCCTGTTTATTCCTCCATTCCCTTGTCGTTCGTTATATGTCGTTTAAATGGTTCCTGTTGTTTATTCATGTTTGCCCTTGATGTTTTGTATTCCTGGACCTTATTTAGTGTTTAGTTTGATTTTCCCATCGTGGACTTTTTATTTGTACCTGCGTTTGTTTATTTCTTCACTTATCATTAAAACCGCATTTGGATCTGTACCACCCGTCTGCCTTCTCCTGCTTCCCACAACGTAACAGAACGAATGACCACACAAATGCATCTAGTGGTCCAGCAGGCCAACTACCAGCTGCTTTGTTTGAAGCAAGGGGACCGACTGTTAGAAGACCACGTCCGGGACTTCCTTGAGCTGGCAAACATCTCCGACTTCCCGGACTCGTCCTTGGTGGTTTTCTTCTGGGGTAACCTGGACCCCTCGCGGAAGGAGCGGCTGCCCCCCGCAAAGCGCAGCTGGACCCTGCAGGAGATCGTGGAGGAGACTTTACTGGTCAGCGGCTTGCCACTCACTGTGGGCGTGGCAGAGGAGGACCCAACCTCACCTTCCGCAGTGAAGACTTCCCACTCGCCCATGGCTCTTCCCATCATGCCTGCCCCACCTGCCAGCGAGCAAACCCCCACACCAGTCGTTTCCCATGAGCCTGCACAGCCCACTTCGTCTGCCCGGAGGAGGAAGAGAAGACGGGCTTCCGCCTCCCGGCCCACGCCTGCCCCGGTCTGCGAGCCAGACCCCACGCCTGCCCCGGTCTGTGAGCCAGAGCCCACGCCTGCCCCGGTCTGCGAGCCTGAGCCCTCGTCAGCCACGGTCAGCGAGCCTGCGCCCTCGTCAGCCACGGTCAGCGAGCCTGCGCCCTCGTCAGCCACGGTCAGCGAGCCTGAGCCCTCGTCACCCATGGTCAACCAGCCAGAGCCATTAGCCCCCGATGTCAGTGAGCCAGCGCCTGTAGCCTCGGCCATCCCTGAGCCAGCGCCAGTAGCCTCGGCCGTCCCTGAGCCAGGGCCAGTAGCCATGACCGTCCAAGGGCCACCGCCAGTAGCCATGACCGTCCAAGAGCCTCCGCCTCTCCAGTCTCTCGAGTCTTTCAGGGCTCTCCCTCCCGAGCCTCCCATGGCTCCTCCTCTCGAGCCTCCCAGGGCTCTGCCTCTCAAGTCTTTCGAGCCTCCCAGGGCTCCTCCTCTCGAGCCTCCCAGGGCTCCCCCTCTCAAGTCTCTCAAGTCTTCCAGGGCTCCTCCTCCCGAGCCTTCCAGGGCTCTGCCTCTCAAGTCTCTCGAGCCTCCCAAGTCACTCGAGCCTCCCGTGCCTTCCTGGGCGCCGCCTCTCGAGCTTCCCAAGCCTCCCAGGGCCCCGCCTTTCAAGTTTCTCGAGCCTTTCAGAGCTCCGCCTCTCGAACCTCTCGAGCCACTCAGGGCTCCTCCTCTCGAGTCTTGCAGGGCTCCGCCTCCAGAGCCTCCCGAGCCTCCTACAGCTCCGGCTCCTATGGCTCCGCCTCCTACGGCTCCCCTCCCAAGCCTCCTTCGGCTCCGCCCCAGAGCCTCCTACGGCTCTGCCACCAGAGTCTCCAGAGCCTTCTAGAGCTCCGCCTCCAGAGCCTCCTACGGCTCCGCCTCCCAAGCCTCCTACGGCTCTGCCCCAGAGACCCCAGAGTCTACCAGGTCTTCGCCTCTGAAACCTCCTACGGCGCCACCTCCCTCGGCTCCGTCTCCTGAGCCTCCCTTGGCTCCACCTCCAGAACCTTCCAGGTCTCCGCCTCTAGAACCTCCTGCGGCGCCACCTTCCTCAGCTCCGCCTCCTGAGCCTTCCTCGGCTCCACCTCCTGAGCCTGCCTGGGCCCGGCCTCCGGGGCCTCCTTCGGCTCCGCCTCCTGAACCTCCCTCGACTCCGCCTCCTGAGGCCCCAGAGCTTTCCATGGTTCCGCCTCCCTTGGCTCCGCCTCCTGGGCCTCCTGAGCCATCCTCGGCTCCACCTTCCTCAGCTCTGCCTCCGGAGCCTCCCTCAGCTCCGCCTCATGAGCTTCCAGAGCCTCCCTCAGCTCCGCCTCCTGAGTCTCCAGAGCCTCCCTCAGCTTCGTCTCCAGAGCCCCTCTCAGCTCCGCCTCCGGGACCTGTCCCTGTCCGATGGCCTCCTCCCAGGCCCCCTGAACCGGCCCCTGCTCTACGGCCATCTCCCTGACCACCTAAACCTGTCCCTGCCCGGTCGATGCCTCCTAAGCCTATCCCTACCCTGTGGACGCCCCCCAGGCCACCTGACCCGGTTCCCTTCACACAACCCCAGAGACTGCTTGCTTGCCCTCTCGGCCTCCCTGGTCTGCCAGACTGCCCTCTCGGCCTCCCTGGTCTGCCTGTCTGCCCTTTGTGCCCCCGTGGACTGCCTAATTGCCCCTTTTACCCCCATGGACTGCCTAATTGTCCCTTGTGCCTCCTTGGTCTGTCTCTGTGTCCCTTGTGCCTCCTTGGTCTGTCTCTGTGTCCCTTGTGCCCCCTTTGGTCTGTATGTTTTCCCCCTTTTCTAGCCCCTCTCTCCTTGAACATTTGTTTATTTTTTCTATTCTTTTGTTTCTTAGGACCGTCTGGAATCCGGTCCTTTTGAGGGGGGGCTATGTCACGTTCCTGTGTTGTCTACCCCGTGTCATCTGTTTCACATGCCACCTTTCACGTTCCATGTCACGTTTCCTTGTTGTCTGCCCCGTGTTTTCCGTTTCACCCTTCACGGATCACATTCCATGTCATGTTTTCCTTGTTGTCCTCCCCGAGTCTCACTGTCCTTGTAGAAAACTACAATTCCCACAATTCCCGGCCTCCCTCACTGCCTGCACACATCATTGTTCTCACCTGTGTCTCGTTTAGTCTTTATTGTGTCCTTGTGTATTTAAACCCTGTTTATTCCTCCATTCCCTTGTCGTTCGTTGTATGGTTATATGTCGTTTAAATGGTTCCTGTTGTTTATTCATGTTTGCCCTTGATGTTTTGTATTCCTGGACCTTATTTAGTGTTTAGTTTGATTTTCCCATCGTGGACTTTTTATTTGTACCTGTGTTTGTTTATTTCTTCACTTATCATTAAAACCGCATTTGGATCTGTACCACCCGTCTGCCTTCTCCTGCTTCCCACAACGTAACACTCGGGGAGGGGCAGTGGAGAGCGATTTGTAGTTTTAAATGTATGTGATTATAATATCTTTAATAATAATAACAATAATAATAATTATATATATATATATTAGGGCTGTCAATCGATTAATTTTTTTTTATGGTGTCCCGATTAATTAATTGTGATTAATCGCATATGCAATTGCTGAGAAAGCCCCTCATATAACAATAATTCAATATATAAAGATTATACATATTTATATCAATATATAATTATACATAGTTATCTTTAAACATTTTAAAATTATATATATATACACTCACCTAAAGGATTATTAGGAACACCATACTAACACTGTGTTTGACCCCCTTTCACCTTCAGAACTGCCTTAATTCTACGTGGCATTGATTCAACAAGGTGCTGAAAGCATTCTTTAGAAATGTTGGCCCATATTGATAGGATAGCATCTTGCATTTGATTTAGATTTGTGGGATGCACATCCAGGGCACGAAGCTCCCGTTCAACCACATCCCAAAGATGCTCTATTGGGTTGAGATCTGGTGACTGTGGGGGCCATTGTAGTACAGTGAACTCATTGTCATGTTCAAGAAACCAATTTGAAATGATTCGAGCTTTGTGACATGGTTCATTATCCTGCTGGAAGTAGCCATCAGAGGATGGTACATGGTGGCCATAAAGGGATGGACATGGTCAGAAACAATGCTCAGGTAGGCCGTGGCATTTAACGATGCCCAATTGGCACTAAGGGGCCTAAAGTGTGCCAAGAAAACATCCCCCACACCATTACACCACCACTACCAGCCTGCACAGTGGTAACAAGGCATGATGGATCCATGTTCTCATTCTGTTTACGCCAAATTCTGACTCTACCATCTGAATGTCTCAACAGAAATCGAGACTCATCAGACCAGGCAACATTTTTCCAGTCTTCAACTGTCCAATTTTGGTGAGCTCTTGCAAATTGTAGCCTCTTTTTCCTATTTGTAGTGGAGATGAGTGGTACCCGGTGGGGTCTTCTGCTGTTGTAGCCCATCCGCCTCAAGGTTGTGCGTGTTGTGGCTTCACAAATGCTTTGCTGCATACCTCGGTTGTAACGAGTGGTTATTTCAGGCAAAGTTGCTCTTCTATCAGCTTGAATCAGTCGGCCCATTCTCCTCTGACCTCTAGCATCAACAAGGCATTTTCGCCCACAGGACTGCCGCATACTGGATGTTTTTCCCTTTTCACACCATTCTTTGTAAACCCTAGAAATGGTTGTGCGTGAAAATCCCAGTAACTGAGCAGATTGTGAAATACTCAGACCGGCCCGTCTGGCACCAACAACTATGCCTTGCTTAAATCACCTTTCTTTCCCATTCTGACATTCAGTTTGGAGTTCAGGAGATTGTCTTGACCAGGACCACTCCCCTAAATGCATTGAAGCAACTGCCATGTGATTGGTTGATTAGATAATTGCATTTATGAGAAATTGAACAGGTGTTCCTAATAATCCTTTAGGTGAGTGTATATAATACAAAATATTCAGATAATTAAAATGTATTACATTCTTGTAGCAGAAGAGTTAATCATTGATAAGACAATACAAAAAGCGGCTTTAGAATACAATGTATTATTTACTACCATATTATTGATCATAAGTTAATCATTGGCATACAGTTCACAGCAATCCATTTCACAAGTGAATTTGTCAATCAGTTGGAGATTTATTATGAGGGCTTGTTTAAGAGACCATCAATCTACACCTGCGTCAGACATGCTTGTGTAGTGTCTCGGGTGCATTGCATCATAAACATAAAATGTTTACTTCACTGTTTCAAGTTAAATATAGTTTAATACTCAAACTTTAAACACATCTTGAGATCCTTTAGTTCGCATTTGCGCTCCTTCAAGTGTTTTGAAAGCAAGAACGTAACGCATGTCTGTGTTGTGGGTTGTTTTCTTCACTGTATAAACTGCGCGTTGCTCACACAGCTGAAATTTCACTTACTGCCCCCTGGAGTAAACAGGTGGTACTACAAGCTTGCATTTCTCAGGAATCTTCCTTATTATGGTGCGATTACTTGCGTAAATTTTTTTAACGCGTTATTTTTTGTCAAATTAATCTCACTGAATTAACGCGTTAAATCGACAGCCCTAATATATATATATATATATATATATATATATATATATATATATATATATATATATATATATATATATATATATATATATATATATTTATTTATTTATTTATTTTTTGGTAAACTCAGGCTTTGACCATTTGGATAGTTGTTGAGGGTTATGGTGGGTTTGGGGATTGGTAGGGGAAATGGGAATAATGGGGGTTAAAAGCTGATTATGTGTATATATGCTTTCTGTTTCATGTGTGAGAATCAATCAAAAGTGTTAAACAAATTATTATTATTTTTTTAAGATTTTGTATTAAAAGCTGCAAAAACAGTCTTTTTTAATTTTAAGTTGCACTAAATACTGTCCAAATACTTTTTGTCTTCATTTTAAGCAGTACATGTATTTTCTTTTATAGTTAAAACATAACATAATGTAACATTTAAAACTTTTATGATTCTTTATATATATATATATATATATATATATATATATATATATATATATATATATATATATATATATATATATATATATATTGTTATATAATACAAGGGCATTCATATATTTGTAAGCATCAAATATTTTTAGAGCCACTAAAACATTTTTAGGACCACTGTACTGTTTTATTCATGATTAATTATTAGTGGCAGTATTACTAAATGATCATCCTCAGAGTTACAGATTTGATCAAACCCCTAACTGTATACTGGTCTTAGCTTGGCTTGTTTTAGATAAATTTTGGGCATTTTCAGCTGGACAGGCTATGAGACCAACTAGACCATCTTGGCCAGACTGGGAGAACAGCCTAAACCAGTTTAAGATGTTATCATAACAAGATGATTTTTTCTTCTCCAGAACACAGAAACCCAGAACACAGGACAGATTAACAGGACAGATTAAACTAAAAATAGAAAATCAGTTAAAGGAAATGTAACTTCAAAACTCATCTTAAAGTTTAACATTTTCTAATATAACTTTAAAAGGCAATAAACTTCCAAGTTTAAGTTAATAGAACTTTAATATTTTAGTTTTGTACTTTGTACTAATTACACATACATGTTAATTGCTATTAACTTGAATATACTGAATAAGCAAATCATACATTTTGATGGCACTTAATTTAAAACTTATTACATTGCAGGAATAACCTGGTAACTCCCCTAAAATGTGACTGCAAGTTCTGCACAAGCCAGCAACTCTCACATTTGGCTTTTTTAGGGATCTTTGTATTTACCCCTCCAGACTGTCAGCATGTGCTAATTAATTGCATTTAATTAGAACAGGCAACGGCAGCCAGCTCTCACTTTGGCAGGAATGAATAGTGATGCTCCACACACAAGGACAGTGTTCTCAGATTTCCTATTTTAAACAATCAGTGTGACCTCATTAAACAAACCCCACTCATCCAGACATTTCTCCAGCCCCCACCCATCTCATCTTCTCTTCTGACTGTTTCACAGCTCGTTTTCTCTCCGACACCCTCATTGCTGCAAAGAGCTCAGATTTCAAAGACATGACGCACTCTCCCTACTCCTCTGATCAAACACAGGCCATCCTCTGGATTCTGCAACGGATTTAATTATGCTTATGTAAGCAAAACTGCTAATGGACTGAGCAGGTGCTTGAGGTTTGAGCTGCGTATGCTAATAACAGCTCAACTATGTATAATGAATGAGAATACAGTGACCTCAAAAAGTATTTTGACACCTAAACAAGTCACATTTTAAAATGTGTAAATCTCACAGCATTAGCTAAACAAGTGGTGTTTCTTTTAAAGATAGCACAAGTGCACTTACACATTTCAGAAAAATGTTGTAAAATGAAGATTACATTGTTTAATGAAGACAAAACATATTTAGCCACTTTCTGGTTATTAAATGTTAGCAGAATATGTTAATGTTAGGGCTGTATGATTATGCCAAAAATCATAATTGTCCTTTAACCTTCTATAGCCACTTGTCCTATGTAGGGTCACAGGTAGTGCTGGAGCCTATCCTGGCTGTCTCGGGCTGAAGGCAGGTGAACACACATTCACACTCTCACTCACACCTACAGGCAATTTAGTGTCTCCAATTAACTATCTAATTATTATCTGCATGTCTTTTTGGATTATGACAAAAACAAACTGTACACAGAAATCGAGCAATTTCTGCAAAACCGCATCTACGCTTCATTATAATGGAAGTTGTCGTGACGCTCATTTGCATTGCATTTACCGTCACATCGCAAGCACGCAGCACGACGTTTAACTAATCCCAAATAATCCCAAATGACCGAATATGCTTTCTGCTTTTGTTCTGAAGCTTCTTTTCAAGTGTCACGTGATGTTTTTGCAGCACTACATTTCTTGTTCCACTGTGAAACATAAGCATCTGGGCATCAGATTAAAACTTGCACATTATGATGGGTTTGTCATTACTGGCTGTAGACTAATTAAAGCATCTGTGATTCACTATTGCTGTTTCATTGCTCAACAGACACGTCTGGGATTGGTCAGAATAATCAACCACTGAAAAGAACACGTTGTAAATAGAAACATTTGAAACAACATGAGTCGACTTTGCCCAGTTTTAATGATAAGTTACTCTCAACAGCCGTAATCACGATTACGTTTTTAATTAGTTGAGCAGCTCCTTTTTTAACCTTCTTTTTGCATTGTAAGTGCCTTGCTGTAAGTGCAATTTTGCATTCAAATAAAAGTTTTTTTTTAATTTGTGGAAATAGACATTACGCCACAAATTGTGTCAAGATAGATTAACTTGAAGCCAGAACATTCTTTGAACCGTTACACTCCTGTGTGTGTGTGTGTGTGTGTGTGTGTGTGTGTGTGTGTGTGTTTTGTGTGATCATGTAAAGTACGTCAGCGTTTGAGTGTCCTCCCGGATGTTTAAGCTGTGGAGCTCTTCACGGAGTAATGAAACTGAAATGAGCACAACAGATACACGGTGTTCTGGCTTCCGCTTGTATAATTCATCTTTATTTGAAGCTTGAGTCTGTCAGTAAGATTTATGAGATGAAAGTGGCAAATAATCTGATAAAAAATTTATAGCAAAACATTTATGACAGCCAGGTGGAGTCTATCTATTCTGTCAACAAAATAACTTTGGGTTTTGAACAAAACATGATTTGAAATGTTTGTTTATATCTACATTATTCAGAGGTACTGTAGAACTGCACTGCATTAAGTTTTGTCAGTACAATCAAGTAACAATTCAAAAAGGCAATGTCAAAAATCATGGTTGATATTGCCACCAGTTAATTTGTGCCACTGGATATGGAAAGTCAATTTAAGTACAAAACTGGGAAAAAAGAAAATGCTTTTTGCTTTTTTTTTATTTAAACAAGTTTAAAACACAGAGAATAAATTTAAAAACAAATAAAAACATAATTAAAATATTAAATATTAATATAAATGTTGATAATGTACAATTTACTAAGGGCCAAATTCATTGTCAGTGTACAGTAGATTGTGGAATACAGAAGACCTACTCCACACAGTGTGGTAGAACAATACATCAGCAAGGCCAATTAATCAGGGATATCTGTCCATTTTGAGATTATTCTTATTTTACTGTGTCTGATTGGCCTTGAAGTATATAAAAGAAGTGATCTTTCCACCTAGAGTCAGTTTCCAAATTTCTGAACATCTTTGTAAATGAGCATCAACATTAGCCATTTGCAATCCCATATCGACTGACCACAACTCCTCAACATGATCAGTTGAAATTGCTTTATTTATTTAAGAAGAAAGAGCACAGTTTTGAGCCAAAGGCTAATTGAGTTCAGAGGAGAGATCAGCACTGAGTAAAACACATAGCACCATTACGAGCTCAAGTGAAGCCTGGAGGTGTCCTTGCACTCTTGTCTGAGACATCAATGGTTTCATGTCTGACATATAACTTCCATTACGGAATCCAAGTTCCACTGCCGTTCTCCTGGATGACACTTATGTAACGCTGATGTAGACAGAAAACGGCTCTTTAGCAGTGCATATGTGTGGACCAAATGTATGTCAGACTTTGACAGTTATCAAAACATGCAG
The DNA here is from genome assembly GCF_025860055.1 of Xyrauchen texanus. Taxonomy (NCBI): domain Eukaryota; kingdom Metazoa; phylum Chordata; class Actinopteri; order Cypriniformes; family Catostomidae; genus Xyrauchen; species Xyrauchen texanus. The sequence continues at coordinate 3,393,322 of NC_068305.1, forward strand.
TTCCCCACAGATGCACATATACACAAGACACAAGTGTTCTTGCGATTATAAAACTATTTTAAGGTAAAGATGCTGGATATTTGGAACCACACATAATTGCAGTCCATGAGCTGTACAGGATGGTTTCTTCTGATATCAATGGGTGAATGGCTTAAATGGCATGAAGTAATTGGATTTCCTCCCTGCCTGGTTTCTCTTCCTCATACTACACCATACCAGCTCCTATAATACACTATTACCACATTACCATTTTTGGATGTTAAAATAATTTCTCCAACCCCAACTTAATGTGCAGCGATGACTTTAAGTAAACCATTCGTAGGTTGAAAGTGTAAACACTGTGGCTATTGCTCTGTTTCTTTGAGCATCTTCATCAACCTGATACAGCAACATTAGCACAACCAATGGCATGAGTCTGGGGCGGGACTATCGGTCTGATAAATAAAGACACGTTCAAATAGCTTTTAAATTGATTTTATGTGAAACATGTCCATCTGAGCCATATTTGCTTAAACCAACAGTGCAAATGTAATGTAAGAATGCATTTTGCTTGAATGCCTCAGGAATCCTGATTATAGGTCAGTACTCCTTGTCCAAACATTTTGTATGCATGAGCTGTGATTATAAGATCAGTGAGCAGCAATTTGCTGATGGCGGGTCATTGAGGAATAAGAAGCCTGCTAACTTATCCAAGATGAGAGCTTATTTACACAGTATGCTGTTTGGAACACCAGCGCAACTTAATGGGCCATTTGAGGAAACGACTCAATTATGTCTTCTCTTACACCGGCAGAATGTGGAGGACTCTGATAAAGATGCTGGATATTTGGAACCACACATAATTGCAGTCCATGAGCTGTAAAGGATGGTTTCTTCTGATATCAATGGGTGAATGGCTTAAATGGCATGAAGTAATTGGATTTTCTCCCTGCCTGGTTTCTCTTCCTCATACTACACCATACCAGCTCCTATAATACACTATTACCATACCAAAACATAGAGGATTGACTATCCACCCGTGGAGCCTCAGAATCCCCTGAGTGTGTGACTACAAAGAATAATCAAGTAGCTGTAAAGAGAGAGAGAGGAGAGAAGAAGGCTAGAGCTTTCAGAATAAGAGATCAGATGAGGAGATGCCACAGAGGACAGCATGTAGTTTGTCTATCAATCATGTGGGCATAGTAAAGGATGAAGGACGAATCCCTGCAGGCAACTACAATTTACAAATGTAAAATATATAAATTGTCTAGGAGCCTTTCAACATGTCCAACAGATTTAAAATGGTGTGGTTTTTGAACCACATGACCATTTAAACTAAACACTTACAAACACATCATCCAAGCACTTCACTCAACTGACAATCTTTACATAGAACCTCTTCAAAACAGTAAACCACTTATACAAAAAAAAAAACATGTTTGCTCGATGTTTTAAAAGGCTGCTTTCATGCATGATTCAATTGCTTAGTCTGATTCTGAGTTCAATTCCATCCTCCTCAACATGAGTACCACAGTAAATACTACCAGTAGCAGTTTACCTAGTAACTGGATAACGTGTCTGGAGGATCAGACAGCAGTTTCACTGTTAATTACATAAGTATTTGTTGATTTGGCATTACCAGCAAAACTTCACACACACAAGAATGGCAGTGCCGTTTTATTCTGAGACAAGAAGCTTTAAGAAATACACTATACTTTAATAGATACATCAATTTATATTAAAATTCTAAATGGCGGAGAGGCAATATGGCCGATGTCAGGGAAATTTGGTATCCAAAGGAATCCATAGGCACCAACCTCATGATTTTAGGCAAAACTATTCAAAAGTTATGGGCAAAAAAGGAAAGTGCTTTTTTTGAACTGGTGGTGGCACTATATTTTGTCCTAGAGACTAAATGCTATTCATACACACCCCTTTTCATTTCCCTGTGAACGATTATATGACCCTTCTGGGCTTTGCCCCTAATTAAAAGTCACCAATAGCAGCTCCTTTCCAAAATTTTGAACACATTGCTTTCATACATTTTTAATATCTGTCAACCATTTTCACATGAATGGCAGTCCAGACCACCATTTCAAGCTAAGTTGGGAACAGTTCGCTCAGTTCAGAAACAGCTTTCAGACTAACCAGATTGACAGAACACTGAGGAACTCAGTGCACCAAAAGTTTTAGTGTGAAAGTGCCTCAATAAATACTTTTATGTTAGATGTAGAATTCTGTCATGGCCCTGAACTAATCTGTCTTTCTGTAAATGTGAAAGAAAACTGTCTGCTTTGTACCTGTAGATGAGGACCTCATCATCTGAGCAGTTGTACTGCAGCTGGTACATTTTCACTTTGGGAGCTGTCTTGCTGATAAACCATCTGACCAGGGCAGACATAGCGGTCACCTCTGAAACGGACACCGCTTTCTCTGGCTGGCTCTTGGGAGTGGCTTTACTGGTCCTGGTAGTGCCCGTAATGTCAGACAGGCGGGACTTGGGTTGTGTTGCCTGGCCTGTACCATTGCTTATGTGGGGTAGTTGAATAACTGACAATTCCACAGAAGCAGTCGATTCACCAGCCAGGTTGGCTGCAATGCAAGTAAAGGTGCCGTAGTCCTTCGATGTGGTGATCAGGATCTCCAGTGTACCATTGCGGTACACTACAGTGCGGGAAGAGTTGCCCAGTAACCGATCGTCAGGGGCGACCCAATGTATGGTTGGAATGGGATCTCCGATGGCTTCACACCGTAGACTTGCAGTCTGCCCCTCCAGAACCAGCATCCTGTGGGTGTGTTGAGTAATCAACGGCTGCTCACACAAAAACTCGTCCTCCCGAATACTCCAGAAGTAGCGCCCTTTCAGGCCAGGTGGGGAGGCACATGTTTCCAGGTCATCGTCTCGCTCCAGGCGGCGAAACCAAAGCAATTCACAGTTGCAGTGCAGTGGGTTCCCTCCAATGCTTAGTGAAAGCTGAGGGGCGAACGGTGTGGTCATCACCTCGGAATCTTGTGCTCTGGCAAAGATTGGATCCGGTGGAAGTTTCTGGAGACGGTTAGAGGTGAGGTCCAAGCGAGCCAGCCTCTCCAAATCCACGAAGGTCCCCTCAGGAATGTAGTCCAACAAATTGTGGTCCAGGCTTAGTTGATGCAAGTTAATCATTTGTCGTACTGAATGCCAAGGCAGCGCTTGAATATTGTTGTAGGACAAGTCCAGATCTTCAAGTGATGCAGCAAGATCTTCAAATGCCCACTCGGAGATGCGACCTAGTTGGTTGTTATTGAGGATGAGGTGCTGCAGGCTGACCAGCCCTCGCAGGTCATCTGGGCCTAACTCCATTAGACGGTTGTTGTCCATATGGAGAGAACGGAGGGTCTCCAAGTCACTGAATGAGAAGGGCTGGATGTAGCTTACGGTGTTTCGTGAGAGCGTAAGGTCCACCAGATCCGTCATGTTGGCAAAGTCCTGCTGTGTAATTCGAAGGATGTAGTTTCCCCCTAGTCTGAGCTCCACTGTGCTGCGATCTATATCTGGTGGCACGAAGAGCAGGCCTTTAGCTGGGCACAGGGTCCCCAGCGACTCAGACAAGTTCTGGCACACACAATACTTGGGACACGCATGGGTCATCATTAAAGACATACCCAGGACCAGCAGCTGACAGAGGATGTGGTCCATGGTAGCTTCATACAAAGGGACCTGTGAGACAAACATACACAACAGATAATCAGTATTGACATTCCTGATATGGAGACATTTCTGATGTTAACAAAGCAAGTTAAAAGCAATGGCTTTAAATCAGGGTACTGTGGCATATGTTATGAAGCAATTCATCAATTGAACCTGCTTAGCTTTTTGTGTAGCAGTCTGATCTGTGTCTTTCTGGGTCCACTCAGTGAACCCAGACAGCTTGAAACCTCACAACCTCACATACAGATTATGTACTTATGTATGATGTGTGTTACATGTGTGCAAGAGGCTTTCTCTGCCAGATTATCACAGCACTGTGAGAGACGGCAACTGTCTGAACTAGGGCTGTCAATTTGAGATGTTAATTAAGTGCAGCTTTATTATAACTAATTATTTAATTAAAATAAAAAAATACTGAAATAGCACGACACAATGCCTGATGCGTGTATACACTGGTCAACAAGACAAACGATGGAGACGGAATGCGAGTATGAGCCACTAAATTTGAAATATTCATGAAAATTATTTGTTATTTATTCGATTAATAAATAAGTATCAAGTATTCAATTCAATTAAAATTTTTTATCAATTGACAGCCCTTGTCTGTACAAATATTTGCATCTGCACATACTGCACTTCTCAACTACAATAGTATGGTGTTCCAGAGAATGGTCTAATTCTTATCTTTTACAGTCTTCAGGGAGCCAAATTGTCCTGTTAAAATATGGACAGTCTATCAGTTCCTTTCCAACTCAATACTCAGAGGGTTATTCTATCACAGGGACATGACCCAACACACCCACCCCACAGAATCAATCATGTGGTAGTCAAAGCCAAGGACTCTCATGGTGCTGACAGCAGGTCAGAGAGTCAAAGTCAAGTTGGTACTGCTTTGATGAGTGAAGAAATCTTGACTCTTTAATTTCAGTGTTTATTGTAGACAGGCCTGTAAACAAGGCCAATTGGCTAAATTACAATTCTGAGCCTTTAAGGAATAGTTCAGGAAATCAAAATTCTTTCATTATTAACTCATGTCATGTAGTTCCAAATATGGATGCTATTTTTTGCCCCATTGAACACCCAAGCAGCAGCTCTTTTCTGTACAATGAAAGTTCAGAGTGACCACATCTGTCAGTTTTCATAAAGGACAAAAACAAGACACCATAAATATACTTTATTTCATGCATTCTTTAAAAAACATCTCCATTTGTTTTCATCTGAACACAAAAGTTGTACAGCTTTGAAACAACACACAAAAAAAAAATCAAATGACATCATTTTCATTTATGTGTGACATTTCCCTTTGTTTCATTTAACCCATGCAACATGGGTTTATGTTCAGTATCTCGTCCACTGTGTGTTGGTATAGGATTGGGAGACCATGTGTATCTGCCTCCACTAAGGACATGAAAACCATGTGTGGTCTAAAGTGATTGCTTTTGGAAGACGAGTGTCAGGCTAACTGACATTATTATTAAGAAAGGTTACTTAGTTGGAGGCATGTTTCACATTTTCTTCCCCCACAAGTTCATTAACATGCATGGCTGGAGGTGAGACATTTGTCTGAGCTGTAACCACATGCACCTCATCACCTCCAGGTCAGAGACAGAGAGAGAGAGAGAGAGAGAGAGAGACAGAGAGAGAGGCAGGCAGTTTTTCTCTAAATAGGATCGGAAAAAGAAGAGGGATGCTTGATACTTCAGTTAATGGGCTAGTCCTAATTGTGGTCAATAGTGCAAACTGCACAAACAAATTGCATACTTAGCGAGAGAAAAAAGAAGATAAAAATGGAGAGGGAAATAAATAGACAGACTGTGAGGACTAGGAATGTAGTGATCCTAGTAATTCATTGTCATTTAAATAATTGCAATTAACGATTTATTTTGTTTTGTTTTAAAAATGGATTGTTATGTTAATGTCACTTAAAGAGTTCAGGCTTAAAGGTGCAGTAAACAATGTTAGCCATTATGAAACTTCCAGCAGACTTAGCCATTGAATTAGACACACCCCCTCTTTCCAAAACCACCCACCAAATACACACACTCACAGAGATGCTTGGAGACCATTACAAATATAGATGGATTTTAATGTCGCAGGAAAAAAAATGCAATTTGATGTCCGCAAACCTAATCAGTTATATTGTCAAAAGTATATCGCAAGTCCTTTTGACATGTAACTGCATGATCACTAGTAGAATTCCACAATGATCTGTCATTCACTCAAGTTCAAAACAACATCATAGATATCTCTATGAGATAAAAAATCTCTAGAAAATTTCAAATACACATATCAGCTATGTACAGTAATACTAGTAAAAAAAAACATCCTGGATACTTTCGTAACCTCCGTTCCCTGATGGAGGGAACGAGATGTTGAGTCGATGTAGTGACACTAGGGGTCACTCTTGGGAGCCTGAGACGCCTCTGATCTTTAATAAAAGGCCAATGTGAATTGGCAAGTGGTATTTGCATGCATATAATATATGAGAATAAGAGAATAAGGTCCCGACCATTTCAGCGGGTAGTTCAGCATTGTAGCAGGAGGGTTCAAAATTAACCAAGATGTTCCTTATCTGTCACTCACTCGACGTGTGTCGATAACCCCCCAGATTGACACCGGTTCTGACACAAAAGCAAATCTTTATGGCCCTTTTCAAGCAGGCAACCTGCACCAAGTAGTGGTCTTAGTATAAGGACTATACATTGATGTGTATATGCTGTGAGCACAGCTATTAAAGAAAAACTGATGCAGTGTAATATCAGGATTTACAAATAATACATTCCTGATATTCAATAAGCTATTTTGAACAGTCATCTAATCTAAAGCATTGCCATTACAACTGCATTATTTGTCTAGCAACATTTATTGGACAAATGAACTTGATTGTCATCTAAAATAAATTTTATATATAAGGCAATTTACCTTTTCTGAAGAAGCTCAGCAAATTTTATCCGAGGTAAAGAGCGTTCGTTTTTAAATATTTAAAAGTTTTAAAATGCTCAAAAGCTAGTTTTCTGAAAGTGAACTCAGCATTGGACAAATAGTTCTGATAGTTTATAGTCTTGAAAAAAGTGTAGAGGACTGTTGAGGACCCGAGACTCTGCAGCCCTAAGAACAGCGAGGGCCAAACTGTCCTGGGGCATCAGAGAGGCAAAGCACGCACACGGCCAGAAAATCCACAACCACTTTCAGGACAGCAGTGACACACGGCACATGTGGCAGGGCATCCAGGCCATCACCAAATACAGGACAACATCATCTGCCTGTGACAGTGATGCCTCCATTCCAGATGCGCTGTATGACTTCAATACTCGGTTTGAGGTGCAGAAAGACGTGGTGGCGAGGAAGACCACCCCTCCTCCCAACAACCAGGTTCTATGTCGTACCACGGCTGATGTAAGGACAACTCTAAGCAGAGTCAACCCACGGAAGGCTGCTGGACGAGACAACATTCCTGGCAGAGTGTTCAGAAGATGTGCAGACCAGCTGGTGGATGCGGTTACTGATGCGGTTACTTCAACATCTCCCTGAGCAGCGCCGTTGTTCCAACGTGCTTCAAGGCCACCACAACCGTCCCATTGCTCTCACACCCATCATCCTGAAGTGCTTCGAGAGGCTCATCATGAGACACATCAAGACCCAGCTTCCCCCCTAACTGGACCCCCTGCAGTTCACGTATCGTCCCAACAGCTCAACAGACGACGCCATCACCACCACCCTCCATCTAGCCCTCACCCACCTGGACAAAAAGGAAACGTATGTTCGAATGTTGTTCATAGACTTTAGTTCAGCATTAAACACAATCATTCCTCAGCACCTGATTGGAAAGCTGAACCTACTGGTCCTGAACACCTACGTCTGCAACTGGATCCTGGACTTCCTGACTGTGAGACCACCACTCTGAGCACTGGGGACCCCAGAGCTGTGTGCTCAGTCCACTGCTGTTCACGCTGCTGACTCACGCAGCAATGATCAGCTCGAATCACATCATCATGTTCACTGATGACGCGACTGTTGGGGGTCTCATCAGCAAGATAGACGAGTCAGCATACAGATAGGAGGTGCAGCAGCTAATGGACTGGTACATAGCCAACAACCTGTCTCTGAACTTGGACAAAACAAAAGAGATGTTTGTTGACTTCAGGAGAGCACGCAGAGACCAAACTCGGCCATACTGTGTAACAGTTTCTTCCCCCAAGCCATCAGACTCCTCAACACTCAGAGACTGAACTCACACACACACACACACACACACACACACACACACACACACACACACACACACACACACACACACACACACACACACACATGTTGGTCTACCTATCATTATGAGGACTTTCCATACACATAATGACTTTTATACTGTACAAACTTTATATTCTATCCTCTAAACCTAACACAACCCCTAAACCTAACCCTCACAGAAAACCTTCTGCATTTTTACATTTTCAATAAAACATTGTTTAGTATGATTTTTAAGCGATTTGAATTATGGGGACACTAGAAATGTCCTCATAAATCACATTTATAGCATAATAACCTTGTAATTACCAGTTTGTAACTTACAAAATTGTCCTCGTAAATCACAAAAACACGCACACACACACGCTCACACACAGACACACACACACACACACACGCACACACACACACAAACACACAAACTCAACTGAACACCATCCGACTCCCTTTGCAATTTTGCACATTTCTTTATTATCTCCCTGAATTTTTTATTTTTGCTGCTACTCTATTCCTATAGTCCTGTTTCAGCTATTATTGTACCGTCTTGTACTGTTTGCACACATTTGCACATCTAGAAATGTGTAGGTCTTTTAGTTCTGTGTAGTCTCATGCAGTTCTGTGTTTGATTTATGTTGTTTCATGTTGTTTTTATGTAGCACCATGGTCCTGGAGGAACGTTTACTGTGTACTGTACTAGCTGTATATGATAGAAATGACAATAAAGGCCACTTGACTTGACTTAAGAAACTGTAGTGCCAAACAGTCAATGGATGTAGAAAGGAAGTCCTGCCTTACAGGTAAAAGAGCCAATCACCTTTTAGATACAGTTGTAATCACCTCGAGATTAACCTTAAGTTAAAGAAGCACAATTTATGATTCCAGTATTGTATGATTTTACTGCAATATTTTAAATATGTTCTTTGATTGTAATTTGACCAACCTTTTTTGAGATTTTGGCCTTTCCCCCTTTCAAGTAGATAAGAGCTGCACTTTTATGTCACTTGTTTACATAGAAAAATAGCTGCCTGGGAGCATTACAAAAATGGCCGCCAAGTGACCTGACTTGCTAAAAATACTTTTGCTTTAGTTGATAGATTCACAATGTACCTTTATTTTATTGCACTTTTTTGCCTGTTTGTATTTTGTTTAATAATTGTGTGCAATTATTTTTCAACAACCAGAAGGACAAATGATTTACTACATATTTACCTTATATGATATTGTTTAAAATGTAAATTTCTGCAGCCAACAGAGTCTGGGCTGGCCCTGCTGCAGCTGTCATTTGGTCAATACTGCATGTAAACAATCTACTTTCTGCCTCATTCTATTAATCCACATGAGATCAGTAAAAGTAACTTTTGTAACCACTCGATGATGATTGACAGTTTATATACTGTAATGTTTACATTCTGCATCAATGGCATAGATTCATGGTGCTAATGCTTATACATTGCCATTCTATACACCTGTTACCCTCTGTTATTGTATTTTATGATGGATTTCGTGAAAAGATTCCACATAAAGATCATGAAAAAGGTTTTCGATCGATCGCTCGCTCACTGTCTCACACTAATCTTTTCTGCTCAAATAACCAAACTAGTAAAGGAAGTTTGAGCTGTCTCTATGAAGGATGTTTAAAGAGTGGTGTAAAAAAGCAGTTACTGGAACAGTAAAATTACAGCAGATACTGAACATGTGACTGAAGTTACAAGATTAACTGTGAATCTATAGTACTGCTGTGATTCAGTACTCTACTGTAGATTTCCAATGATAAACCAATGATGCTGGTACCAGAATGCATTGCTGCATCAATAAATGATGCTGTTGATATTTCAAAGTGATACAACTTATCAAAAGGGCCACCTTCATATTGACTCCTGGCTATAGCAGACTTTTGCAGCAACAATCTGAAGATAATTTCACAGAAGAAGTTTGATCTTTGAATCAATGATTTGACACTGTATTTTTTGTCAAGATATATTTAGTTATTTTAAAATACATTGCAAAGGCAATTTATACATAACAATTACTTGAATACACTTCTACTGTCATGAACATGTTTTCTGTTACTGAGTACAATCTTTTTTCATTTTTTAGTTTAATTTAAAACATCCAGTATATTGATTTATTATTATTTCTTAAAGGGCACCTATTATGGAATTTAGAAAATTACCTTTCATGTAGTGTGTAACAGATTTAAGTGAATAAATACATCCTGCAAAGTTTTATATATGAAAGTTCACCGTAAAAAAAGTTATTGTCTCTCAAAAGTAGGAGTCGACTCTGAGTCAATGTAATGAATCGTTTTTCCAATGAGTCATTTTCCTTTTCGTTGTGACGTCAAGGCGAAAAATTATCAAATTGGCCGCGCCCACTCATTGCGCGCGTAGACACCAGGGAAAACTTGAAAACATCATGTCGACAACAAGACGCTGTGTTCTGAAGTGCATATCAAAAGCGACCATTTTTTCACTGCCCAGGGACGAGCATGTGAAGAATCAGTGGCTAGAGTTTATATTTACAACTATACCACACAAGTATAGCCCGAACCTTGTGCTGTGTTCGCGTCATTTTAATGACGATTGCTTTACGAACATGAATGCTTTCAAGTGTGGATTCGCGAGCCGGTTGATACTGAAGGAAGGTTCAGTACCAAGTTATTTGGATCAGATTCCTCCTCCGAATCACAACCTGTAAGTATTATTAATAATTGTTTTTTAGCATGCTTAATAAGTATTTGTGTGTGTTGTGTAAGTTACGCTCAGCGCAGCTTCTGGGTCTCCAATGTCAATTTTTTTGAAATATGTGAAATGTTTGTCGATGTTATTGGAGTTGTCATAAAGAATAGAGCAATAACTTGTAGTAATGCAGTGCTTTATCAATATGTTTATGCGTTGGGCTAACGCAAACAATAACTGACTGGGTGTTTACCACCGAACTTTGGGCTATGATCGCTAACATAAATCAACTCAAATTCCTTCTCTGATTTAGATTTTTTTACTACAAAGCGGTGATGGGCGTTCCGTTTCCGACAATCTCTGCACAGAGTATACCAATCACAACTGACTGGGTCATCTGACCAATCACCGCAGATTAGCGTCACGCAAAGGAGGGGTTTGGAAAAATGAGTCGTTAAACGAATCATTTGGGAGTCGGTGAGCAAATCAGGTAAAAATAAATGCATATTATAAGACAACAAAAGTGTTTTTTGTCATTGCATGCATGTAAAACTGTTGTTGGGGACTCCCAAAACAACATTAGGAACATTTTAAATGCCATAATAGGTGCCCTTTAAAAAAAAAATAAAAAAAAAAAAAATAATAATAATAATAATAATAATAATATATATATATATATGTGTGGTTTAAGTAAAAAAATGTTTTCTTCCCTTTTCTCCCAATTTGGAATGCCCAATACTCAATTGCTTCACGCTATTCTCCACGGTATCCACACACAACTCACCACACGCCCCACCGAGAGCGAGAACCATATTATAGTGATCATGAGGAGGTTAACCCATGTGACATCAGCCTCCCTAGCAATCGGGCCAATTTGCTTGCTTAGGAGACCTGGCTGGAGTCACTCAGCACGCCCTGAAGTCGAACTCGTGACTCCAGGTGTGATAGTCAGCGTCAATACTTGCTGAGATACCCAGGCCCCATTTTGTTTTTTATGTTGATAAAAACATAGAACAGAGAGACCCCTTGAACCCATAAGAGTGTGATTTTTTTTTTTTTAAATGTCAGATATTTTGACATTTTTATGAAAAGATACATTTTGTTCAGGTCATGAGGTGTAAGAATTGAAAACGTCTTGATATTCTTGACTAAAAAATTGCTAATTTTCATAAAAAAAATATTTTTCACTTAGAAATATCTGTTTGAAAATGTTTTTAAAATGAATGATTACATTGCATAAACTTTCATGTATTCAAGGTGCAAAGAAACTATTTGAATACATTTGATTTGATGGTTACACCACATGACATTGTCATTTAATCAAGTTTTTGGTAGAAAATGCTATTAAGGTTTTTCATAAATATAAGAAACCAAAATGGACTTAAAGATTACATTTCTGTGAACTCATGACATGATTTAAACTCGATTTTTATTTTTCTAATTTTTAACATCTCGAGCAACCTTATTTATCAGTGACACATAAACATGCACTACTGAATAATAATGGTTTAACGGCACAGATATAGGAAAGCAACTATATCACCCCCTTGAGGTTTGTTATCGTCACAGATGCAAGAACGCACAATTAGTATACTGTGTGTACAATGGGACCACATACTTGCATTGTGTATGTTTATGGCTACAAAATGCATATTTCTATATTCAAATAAAAAACCTTCATTTTAATGCAAATATGTGATTGGAATTTAAAGGCCACAATGATTGCAGTTAAGTCCAATAATTGTGGTTACTTCAAATAATCTAAATCAGGCCTTGAGTGGATCATCACTAAGAAGCTCTCGAGTACACATAAATTCTGTTAAAGAACAGCGCCATGTGAATAAAGACATCTATGACTGTGAATTCTGGGATTACATCTCAGTAAAGCTGTAGCCTGCCTAAAATTTTGTCACAGGCTTTTGTCAAAACAGTGGAGAGCACTTTTTTAATAAACGCTTTACATGAGTCTGATTGTGTCATCAGAACAGCGAGGGCCAAGCGAACATCTTCTGTGACAGCTCTGCTGGGATAAACTGTGAGTTCTGCTTGGGAATATGGTCTTACTCAGTCCGTTCACACATTAGCCTTTGGAGTGCTTTTAGTTCTACTCGGGCTCTTGGGAATGTCACTGAATTTAAGAAGAACAAGCCACAGGAGCCATACTGAACGGAGGGAATGAGGAGCTTTCACAGAAGTTTGCAGTAAATGGACCCCGACCGATCAAACAAGTTGTTTGGTGAAATGTCCTGCTGTCGTAAAACCTTTTCCAATACAACATCTCCAGCTTAATGTTTTTATTTCACCATAATGTAATTTATTAGCAGAGACTGCAGGCCTCTTGTGACCGCTTGCCAGGAGACTGACCAGCTTATTCAGTCAAAGAAGGAAAAGACATTTCATTTTTCCAAAATACAAACAAACAAAAAATATTTCACATGCTATCAGAGAAAACATTCCCATGAAAAGCTCAGCAAAGTCACTACAATAATACATTAAAATACTCACTGCATCATAAATATAGCTACAAGACGTAAACATTATCCATGTTAACATGATTTTAGAGTTCTAAAATCAGGGATTGATGGGTGTTACAGCGTTTACCAGATTACAGGGTTCACTGGCTTAACCTCCTAAGACTCGAGCATGACTGCGGTGTGCAATTTTCATTTCCATTGATTTGTAACTAGAAGCACCTAATAAACATGAAAAAAGTAATAAAAATAAGAGCTAATAGTTTTCCTAAAATTGTATGTCCTCATATAGACAGTGTCATGCAGAGAACTCTCAGAGACAGTGGGATGGACTCAATCACAGGCTTTATGGACAAGGGAATGGATGAGAGGTGAAACAAACAGGTGAGGTAATCCAAACAAATGTATGAAACAAACAGCAGGCGAGTAAACTCCAAACAGGGTAAATAACAATATGCAGATGATAAGAAAACTCACAACAGTCTTTTGGTCTTTGTAGGAATCGTGACAAACAATGGGAGAGTCAAATCGCTGGAGGAATACACGGAGGATGAAACATACACCAAACTCAGATGATGGGAACAAATAACAAGGTAAGTAAACAAACTGCTAAGTATTGAAGCAGCTAGGGAGTCCGTAGTCTTAGGGTGAACATAGACGAGAACAGACAAGTGACTGAGTGTGAGAGCAGGGTTTTTATGCAGTCCTTGATTAATCACTGATGATGTGCAGGTGCATGTAATCAACTCAGGGGAGAGTGACCGCTGTGTGGAGTGAGGGAGATGGAGCAAAGTGTGGCATGAGAGAGGGAGTCTGGTGGATCCGTGACAGAACCCCCCACCCCCCCCAAAGGGCGACTCCTGGTGCCCAAAGATGGAGGAGGGCAAGAGGACACAGATGACGGGAGAATCCAGGAGCACGATCAGGAGGAATTGGGGGATAATCTGGTGGCCAGGGAGGAGTCTGTGGATGATCAGGAGACCAGGGAGGTGACCATTGGCAAGGACTGGGTCAGGAGGCTTGGGAGATGGCCATAGAGCAGGGACAGGATCAGGAGGCCTGGGAGATGGCCATAGAGCAGGGAAAGGGTCAGGAGGCCTGGGAGGTTGACACAGAGCAGAGACAGGGTCAGGAGGCCTGGGAGGCAGCACTAGGAAGGGAATGGGGTCCGGCAGTTCGGCTTCAAGAGGTGGGAACTTAGGAGGTGGAGCCATAGACAAGGCAGCTGGAGTAGGGACTTGAGATCCCAGTGGCGGAGCTGGAGAGAGGTCTGGAGACGGAGTGGGCGGAGTGGAGCCGCAGGAAGAGCAGGAGTTTGATAGTCAGGAGGAGGAGCTGATAGAGGATAAAAAAACTGGACACTCAGGAAGAAGAACCAGAATAGGTTCAGGCGGATCCATAGGAGGATCGGGGATTTGAGATAGCACACAGATAGAGCTCATTCATCCCTCATCTTCCCGGCCTTTCTCTACCCAGATGCCGCTCGGCCCCGCCCTGCTCGCCACATATCCCCATTGCCAATCTCAGGTCGGGGAATTCTCCAGCCTGTGACATCACCCCCATTTCTATGAAAGGTGCATTGATGCATCGTGATGGTCTCTGGATCTGACCCACACGTGCCTGGGAGTGGGAACATGATGAGGGAGAGGAGAGAGGGAGGGGGAGAATAGAGAGAAAAGAAAACAGAGAGGAGAGAGAGACAAGTTTGCCGACCCTGGACACGCCGTCGACTGGCCCTCAGCTCGCTGTCGTGCTTCCATCTGTGATGCTGGGTGATGGCACTTTACCCCTCAGCCTTCCCTAAAGGTTTCCAGTTGACACTGAGCTCCAGCGACACTGGATCGAGCACTCTCTCTGCGTCGCATTCCTCAGTCAGTGGCAAGAACTCCTTGACAGCGCATCCTTCCTCTTTCACAGGTTTCGGAACCAGTGTAATAAAATTCACAAGATGGGCAAGGAGGAAGCTGGGACCAGCTTGACAAAGACGTAAGACAATATAATGTGACACTTTCAGTGGACATTAAACACTATAACACAGCTGCTTTTCAGCAGCTCCAACACATACTGCTCTCGGCATTAACCAACAACACTGACACGCAGACAAACAGCTTCGTGTGTCTCTCTCTATCATCTGCCTCCTCTCCTCAAATACTCTTGCCGCCCCTCACTGGAACGCAAGACCGGTGTGGCACACAGTTGGAGCTCATTCATCACTCATCTTTCTGACCTCGCTCTGCCCAGATGCTGCTCGGCCCCGCCGAGAGAATGCTCTCTGCCTTCAGAGAGGCAAAGCACCCACACGCTCAGAGAATCCACAGTCACTTCCAGGATAGTGGTGACACGTGGCGCATGTGGCAAGGCATCCACATCAGTTGCCTGTGACAAAGATGCCTCCCTTCCAGATGCGCTGAATGACTTCTACACCAGGTTTGAAGCACAGAACGACGTGGTGGCGAGGAAGACCACCCCTCCTCCCAACGACCAGGTGCTCTGTCTTACCACGGCTGATGTGAGGAAAACTCTATGTAGAGTCAACCCACGGAAGGCTGCTGGACCAGACAACATTCCTGGCAGAGTGCTCAGTGGATGTGCAGACCAGCTGGCAGATGTACTTACTGACATCTTCAGGTGAATATTTTTTTTATTTTATTTTTTTATGTATTGGTTTTATAATGTACTTAAAAATGCCCAACCAGGGACAAGAGTTGAAAATTTGCATTAGCTATAAACTCTATATGCTGTGCATCAGTTACAGGCTTTGTATTGTAACTATGTTTGACTGTATGGTCCCTGTTAAATAAATAAATAAAAAAAAAAATTAAAAACATCTCTCTGAGCAGCGCCATCGTTCCAATGTGCTTCAAGGCCACCACCATCGTCCCCATGCCAAAGAATCTTCAGTGTCCTGCCTCAACGACTACCGTCCCATTGCACTCACACCCATCATCATGAAGTGCTTCGAGAGGCTCGTCACGAGGCACATTAAGACCCAGCTGCCCCCCTCAATAGACCAACTACAGTTTGCGTATCGTCCAAACCGTTCAAAAGACGATGCCATCGCCACCACCCTCCATCTGGCCCTAACCCACCTAGATAAAAAGGACTCATACGTTCGAATGCTGTTCATAGACTTTAGCTCAGCATTCCTCAGCACCTGATTGGAAAGCTGAACCTGCTGGGCCTGGACACTTCCCTCTGCAACTGGATCCTGCACTTCCTGACTGGGAGACCTCAGTCAATCCGGATCGGGAACAGCATCTCCACCTCCACCACACTGAGCACTGGGGCCCCCCCAGGGCTGTGTGCTCAGTCCACTGCTGTTCACTCTGTTGACTCATGACTGTGCAGCAATGCACAGCTCGAACCACATCATTAAGTTCGCCGATGACATGACCGTGGTGGGTCTCATCAGCAAGAACGACAAGTCAGCATACAGAGAAGAGGTGCAGCGGCTAACAGACTGGTGTAGAGCCAACAATTTGTCTCTGAATGTGGACGAAACAAAAGAGATGGTTGTTGACTTTAGGAGAGCACAGAGTGACCGCTATTGCAAAGCAACCAATATTGTGGATGAACCCACACACCCCTCACACAGACTCTTCACCCTCCTGCCGTCTGGCAAGAGCTACCGAAGCATTCGGGCCCTCACGGCTAGACTGTGTAACATCTTCTTCCCCCAAGCCATCAGACTCCTCAATACTCAGAGACTGGACTGACACACACACACACGCACGCACGCACGCGCACGCACGCACGCACGCGCGTGTCCTGAGTGTTTGTCCTATGTTGTTTTATGTAGCACCATGGTCCTGGAGGAATGTTGTCTCATTTCACTGTGTACTGTACTAACTGTATATGGTTTAACGACAATAAAAACCACTTGACTTGACCCTGTTTGACACAATGTTATATTGGATGTACCAAGAGACTCTTTTTGACTCAAACAGGTTTCAATGTAAAAACTTTATGAGGTTTCCTACCAGATGTAGTTTTGCTGGCATTTCTCTGTTAAGATGTAGTTTTGTTGTTTCTCCACTGTTTCTCCGCTGAGATTGGTGTTCAGTTTTTTTGTCCCATGATTTTGTGCATCGTTTAACCGTTTACTGTCAGCACAGTGTAATGAACTGAGATCAGTTAGTTTAAATGAAATAAAATTATGCTTAGCATAAAGTGAAGACAAAACACTATGCTCCCGCATAAACCAGCCTAAGATGGTTTGCTGGTTTTAGCTGGTTTGTGATGGCCAGACCAGCTGAAAAGTGCCCAAAACCCCTCTAAAGTAGTGTGTTCAATTTGAGAAACCAGCTAAGACCAGCAAACCAGCTTTGGCTGAAGTGTTTTTCAGTAGGGAAATATTAAGCGAGGGAGAACATCAGAGGAATTTAGCCAAACAGAGCCAGTCATGTACAGCAGGAAACAGTGATTCATTTTTCCCATACAGTAATTATCAGTAAAGCACGGAGCACTAATGAGAGAGATCAAAGGGATTTAAATATTAATAAAGGCTGGATGCAATTGCACTGTCTGATAAGCCAATCGATATCCAGCTGACTTCATAAAGCCATATTTCAAAATGATTTGTTGAACGCATAAATGTGAAATACATCCACCAAATAGGAAGAATAAACCAGCAGTGAAATTACATCGAGATTCTGCACAGAAACGAGAGATACTACAGAAATGACCATGGTTACATGCATGAGAATATTTACTGAAGCGATTATGTCAGCGGTACGTAATCACATTAACCTGAATGCAATAACCAGATTAAGCCATTATTCCAGTTTCTTGATGGAACTTTTATGGAATTTAACTTTGAACAGGCAATTTTGTTAAGTAAGTGAATATATCCCCGATGTTTAAGAGTGATGATTATGTTAAAGTGATTGCTGACATAGTAAATGTTTAATTCCAGTGCTGCTCATTCTCCAGTTCGCTAAGCTTCCACAAGTTTCTTTTTTTTTTGAGAGAGTTAAAAATGTTTCTATGGTATGCAACAGATGCTGTCTGCAGACATTAAGATGTAAATAGCCCAGAATATTGCAGACTGATACAAGAACATCATTTAGTAAAACTGATGTCAGAATTACTCAGGGGATAAACACTAATGCTCTTCATCAGTCTTAAAATGACAAACTGAGGGGCCTTACATATGAATTAAGACAGGGCTTAAATGAGACAGTCACAGACATGTAATCCCCTATAAAAACTGTGAATTTGAGTATTTTATAAGCTACTGGCTGTCCTGTGGCTCTGATAGAAAATAGTATCAGGACGCGACTAAAGAGAGTGAATGGGAAAAGGTCAAAAGCGTGTAAATGTGTACTTTGTGATACTCAGATGACATTTCACCCCACACTTCCTATAGCACTTGCCATAGATGTCTTGTCGGGCACTTCTCACGCACCTTACAGTCTAGCTCAAAAGTGGCTTTTTCTTTGCAATTCTTCCCATAAGGCCAGCACCCCTGAGTCTTCTCTTTACTGTTGTATGAAACTGGTGTTGAGCGTGTAGGATACAATGAAGCTGTCAGCTGAGGACATGTGAGACATCTATTTCTCAATCTAGAGACTCTGATGTACTTATCCTCTTGTTTAGTTGTACATCTGGCCTTCCACATCTCTTTCTGTCCTTGTTAGAGCAGTTGTCTTTGAAAACTCTAGTGCATGTAGTGTATGAAATCTTCAGTTTTTTGGCAATTTCAAGCATTGTATAGCCTAAATTCCTCAAAACAATGATTAACTGATGAGTTTCTAATGAAAGCTGTTTTGTTTTAGCTATTTTTGACCTAATATTGACCGTAAGACATGCCAGTCTATTGCATACCTTGGCAACTCAAAAACAAACTCAAAGACAATGTTAAGCTTCATTTAACAAACCAAATAGCTTTCAACTGTGTTTGATATAACAGCAAGTGATTTTCTAGTATCAAATTAGCAATTTAGCATGATTACTCAAGGATAAAGTGTTGGAGTGACGGCTGCTGGAAATGGGGCCAGTCTAGATTTGATAAAAAAATTACTTTTTTCAAATAGTGATGGTGCTATTTTTTACATCAGTAATGTCCTGACTATACTTTGTGGTCAACTGAAGGCCACTTTGGTGAATTCAAGTACCAATTTCCTTCTTAAACATCAAAATCTATATACATCATTCAAAAAATTCAGAAAAGTCAAAGAAAGAGCAAAAAATTAAAAATTAAACAGTGCACTATTTTGAGCAGAATTATTAGTATAAACCTGAGCTACAGATGTGTGTGCGTCTCATCTGTGTTTATATCAGACACACTGAAGAAGATCTGTGAAGTTCTCGTGTTTGTGTATGTATCCGCTTTTATAAAGGGTCATGAAACCCCAAAACAAATTCTTTGAGATGTGAACAGATATGTACAGGTTGCACATCACTGAAAACAATGAAAGTAGGCTACTCATCATGTTTGCTGTTAAGGGGAAATGGAATGTTTTTCCTTTTATTGTGCCATTAGATCATCTGGGTTTCAAAACAAAGATTAAAGCAATGTCACAAAAATGAGGCACATGTATATGCTTAAATTCTGAGTTATGATTGGGAGGACAGCACGTATTTACGCCACTGGATTCTGAGTTTTTCCACATTAATCATGAGAAGGAACACTTCCATCCAATCACAGTGCTGCCTCTTGCTGTAGTTCCGAAGACACTATAGACTGGATAGGATCCATGTGCAGAGGAAGGAGCAGACTCAAAAAAACACAAAGACAGTCAAAGGTGAAAAACACAAGGGGTAAGGTATTCCAGGCAAACAGTTCTAAAGGGCAAGGCAGGTATCATGGTCGAAACAGCATTGAGAAAACAGGGCATATATACACTGTGTAACACGCAACAGATTGGGCACCATTGTAGAGAGTCATGATTAGTATTGGAGCAATGAGGACCTCTGGTAGTGAACTGGTGTATATGCTGGTATGAACATGACACAAGAATTCATGGATGAAACAGTTGTCCCGCAGATGCGAGATTTCAACAGCACTCTGGGAACAGACATGAGAACGGACTTTTACACTAAACACCACTGTCAGATCGAAATCACTCCACAAAACACACAGCAGTCCATCACCGGACTAGCGCGAGTGTTTCTTGGCTACAGCTGTGCTAGTCTTCCTCCAAAACATGATGTTAATTAGGGAGGACCGTTACGAGCGCTGATTCCATCGCTGCTTCTCTGTGTTTCGGATCATGGACATGGTAAGATTGAAATCACAAGTCAGAATGGACAGTCCACAGTCCATAACCACACCGAAGCGAGCATGTTTATTGGCCAGCTACAGTTGTGCTCCAAACATGAAGCAGCAGTGTATTCCAGGCATATTTGTGGAGGCTGTTCTGTTTAGACACCAGCATCCCGGGATTTTCACCCATTGTTTAGAGGTGTTATGCCTAGATTACACCGGGCGCTTCTGCAGCACGTTCCGGCTCAGACTGGGTTTTGTTCCATTCTCCACGCAGCGTCAAACCCCACTGGGATCATTTCAGAAGTCGAGCGCTCTGAGGCAGCTGTATTGGCAGGATCACAAGATCAACAATCAACAATAAACTACTTTGCCTGTCCGATGTTGACTTCCCTTTGATTTTGTATTTTTTCCTTGATTTTTGGGGTTCTACCATGGGTAAATTGGCTAAATGGTTATTTTTTTTGTCCGGTTTAATTGTGTTTATTGTTGATATGTCCTACTTTGTTGTGCTGTAGCCTACAGACAAAGTTAATAAACTTGAAAGTCAAGTTATGAATGACATGGATACATTGACCGAATGTTCTGACGTTAACTTTGTATTTCATATCTGCGGCTTGGATGTGGCGTCCACCAAATATAAACGAAGAAGAGCGAAGAGTCGCTTCTGGGATGCTTCTGATATGTGGCACGGCGCGTCTGGTGGAATCAAAAAGCATTGACTAGTGTGGCCGTGATCAGCTCCGTCAGCCGCGTCGGAGCCGGAAAGTGCCACAGAAGCGCCCGGTGTAATCTAGGCATTACGTCATCATGACAATGGAGTTGAAATACTGGATAATTTTACACAGAAAAGTTAGTAGGTTAGAGTCATTTTTATGCTTAAGGATTGTGGCTATACTTTAAAAAAAAAAAACTGAGTGTTTTTAATGTTTTGTGCACTGGATCCATTTACTTTCATTGAATGTGAATTACTGCAATGTGCCTTACTGCATGCAATTTTCTTTCTTTAGAAAAAGAGGAATGAGTCAAAATAATTTTCTGTAGTAATCAGCATTGTGCCACAAACACTGTCAATAGAGTTTAACTTGTTTTAAACCTGAAACACTCCTTGTAAGATTAAATATCTATAAATTATTGTAAAGTCTTAAAGCAGCGCTGGTTTTGATGATAATGTCTACTCTGAATAGCTGCTCTCGCTTCATTCATATTCTGTTTGAACAAAATGTCCAAATATTGTTTGCACATTTGCAAACAATTCTGTCGTCTTCACTCTTCACACTTTTGTCTCATGATTAATATACAGCCCCAAACTCTGTTTGACATCCATCCCTTTGTTCTGTCCCTGTCGCCTCGCATTTTCACGAAGGTCACAGAGGCAGCCCTTGCCCCGCTAAGGGAAGTGGGCATCCGCATACTCAACTATCTCGACAACTGGCTGATCCTAGCTCACTCTCAAGACCTGTTGTGTGCACACAGGAACCTGGTGCTGTGATCACTATAGAAACTGCAACGTCATCCGCCATTTTAAACAGCACACATTGTGTAATTAATCAGTCTGTTGTGTCTCTCAGATGTAATGAGCCATAATGCTGAAGTTGTTCGTTTAAAGCCGTTTAAAGATATTTCTTAGCTTTAGTAGTAATTCAAGCGATCAAAAAGAGCTGTTGTATGTAAACAGCTGACACAGATTCACTTCACGTCACCTAACTGGCTTATATTACACAAAAAAAATTATATAGACACTTGCCTACCAGTTTCCTCCAGTATCTTCACAAGTTCTGGGATTGATTTGCACTTTTCGCACCAAACTACTTTGAGCGGTATGATGGTTGCGTGGTCCCATGGTGTTTATACTATACTGTTGTTTGTACAGAGGATCGTGGTACCTACCCCAAGGATGAACTAGACTTGTGGAGGTTCCACTATTTTTTTTTCCTGAGGTGTTGTCTGATTTCTTTTATTTTCCCATGATGTCAAGCAAAGTGGCAATGAGTTTGAAGGTAGGCCTTAAAATGCATCCAGAGGTACACCTCCAATTCAGTACACCTCCTATCAGAAGTGAATTGTCTAATTGTCTAAAGGCTTGACATACATTTTTGGAATTTTCTAAGCTGCTTAAAGGCACAGTTAATTTAGGATTGGACTTGGAATGTGATATAGTCTATTAAAAGTGAAACAATTGGTCTGTAAACAATTGTTGGAAAAATTTATTGTATCATGCACAAAGTAGATTGTTACCAAAACTATAGTTGGCTAATATGAAATCTGTGGAGTGGTTAAAAAATTTGTTTTCATGACTTCAACCCAAGTGGATGTAAACTTCTGAATACAACTGTATATATATTAGGGCTGTCAATCGATTAACATTTTTAATCTAATTAATTACATGGTGTCCCGATTAATCGCATATACAAATATTTGCTAAGAAAGCCTCTCATATAACAATACTTCAATATATAATGATGAAATAATTATACATAGTTATCTTTAAATATTTAGATAACCCAATTTGGAGGCGTCGGTTGTGACCAGAACGCGTCGGGACACCTGCTGCAAGGGTACCCCTGCCCGTAAAAAGCAGAGGTCTGTCCAGGGTTTGAAGGTTTGGCGGCAGGCGGTGGTAACTTTCACATTGTGCATGCCATATGCCCCAGGAGCCGTTGGAATCGTTTTAGAGGGACCACGGTACCTGGCTTGAGGGAAGCGAGGCATATCAGCACCGACTGAGCACGCTCATTGGAGAGACGTGCTGTCATTGAGACTGAGTCTAACTCCAAACCGAGAAAAGAGATGCTGTGGACCGGCGTGAGCTTGCTCTTTTCGCAGTTGACCTGAAGCCTCAAACGGCTGAGGTGCCTGAGCACCTGGTCTCTGTGCACGCATAGTAACTCTCGCGAGGGGGCCAGGATGAGCCAGTCGTCGAGGTAATTGAGTATGCGTATGCCGGCTTCTCGGAGTGGGGAAAGAGCTGCCTCTGCGACTTTCGTAAAGATGCGAGGGGACAGAGACAGGCCGAAGGGGAGGACTTTGTACTGTTACATCTGGCCGTCGAACGCAAACCGTAGAAAGGGTCGATGTCGAGGGCGAATCGAGACGTGGAAGTACGCGTCCTTCAGGTCTACCGCTGCGAACCAATCTAGATGCCGGACGCCAGATAGAATTTGTTTCTGGATGAGCATTTTGAACGGGAGTTTGGACAGGGTCCAAACTCGCAGGTCCAAGATCGGTCGTAAGCCGCCGCCTTTCTTGGGTAGAATGAAGTACCCGGCGATGGAGGCGATTTGGGGATGGCAGCGGGTGCAGCTCCGCCGGGTACGCCCCCCTCGGACCACCCGCGGACCACAGGCTTGTGACTGAGGAGGAGGTCTGACGAGGGGGTCCGTGAGACGGGGCGTGAACTTCCCGCGGTTGGCTCGACGCTGGGGCTGAGAGCTGGGCCCGGGTTGAGGCGGAGCAGAAGGTTTCCTGGCCGCGGGAGGACGCCCTCGGCGAGCAGACGGGGCATGAGCCATGGCGGCAGGTTTGCGGCGAGGCATGATGTGAGAGATGGCCTCTGTCTGTTTCATCACCGTGGAGAACTGCTGGGAAAAGTCCTTGACGGTGTCGCCGAAGTGGCCAAACTGGGAGACAGGAGCGTTGAGGAAGCGAGTCTTGTCTGCTTCACGCATCTCGACCATGTTCAGCCATTGTTGAGGCTGTGAGCGGCGTCCAGACCCAAGGAACCAGTCGTCCAGCCGTGATGGCTGTGGGGAGGATGGAGGGTTCCAATCCAAGCCCACGCTAGTGGCTGCCCGGGAAAGCATGTCAGTCATCTGTGCGTCGGCCTCAGCCTGGGTGTGCAGGCCCGAAAGCGGCAGCCCAGGGGAGTCCTCAGCATCAGATACCGCGCCCTCCGATGACGCGGTGAGCTCATCTGCTTCGGTGTCAGGAGGGTAGGCGGACAGGCTGTAAGGCGAGTCGCCGTTGCCTTGAGCACGGACGGGAGTCAACGAGCGTGCCGGGGTGCGGGTGGTTCGAGGGGGCGTACCCGGCGGAGCTGCACCCGCTGCCATCCCCAAATCGCCAACCGCATCGTCCTCAATCCCGTGGGAAGAAGGAGCAACGCGGGGGGCGGCTGGAGTGGCTTGCTTACGGTTGTAAGAGAGCCGCGACCGCAACGTTGTCATGGTCATGTTCTCGCAGTGAGAACATGAACCATCCACAAACGCAGCCTCGGTCTGATCGCTACCCAGACACATTAGACAACGCCTGTGGCCGTCTGAAGCGGAGAGCACTCTACCGCATCCAGGAACAACACAGGGGCGGAAAGGAATCTTTATAAAGACGCGTCCTTAAAAAGACGTTCAACGCCGCTGTGTTTTGCTCTTTTAGAGGAAATTACTCTTTTAAATAAAATCACTCTTTTAGGGAAAAAACTTGTGAGAGTTTTTTAATCTGCACTGTCGAAGCGCCCAGGGGCAGGAATGCACAGCCGTGCAAGCAGGAGAAAGCCGCTGTTGTGCGCCGTAAGATCCAACAGCATGCAGCACAGGAATAGCAGGAACTGTGTAACTCGCAGCAATTGCAGACACGACCATCGGCTCCGAAGTAATTTTCTGAATGAACTCCCGTATTTGCGCCGCTTAAATACCTGTATGTCCGGGGGCGGGATATGCAAATACCGGCTGCCAACTTTTCATTGGCCTTTTTTCATAGATCAGAGGTGTATATCGGCGCTCAAGAGAGACCCCTAGTGTCGCTTCTCTGACACAACGTGGAGAGAGCGACAGAAGGGGAACTACAGATATGTTTTACAATAATGCCAAGCCATTATATTAATTACATAGTGCAGTGGTTTTCAATGCTCTATGTAATTAGAGTTGTTGGAGTTGTTGGAGGTACAAAGAGTATTTAAATAATATATTTTTAAAAAATTCTCCAAAATACTACAGCGTGGGCACATTCCCATAAAAGGTGAGGGTCAGATTAATCTACAGCATTACAGAAGGAGCAAAGTGCATCTATTTCAGGGAGCATGTTTCTTAAATACAGACTGACTGGGTAAAAATGGTGTAACAGTTTAAAGGACACCTCCTTAACCGGTAATTATATATTTGTGAAGTAAAGACCATACGATAGGGTGACCACCGGGCTATTGCTCTGTTGCAGGTCAGCAGACCTGATTTTGCGGGACAATGCGGGACACGAGGGAGAGATAACTTACTATTTTTGTACTAGGTGAATAAATATTGATTTTATATTAATGTATTTTTGCAGTGATGTTAAATGTTAATGACAGAGCTGTGAACGTCACTCAGTTTGGCATAAGGTCTACGATACAAACTCATTTTAACAGCTCAGACCTACTCAATGTAAATATAATGAGGTGAAAATAATAATCTGATCGTTAAAAACCACATTTCCAAACAAGCACATCAATTCCATTATTAAAGACTAGAAAGATTAAATGCGTTCTTACCAGATTTAGTGCATCTTGATTTACATTTTTTTGTCTGATCTGGCTGCTTCGAGTAGGGCCTTCTTATTCATTATGACTATAGAACTCCTGGCAGGTGTAGGTGTTCACTTTCACCAGGAGTTCACTTTTGATGAGGTCCACAGATGCTCAGTTCCTTGTCTCGGTCATCAGTGAAAACACCCTCTCCACGAACACATTGGTGACAGCATTGATCAAAGCCAAAGATATCAGAGCTGTCATGTTTGGGGCACTGAACTGCTTCTGCAGAGCTGTCCGTGAAACTTCGGTGGCATACCTTGCACTCTCCTCTTTTAGGGTCACCTGTAACTGGTTTTAACCATGTATATACTTTCTCCAATTCTTTATTATACGAACAAAGACACTTTCTTCTCAGGAGCTCTGGATAGACCCTTTTTTCTGGGGGTTTTTTCCAGTGTTTTCCCGCTCTGGCAAGAAAAAAAGTATGCGCTTCGCATGTTCAGTGTTTTCTTATGAACTTTTTTTATAGTGATTTTGTCATTTAAAGGATGATGAAATAAAATGATGCCGAAATAATAATAAAGATAAAAAATGATACAGACAAAATTTAAATGTGGGGACACTGCTTATGACTTGCAGAACGCGGGACAAAGCAAAATGCGGTGACAGGTGGTCACCCTACAATACGACCTGCGTCAGACATGCTTGTGTCACGTCTCGTGTGTGTTGCATCATAAAAATAAAATGTTTAGGTCACTGTGTCAAGTTAAATATAGTTTAATACTCAATCTTTAAACACATATTGAGATCCCTTAGTTCACATTTGAACCCTTAGTAACGCATATCTGTGTTGTTTTCTTCACTGTATAAACTGTGTTGCTCACACAGCTGAAATTTCACTTACTGCCCTCTGGAGAAAACAGGTGGTACTACTAGCATGCGATTAAAAGCGTTAATATTTTTAACGCGTTATTTTTTTGTATAATTAATCGCACGTTATTAGCGCGTTAACTCAACAGCCCTAATATATATATATATATATATATAGTATAATAGGTGCACCCTGCTCCCATCCTTAATATATCAAATTTTTTTGCTTACGTTCATGTTTTAGATGTAGACTGCTCTCAATAATAAACTGGAGAACTTACTGCTGGCTATATATAAATGCATGCAATGTTAATCCAGATATTACTTAATAACTCCAGAGATAATTCACTTAATCTGATCACTTGTCTCATAATGTTTGCCAGCAACAGTAATCTCTAATAGGAAAGCTTTGATTTTGAGTTAGCAACAGCCTCTAAGGGATGTAGAGAACCAGTAACTGATGCACAAAAGAGCTGTTCAGCCGTGATGTCAGTTTGTAGGCGAACCTAGAAGTCTAATTCTCCATGGGTTCCCTCGGGATTTTCCTGTGGGGTTTTATCATGGGTTTTGGATTAATGAGTAAAATTAAGTCTTCGGTAAACACTAGACACAAGCACAAATACACATATTCATACCTCAAACCTGAATTTTGAAGCTGCCGTGTGTATTTTCTTTTCTATGTTGCCTCAAATCCATGTTAGAGGTATGATTGTGTGTCATTAATGTTGGAGAACAAAACTGTCACATAGTTCTGTGAGATGATAATATAAGTTTCATGACAGACTTTTACATTTCATGATAATCAGAGCAACATTTGAGATGCTACATGATGATTTTGATGATATTCTCAGAGTGAATTATGTATTCACATGACTTATTGAGGAAAAGTCATGTGATTTTGTTTATGCGTATCTTTATAAATTCTAGAAGAATATATTCGTTAAATGTAAGGGGCCAGTAAGGGGCCACCAGGATGACCTGTTCTTCATCCTCCCTGATCTTGCACAGCACAGGTGCAAGAAGTCTCACTGGGGGAAATCCATACTTGCGCAGCCAGTGGGGCAAGCTATATGCCAGCGCCTCTGTCCCGAGAGGAGCTCTGATGACTCATCCCGTGCTCGGATAGAAGCAAGCAAGCATGCCGGGGACAGCGTGGTTCGTGGAGATTTACCCGGTGAAAACGAGCCCCTCGTCATCCCCAAATCGCCTTCATCGCCAGCCGGGTTGTTCTCAATCCCGTAGGAAGTAGGAACGACACGGGGGGCGGCTGAGGTGGCTTTCTCTCGTGAGAAAAGAAAGCCATGACCGCAATGTTGCCATGGCTATGTTCTCACACTGAGAACATGAACCATATTAAAACGCTGCCTGCGTGTGATCACAGCCCAAGCATGCCCGAAATCAACCGCATCCAGGAACTACACAGAGGTGGAAAGACATCTTTAAAAAGACGCGTCCTGAAAAGGACGTTCAACGCCTGCTGTGTATTGCTCTTTTATGAGTGGGAACTCAAACATTCGACACAACGTCGAGTGAGTGACAGAAGGGGAATGCCATTTTTATGACTAGATTCTGTGTGTTCCGCATAGTACATGTGATAACCATGGTACAAGATCACACCGATCGTTGAATTATTGAAAATTAATTCACATCCCAAGGTATTAAGACGCACCATCGCTACCATCCCAGTGTGAATGAATTAAAAACAATTATCAGTGGTCTGACTGTCATCGTTGTCTAAAGTTTATAACTCACAGGGATGCAAACTCATAAGGGTCGAAAAAGTTGAGACCATCACTGATCCACGGACATGGTTTACAGGGTTATTCTCTTAAAGAATAAGCTAAAAGCACCTATTTAAGCTTTTTATGGATTCAAGTATATACAATTATCTGCACAATTCTGCAGAATCAGCTGCAAAAATAAAGAGTATTTTGATGTGGCTTGCTTCAGTTCCACAAAATTGTTCAGTTTCATTAATTGATTAGTTTAGTGACCTCTTCTGGAGATGCCACTATCTAGTGACAAATGAGTGTCTTATGTGCAATGCATAATTCATTGAATCATTTTGAGAAGTTCACAACCGAAATCTGCCAAGAGACTTTATAGTATTTAAGCATTATAAGAACAAAACAGATCTGTAATTTCCGTTCAGTTTATGAACGGCCAAGCATGAGTTTTCATCCAAAAAAACTACGATAATAGTCTAATAATAGTAATGAGAATCAAAAACATCCTTACCTTCTCCTTTATTAAAATGTGCATGTCAAATGTTTAAGCATTATAAGAACAAAGCAGATCTAATGTATCATTTTCCTACAGTATTTAAACTTCTGAGCATTGCTTTTATTAGAAAAGACAACAATAGCCTAATAATAATAATTTTGAGTTTAAATAATTTTTTTCCTCAAATAATGTGCATGAGTTGAGTTGAGGCATCAACGCTCCGTTCAATGCCAGCATCAAGCGATGCTTTGCCCTCCACATGACAAGCTTTGCAGAAAGCGTCATGGAGGGGCGAATTTAAGAGCTTGCAGGAGGTGTGCACAATAAACATTGAAAATAAAAAAATGCCAATTGCTTTGACTGCAGAAAATAAAAGAGGACTCCTTCATGTTTATGTGTAAACATTTAGGTATTTTGGTGAATGTAATTACTGTACTTCAATAACTGGGGTCTATTTACTCAGAAAAGATAAGGTAATAGTTAATTAAAACAAATTTTGAAACATTCAATCTCTTCATAAAGTTGGACAGTTTTAAAATATTTCCTGAAGCTTTGTACTCCCTTGTACAAAACTACTTTGTACAGGCAGCTGCTTAAATTAAAGACATAATTTGTGAGGCAAAAACGTTTGTGAAAAACACTTTGGTGTGAAGTTGTAGCCCAGGTTGCGTCACTTCACGAGTCATGTAAAAACCCCTCAACATGTATAAACATCAGTCACTTTTACACATTAATAGCTCTTCCACCTTTTCTCTGTGTGATGAACAAGGTAGACTCACATGCTGATGCTGAAGTGAATGAGCAAGATGCCCCTCTCATTCAGTCTGTTGGTACATGAACCAATTCATTCAGTTTGATTATGAATGTGAAGTTTCACGAGTGCTGCTTCTCACTGTGCACGAGCTGCTGTAGCCAATCAAGCTATCTGCCTTGGTTGGACCATGACTGCCAAGCACACAATTGGCTGCTGCTGTAAGCGCCCTTAACCGTTGATATTTGTTTCACAATGCACAGTGACAAAATGACACAAATTTGTGCATTTGACTCCTATTCAGAGTCATGATCGTTTTCATGATTTTGTACATGTAACAGAAACCTTGCTAGCAATACTATATAATTATACTGAATTATTTTCCAGGACATTTAGGTATTTTTCAAATTTTACATTACTGGAAAACTGCATTGCAAAATTCCAGGTTTTCCAGGATGCATGGGAACCCTGATAATATACATTTTTATGATATCTCATTGTTAAAATGCTTAAGCTCTTAAGCTGATTGTGCAAGGGGTGTGTAAACTTCTAAACACAACCGTACGGCTTGTGTTTTTACCTACAGCATGGCACAAAGTGAACTGACGCCTTTTTCATGCATAAAGTGTGTTACTAAACTATTAATAGACACACAAAGATGGAGACGGAGAGCTAAAAAAATGATCTCAAGAGCATCATTTTCACTCCAATAATAAATCACTTCTGTTTGTTGAGTGACAGCAGTATTTCTGCCCTCACCATTATCGAAGAGAACGCACCATTGAAAACTTTGAAAAGCATTAAGAACTCAGTTTTTTTTATTTTTTTTATTTTATTTGCATACAATTTAAGGCAACTGAGATGAACTGTACACATATACAATTAAATTTACTTTCATTCACAAAAATGAATCTATTATCTAACAGCAGAAAATATTTATTATCCATTGACAAGGTTGTTGGTACAATGTGGAACACAAGGAACGCTTCTGCTGATTAGCAAAGCAAACACAACTTTTGGCTGATGTCAATACTATAAAAATGTCTAAATATCAATCTATATATCAGACTATCACTAATTCTAAGAGTGCACAGAGTCTTGTGTATAGTGATTATATCTTGAATAAGTATTATTACAAATACGTTTTTAAATATAATATAATTTGAGGTTTATTCTCAAAGCTATTTGCCAACGGGGTAAGAAAAAAAACCCCCATCATTTTCATAAATTAATACAAGTTTTATTATCTTGTGCAATTTTGCTTCTAAGGTAAATGTATCATACTGGCGACCTGTCCAGGGTGTCCCCTGCCTTTCGCCCAATGTTAGCTGGGATAGGCTCCAGCCCCCCGCGACCCTGTACACAGGATAAGCGGTTGACGATGGATGGATGGATGGATGGTAAATGTATCATGAGACAAGACAGAGATATTTTCACAAGACATGACCTTTCTAGATGCAGAGGTCAGAAAAGATACCAATCCACTTCAATATCTCTGATTCATCACACTAAACACTCCTGCTTTTAAAGTATAATCAAGAGCCAACTTCTCTAAAGAGGAAGCCACATAGAGCTTTAATACTGTGCGGATCTGTTCAACATTCCGCTGATGAAATTTTCCAGAGAATCCGATTTGTCGCTCTAAGCCTCAAGTCAGAAAAGCCAAAGAAGCACAGTCCAAGAACTAACTGTAAAATGATGTATGGCGACAGCAGCTGACACGTCACTAATAAAGTTTTAGGGATCATTCACTCTGTAGGCATAAAGAGATCTGTTATGAAGACACAGATGAGATAAAGATAGAGGCATCCATTGCTCTGCTCGCTCTATTGTGATCACAATCACCAAACATTAATCCTTTATCACATGCTATGCTGTCACACTGAGAGATTAAAACACAAAAAATACATTGTGCGGTAATCTGTGGTATGAGCTGTCCATGAAAGCCTGACAGAAAATACTGACTGCTGCCTGAAAACACATCCAAAACAAAGTGGCCGGTATAAAACTAAAGTTAACAGCCTGATCTCATAAACATTACTTGACTGTAGCAACATTATTGCAAAACAAAATGACTTTTTTCATTACATTTGCCAGATGTCCAGCGGGGTGAAATAGTGAACTAGTGTCATAATCAGACGAGGTTTTTAAAGTGAATTATTTGATGGAGGATTTATTTAGTAAAACGTACCTCCTTACCTACAATTTTAACCTAAACCTATTTGAAATATGCGTATTTCTAAAGTCATAATCAGCTGTTGTATTTGTGATTTGTTTGAAAAAGAATAAAATGCACAGTTTAGTGCATCTAGTTTTCATTTCACCAGGAAACAGCAGTGATACGTCAGTTTGCAGAAATGTAGTTACAGTAACATTCATTCTATGAGACTAGGTTGAAGGTTTAGAGTTTGAGGAGTCCCATAGGAAAGAAACATCCCTAATGAAATCTCTGTTATATCTCAATTGTTTCTCCTATACAAAAATGAAGGAGTGTAGAGCGTTGGATGGCGGGGCCGGGCTGTAACAACGCATGGCCGGTCCCCAATCAGCCTGATGGGGACGCACAAGGGATAAAGGCAGGCAGCCAGCGACGACGGTTCGAGAGAGAGAGAATTACAGGCAGCTGCTCTATTTGTTTATGTTGGTGTGTTTTTGGTTCAGTTAATCATTAAACTATTATTTATATTGCCAAGCCGGTTCTCGCCTCCTCATTTCCCTTAACCCCCTTACGTTGGTGCCGAAACCCGGGAAGGAGGAGGGATGCCCATCGAGGAGTCCTCGACACAGCCATCAACCCAGGGGACTGAGTAGCCTGACCGCCCGGCCGCGGTCCACGAGGTGAGTGGGGACTGGACTCCCCAACCACCTGGAGCAAAGAAGCCGCTGCCAGGGGTGGAGGAGTGCACTACCGCCCCCCAGAAACGTGGAGGGGTCGAGAGGACTGCCGTCCGTGAGGGGAGGAAGGAAGCGACTCCCCTACCGCCTGGAGTGGTAGGGCTGCTGCCAGAGGTAGAGGAGAGTCCCCACGGGTTGCCGATTACGCTGAGGGACATTCTGTACCCTGGGGGTTGGTCTGACTCAGGTCCACCCGGGGAGGAGCGGCTAGCGTCTGCCTGAGAGGGTGGAGGAGTGATCGGACACCACGTGACGGCACATCAGAGAACTGGTGAGTTTTTTTTCCCTCTCTCTCTCTCTGTTTGTCGCTCCGTGTTGGCCTTTATCCCTCGCCTATTTTGTTTTGTTGTTGTTTTTACCCTCCTGCCTCCTCCGACGCCGAGCAAGGCGGGGATGACCCGTCGGCAGACATAGAGGAGGGGGGGGGGATGTACGTCATGCCGGGGAATCCCCGGCCCGAGGCAACGCCAGGAGGAGTGTAGAACGGAGGAGGGCGGGGCAGGGCTGGAACAACGCACACCCGGTCCCAAATCAGCCTGATGGGGCGCGTGAGGGATAAAGGCGGCCGGTGACAGCGGTTCGAGAGAGAGAGAGAGGATTTATGTGTGTGTTTATGTTGGTGTGTTTTTGGTTCAGTTTATCATTAAACTATTATTTATATTTCTCTTCAAGGTAGAATTAATACAGTCAAAATGAACATATTGCCCCGTTTTAATTTCCTTTTCTTTATGTTACCACTCTGCCCCCCTCCAAATTACTTTAAAGACATTCACTCTATGATTTCCAGTTTTATTTGGGATGGTAGAAGGCCCAGGGTTCGTTTGAATACACTGCAACGACCCAAACTGCTGGGTGGTCTGGCAGTACCAAACGTTGAACTTTATTATTGGTCATTTCAGATCAGAGCACTCAGCTCATGGGTAGACCCACAGTCTACCACGGCATGGAGATTGATTGAATCTGCTATAATATTACCACACAAACTGCAAGACATCCTATTCTCTAGTGTAACAAACAAAACAATAAAAGAGAATTTTGGGCCCATCATTGCTAACTCTATACAAGTGTGGAAGAAAGCAGAACGGTGGATGGGCGGCCCACCTAAATTCTGTCGGAACACGCCACTATGGCATAACCAGAGATTATTATGTGGCAACAAACCATTTAATCAGCCATCTTGGTCATCCCTTGGGGTGAATACATTAGGTGATATATATGATACTCAAGGTCTCTGCTCCATTCAAGATTTAAGATCACGCTTTTAACTTCCTGGGTCCTCTTATTTTGTTTACTTTCAGCTAAGATCAGCATTAAAAACATATGGAGTTCCCTGGAATTCTCCTGTCCCCTCACATCCAATGTTGCAATGGATTGCACCATTACTGGGCAGACCTTCTGTCTCTTTAATATATAGTGCACTGATTCAGCATAGTGCCCAGGCTTTACCAATTGAGTCCATATGGAACAGGGAGTTGGGGAGTTTAAATATAAACCTAGATTGGGAGAGAATATGGTACAATCTAAGTAGGACCTCTAAGAACATAGCTCACCAACTAATTCACTTCAAAACAATACATAGAGCCTACATCACACCTTATAAGAGATTCCAGATGAAATTACAACCTACTCACAATTGTCATATATGTAACACTGCTTCACCTGGAACGTTTTTACACATGTTTTGGGATTGTCCAGTTATCTCTAAGTTCTGGTTGCATGTAAACTCATCTTTAGCGGGTATACTTGACATTTTTTATGTGCCTAATCCTGGTTTCTGTCTCCTTAATGATAATTCTGATATAAATCTTAAGCAAATTCAGTTCAGAATGTTATTCGCAGGGTTTACCTCTGCAAAGAAAACAATTTCGAAAAACTGGTTCTTTCCGGATATGTGTATGGAATCATTCTGGATCCATAGCCTTGTCAACATTGTCAACCTTGAATATACAACTGCACGACTCAATAAGGCGCGACCAGCGACTGTACAAGCTTGGAACTCTTTCTCATCTAGGATAATCTCTTGGTCCAGGGACAACAGATAGGCAATCTTTGTTGTGAACTATACCTGCCGTACATATTTCTGTTGTTTTATGTATTGTCTTATCATAATGTATTGTCTCATTCATCCAATCATTACCACTGTGATGTTTTTCCTTTTTCTTTTCTTATCCTTTATTTATTTATTTATTTATTTATTTATTTTTTCTCCTTATATAGTCACATATGATTTTGGAGATGTCTGTAACCCCCCCCCCAGAAAACAATAAAAATGTTGATCACAAAAAAAAACTATTATTTATACTGTCAAGCCGGTTCTCGCCTCCTCCTTTCCCTTAACCCCTTTACAATGAGATTAAATGGAGAACACATGGAGATTTAAGTCTCCTTCATCTAAAATGTTTTTCCACTTTCTCAGTGGCCTTGGTTACGTTTACATTTACATTTATGCATTTGGCAGACGCTTTTATCCAAAGCGACTTACAGTGCACTTATTACAGGGACAATCCCCTCGGAGCAACCTGGAGTTAAGTGCCTTGCTCAAGGACACAATGGTTCTAGACAATAATGAGTTCTGAGTCATGAATTAAACCAACCAGCTTCAAGATGAATACCCTTTGATTTGAAACAAAAACGTATATAAAAATCATAAAAAGACAGGTACAAAACTGTGTACTTTATAGGAATGCACTACTAATCAATACAAAAAACTGGATTAAACCACTGGAGTTGTATGGATTACATTTATGCTGCCTTTATGTGCTTTTTGGAGCTTGAAAGACCCATTGACTTGCATTATATAGATAAAAACAATTCAAACATGTACTGTATGGAAATATCTGTGTTTGTGTTTCACATCAGAAAGAAAGTCATTTGAATTTGAGACCACATAAGAGTGAGCAAATGATGAGAGGATTATTATTTTTATATAATATTATTTATTATTAATATTATTTGTTTTGGTGAACTATTTCTTTAACCTTCCTTCCTTTATTACTATGTCACTGAGCTCATCGCTGAGGTCTGTCTTGAAATCTTAATACATTATTATTTAAAACGGACAGTTGTGCTGTATATTTTGCCATTTCCTTACCTGTATTGTGCTGCTGCTCTGCCATAGGTTCCTGATGTGGCGAGGCCTGTCAATCAAGTCTCACGAACTTCCCGTCTACTGCAGAAGGGCAATGACATACCTGAGAGGAGAGAAAACAGTAAGTACAAGTCTTCTCTGGTAGAGTTGACAACATGACCGTGCTGTTACATTCTACACAACATATTACACAGCCTCTCGCTTTATCTCATGATGATGACTGAATTACGACTGATGGCAACAAGCGTTCCCTCTTAATACAACAACAGAGATATACTGTACAGTATGCAGCATTTTAATAATCAGCCAGAAGATATGCAACAAAACTCGCTGTACGTGAAGAGAGAATAACCAGCTGTACTTTCTGTGTCCTTTAACAAC
The DNA here is from genome assembly GCF_025860055.1 of Xyrauchen texanus. Lineage (NCBI taxonomy): Eukaryota > Metazoa > Chordata > Actinopteri > Cypriniformes > Catostomidae > Xyrauchen > Xyrauchen texanus. The sequence goes on from NC_068305.1 coordinate 3,429,235, forward strand.
GGCTTTGAACACGTGCAATTACTTTACAGCCTGCAATGAAGGAAACAAGGTCAAGGCTTTTGTTTTCAATAAATAACATTATTAAAATGTACCATCTACATCACTTTCCTCAAACTATTTATAACATGCAGATTTTAAATAATTGATGTATTCTTTGCATTGAGTCAATAGTTGAGCATGTGACATTTAGATATTGAATCATTTTAACCAATAGCCAAAAAGCTATTTATCAAGTTCCATCCAGCATTATTCTCTTTGATTATCCTGTTTTCCTTTTAAATACTTGGACATTTATGGAAGTCAAATGGGTGGCTATTATCTTGTGTTAGCTCTTGCCATTGATTACGATTTGCTCCTCACTTTTGACATAGGATCAAATCCATGGAATTTAGGATCAAATCTAATCGTATGTAGGTTTTATAAATGATGAGGCCCCTGGTCTTCTTGTAATCAGCTATGTCTATATAGTTGATGACGTGGCATGAGCATAAATACACAGATATGTTTAAAATATGATTGCTATATGAGAGGCTTACGGTAGTTTTTGCTGAGGTGGATTTTGGCAAGATGAAACCCAAAACAGCTGCATTTGTTTAGATGGGATTTCATGCGAATGTGGACTAATCTCACCGAGTGCAATAAAAAATAATAATAATGATTTATAGCCTGCCAGCTTGCAATAACGCTGATTAAAGCAGCTGAGAGTATGAAGATGCACACAGCAGCTCTTGACTGCGCTCAATCCCAGCAGGATCTGTAGCTGAGTTTTAATTTACTCTAATGTCTCCAAACACGTATGACTTTCATACCTTTGTGAAAACACAAAAGGAAAATTGGTCATGTAATGAAAGTGGGCTGTCAAGCTCCAAAAAGGACACGCAAAAAAAAAAAACACACCACGAAACCACAGTCAGAGTTATCGATCACACTATACTCCAAGTCTTCTGAAGACACACAATCACTTTACGTAATGAACAGACTGAAATAAAATCTGATATTCACACTCAAATGAAATCATTGATCAACTACTAATGCAAGCCCACATCAGATATGGCAAGTACGGCGCAGATCTACCGTCTGGTGTTAAACATCATTTCAGTCAGGACCACTTCGTTAAATTAATACTTTTACTGACAATCTGAAGCAATCTGTTGGTGTTGGCCATGCGTTTCTGTTCAAGGCAAACATGTTTCACTGTGCAAATATTTTAATGTGCAATGCTTCATCTTCATTGTGTAAGTGATCATGTGCTATTATTCCTGTAGTAGTCTGAAACTAGTATACAATCAGTCTGATTCATTAATGTGTGTTATAAAGCGGATTCTGGTGTGATTAATATCATGCGCAAAGTGGTTCATTGTTTTATAATGAATTTGATTACAGGGATAAACATGTGTAGCATTAGGTGCATCCAGTTGGTAAAATACAAGCGTTTTCTAATTCAAGGCTCGTATTGTTGTTTCTATCACTTGATAAATGGATTGTTGATCAGAGTTCACGGTATATTCACTGGGGTCAGAAATGGCACTGTTAACAGACTGCTTTTGCCTCTGGAAGAAAAACAATAATTAACAATAAACTTCAACCAGCACAGAAGCTTTGAAAATAACACCCTCACCTCATATTAAATTCATTTTACACTGACCACCCACTTATTTTGAGGCTTTGGTTCCAGAAGGATTTTCCCCATTCATTTTCTTCATAGGGATTTAAAAAAATCTGCAATAAGACGTCAGCCAATCCAACTCACTCCAACAAGGATACTAAAACATAAAATTCAATATAAAAACCGTTTTGAAACAAGAAGTACATAAAATCAAATGATCAAACATATTAGTAGTTTGAGAGTGTAGGGAGATTGACTTAATAACGTCATTCGCAATGCTTCATATGAGTAGGTGGTTGCTGCTGGCCTAAATTTTCGTTTCCATGGTAACCGCAACTTCTCTGATTGGTGGGGCTCTCTCCAGGGTTATGGGTAGTGTAGTTATTTGCTAACAAACATGATTTCTAAAAAAATCACACTGACTTGTGGCTTCTGAAGAAGCTCATAGTAGGTCTACCGTAATTTCAGGACTATAAGCCGCAACTTTTTTCCCACGCATTGAACCTTGCGTCTTAAACAATGATATATGGATTTTTCTCGCTTTCAAATTTTATTTTAAAAACAAAAAACATTCTGTGACGTGCTCAGTTTTTAGGCGGCATGAAGCTATCAAGAGACCAATGAAATTGCCGAACGGGTTAAGGTCAAACAACTTTTTTGGTTTACTGTTTAGATTAAATCGAGCGCGCTCAAACTTCCCATCATTCTGATTACAGTAGTCATTTTGTCACCCTCATCATGGCAAAGACACGGAGAAATGCATATGATGCAGCTTTCAAGTTGAAGGCGATTGATCTGTTGGAAAAGGAAATAGAGCTGCTGCACGGGAGCTTGGTCTTAATGAGTCGATGATAAGACATTGGAAACAGCAGCGTGAGGAATTGACTCAACAAAAGCTTTCTTGGTAGGCTATTGTTTACTGCTAATTTTTAATTTTTTGTTATAAGCCGTGTTTCGTTAAAGCCTATTTATTTTTGTTACAAGCCGTGTTTCGTTAAAGCCTGTGTAAATTTCATTTGTTTCAATGTATCGGTAGGCACCTGCGGCTTTTATACATGTGCGGCTTATTTATGTTTAAAATAATATTTTTTTTTTTTAATTCAGTGGGTGCGGCTTATATTCAGGTGCGCTCAATAGTCCGGAAATTATGGTAAGTTGAGAAGTTTAAATGTTAGAATTGAAAATCAATGTATCTGTGGAAAATGAGATTTTTACTCTTTAGTTCACAGACTATTGGATGATCAGTGCAGTCCACCATGTAAAAACAATTCCAGCTCCGAGGCCAAAGATGAAGTGGGTGAGAAACAGAGGATGAATGTGAAAGAAGAGGCGACTTGTGTTGGGGAAACAACTCATAACTTTAAGTAATTAAACTTAAAGTCAAAATACTCTTTAAAAAAGTAGTTAGCTTCAGTACAATACAAACTACTAACTAAACATCACTAACTATATTGAAGCTACTTACAGCATGGTTAATTTTAGCAAGGGTTAAAAGAATAGGGTGACAACATTAAATGAATCATAGTAGTATATTGTAGTAACCATACTGTAGTGACTAACCATAGTTAATCTTGTAAAAGCCAACATTTATTGACTTTGTCTGCCAAAAATCTGTGGCTATTTTTGTTGATGTATATTTTCTTTCACACCTGTATGAGTTCACCATAGCTAAAACAATTATTTCTGTGAAAACACCCCGGCACCAAACTCCACTTCAGTCCTGTCAGTCATGCTCAACCCAAGTTCAGAGGAGTGACACTTTGGGGCCAGTTAAAGCACACATGGGGCTATTTCTGCAGTGAGAGTGAGCCTAAAAAATATTACTCTGATACAGAATGGCAGACTGTTAGCCGCTGGCATGTCACAAGGTGTGCTCAAAATTTTTTTTACATTGTTGAGCCCCGTTCACACTGCCAGCAATTTGCAGCAACAAAGCTACCTGAATTTGTTCATTTTTAATGGGAGCTGGAACCTTCCTGTGACACGAGGACCAGCGATCACAGGTGAATAGATGTGGGTGTTTTCAGCGACAGGACAAAGTTGAGAAATGTTTATCTCTATGCAAATGTGAAACAACATGATGCAGCGACTACAGATGGTAGTGAAGACAGTGGAGCTCCTGTCATCTGTCTTCTGTGAGATGGAGATGTTAATCCTTGCAGAGTCTCGATTTTCTATGATATGTCTCTAACCATATACAAGCACAATCTAAAAAAATTGAAAGTGATTAAAAACATGTCTGAGATCATGTGGTGCATGTTAGACAATTAATGTGACAATTTGATGTGGTCTGAAGAAGGCTTTTTGCCTCATGCAGGAGTGGATGCTCACCTGATTTTATATCCATCTATCTATTTATATTATATCTATATCTATATATATATATATATATATATATATACACTCACCTAAAGTATTATTAGGAACACCATCCTAATACTGTGTTTGACCCCCTTTCGCCTTCAGAACTGCCTTAATTCTACGTGGCATTGATTCAACAAGGTGCTGAAAGCATTCTTTAGAAATGTTGGCCCATATTGATAGGATAGCATCTTGCAGTTGATGGAGATTTGTGGGATGCACATCCAGGGCACGAAGCTCCCGTTCCACCACATCCCAAAGATGCTCTATTGGGTTGAGATCTGGTGACTGTGGGGGCCATTTTAGTACAGTGAACACATTGTCATGTTCAAGAAACCAATTTGAAATGATTCGAGCTTTGTGACATGGTGCATTATCCTGCTGGAAGTAGCAATCAGAGGATGGGTACATGGTGGCCATAAAGGGATGGACATGGTCAGAAACAATCCTCAGGTAGGCCGTGGCATTTAAACGATGCCCAATTGGCACTAAGGGGACTAAAGTGTGCCAAGAAAACATCCCCCACACCATTACACCACCACCACCAGCCTGCACAGTGGTAACAAGGCATGATGGATCCATGTTCTCATTCTGTTTACGCCAAATTCTGACTCTATCATCTGAATGTCTCAACAGAAATCGAGACTCATCAGACCAGGCAACATTTTTCCAGTCTTCAACTGTCCAATTTTGGTGAGCTCTTGCAAATTGTAGCCTCTTTTTCCTATTTGTAGTGGAGATGAGTGGTACCCGGTGGGGTCTTCTGCTGTTGTAGCCCATCCGCCTCAAGGTTGTGCATGTTGTGGCTTCACAAATGCTTTGCTGCATACCTCGGTTGTAACGAGTGGTTATTTCAGGCAAAGTTGCTCTTCTATCAGCTTGAATCAGTCGGCCCATTCTCCTCTGACCTCTAGCATCAACAAGGAATTTTCAGCCCACAGGACTGCCGCATACTGGATGTTTTTCCCTTTTCACACCATTCTTTGTAAACCCTAGAAATGGTTGTGCGTGAAAATCCCAGTAACTGAGCAGATTGTGAAATACTCAGACCGGCCCGTCTGGCACCAACAACCATGCCACGCTCAAAATTGCTTAAATCACCTTTCTTTCCCATTCTGACATTCAGTTTGGAGTTCAGGAGATTGTCTTGACCAGGACCACACCCCTAAATGCATTGAAGCAACTGCCATGTGATTGGTTGATTAGATAATTGCATTAATGAGAAATTGAACAGGTGTTCCTAATAATCCTTTAGGTGAGTGTATAACCAATTGAATTTGCTACTGTTTGCCAGTATGCATATTAGTAACATGGACACATTTGTTTGCATTTTATTTTGAAAGCATACATACGTATAAGTTAACTTGGAAAAACTGAAAAAACTGAGTTCAGAAATACATTTGGGGAAACCACACATAATTAGATTTTATTAGCATACAGTAACATTGAGTTATCCTGTTGGTAGACATACAGGCCTGTATGTGTGTGTTGAGTCAGATAGTCTGCCGTTTACACTCTCAGTGCATTTACAGTAGATGGCCAGATCTGTAAAGAGCATTCCTTGATTATGCATTTGGTGCAATATATATCAGGGATAGTCGACATTCGGTTAACCGTTGGACACAGCACTATTCCAATATCAAAATCACGATTCGGTTGATCTACGTATGCAATAGAGGTCTTCAACCTCACGAGCTCGATGAGTTCCGACAAACCGTCTGGATTTCCGGCAGGGTGTGGTTCGGCTTTTCAAGTATAGGGCGAGTTAGGGGCTGTTCAGACATGCTTTTGCGTACATCTGCGCTGTTTTTCTGCACAGGATCGGCGCATTTTATGACACAGAGTAAAGTTAAACAGACCTGAATTTTAAAAAAATCCATCTCGAAACACCTGTGTTATGTTTCATTCGCTGTGCTGTGTTCTGAAGAACAGTGGCCTACTTTATGTGATTATTACACCATTAAACATGATTCCAGTTTGTTTTTCACCAAGCAACGTTTCAGCGCTTGATAAAAGGAAGGACAGTGTTTTTCCCCTTTTGCTACTATATATTTAGCGCAATAATTAGACAAGTTCAGTGTAATTACATTATAAACCAGACGAAAAAACGATTAACCGTTCAAGAAAACCAAATGCACATCCCAAATAGATATACATAATTTTCTCTCCAGAATATTCATTGTTATTGGCAGAACCAATGATCTTATGCCAACATGGAATGACATGGAACAAATCTTTACTGTTATGCAAACAGCCAGAACTCGGAACGCCTACTTGCGACTGAAAACTACAGCGACATCACAAGCGGTATGAATAGGGCTTTAGAGACAGCTCAAAGACTGGGCAGGTATAAGATGATCTCGCTGGCGTGTGGGTGAGGCTGTCAGAGGACAACTGGTGTGAGATTCTAAGACGACAACCCCCTCTGACCTGATGTCAGCTGTAAAGCAGCATGGGAGATATTGATATTGCATATTTTTTAATTGCTTCAGAAATAGTAACTGCAATAATCTGTCATGATTTGTAATTATTTATGGATAATTCGTCATCTTCTGGACAAACACAACAGAGATGCACCTTTAACTGAATAGAACTAAGGCTCACTATCAGATCATTTCATGTTTGAAGTCATTTAATTTATTTGATACCGATGTGAGTGAAAGTGGTGTTTTCAGAGTCGGTTATTGTTTACTCTATACTTAGTCCATCCATTTCCATCAGTTTGATCCCTTCATGCCGATGTGCGGACCAATAGTAAACTTTTAAAAATATGAGTGCTTTATACACTCTTTGACAGGGCCGGCGCTACCTATAGGCGAACTAGGCAGTTGCCTAGGGCCTCGGCCTTGGAGGCGGGGCCTCTAAAACATACACATGCTTAACCACCAATCAAGAGCAGCAAAATACTATGCTGTTTGTCCATTGGATATAACAATTGTCATTCACCTGTAGTTAAACCAATTAATATCACCGTTTACATGCGAGTCACTCCCAACCTCTGAATTTATGAATGATGAGGTTGTAGATGAATAAAATCCAACTTTTCTGCAAATTTATCTGATGGCGCCTAAGCGAACTAATCCTTCAGGTGCTGCTAAGAGTAAGGCTAAGCAGGCACGCAAAGAAAGTGCAGCTCGTGATTCAGGTAACATCTATTTTTGAGTGATTGTAATGTATTGTAAAAAATAAACTGATTCTAACGATCAGCGTCATTTTGAGATAGATCATTTGACGGTTATTTCCAGTTCAAAAGAGCACGAGCGCCGTTGATGGACTGAATTCGCTTCTGACACTTTGAATCCGAGCGTATGTAGCTACAATCGATTTCCAGCCCTAGTCAGGAGCTGACTCGCAAAACACTACAGAAAAAGTCAAGTTTGTCAGTCAAAGAGCAAACGCACTATACTAAAGCATTGTTTATTATGTTTTAAAACAGTCTGTATATCTTCTAAAACGCAGATGTTTAGCCTACATTAACTGCTCTAGTCTACCATAATAGACTATAGACCATAATAGACTTCATTTTTTTCGTTTTCCAATCATAAATACTGTTGCAATATTTATTGAAAATAAGTATGCAATCTTAAGCATATGAATAAGCACACAATTACAGTTGACGAAATTAACTTGTCTTTTCACTTCCACTAGCAGCTGATTTGTGTATCATGAGGTATTTCTCTACAATACATACCTAATATGACTATATTTAGTCTATCAAAAACAAAAATGTTCATTATCCCAAATAGTGGGTTAGTGAGTTACCATAAATAAATTATTGAACAAATTACTGCAAAAAACTTCCTGACTGCTAAAAAGACTTTTCTGACTTTTCAGATGATTTTTTTTTTGTTTACCTTAATTAAAGTTACATTAATATGCACATTTAAGTAAAAATATAAAAATACTGATAACAGGTTTTGTATAAATAAAATGGTTAGGAATCATATTTGTTTTCAAGTCTTAAAATTTTATTAAATTATGTTTTATTAACAAAGTTCGGGAGGAGCACATTCAGATAATCAACGAGATAAGAGGTATATATACTGCAGACTTACCTCTGTTCATTGACAGTTTATCAGCATCCCTCCACCGCCCCATCTCCTCACTTTGATTTTTAATAATCTCTTATTGGATGTAAACAACACAATCCAAAATACAATGCAATCCAATGTAATACTGTGTAAATCTGGCCAAAATTCAGAGCCTGGAGCCCTCCCCTGGACAGCATGCCAAATACGCATAATCTTTACTCTATTTAATTTGATGTAAGTGTGAACTCTTGAATTCTGAAAGGTGGAGGGGAGGAGGGCATGGCGGGGGGCCTCCAACATACATTTTGCCTAGGGCCTCCAAATGTCTAGAACCGGCCCTGCTCTTTGACCTCATATGTTGAAATTGTCATGTGCATTTTGTTGATTCGTGTTTATCATATCTTTTATTTTGAAAGTTTATTTCCTGTTTCATGTCATGTGTCCCTAGTCATGTGATTCCTGTTCCCTCCATGTTCATGTGTCTTGTTTTCATTGGTTTATTGTTTAATTATCTTGTTATCAGTTCTGTCTGTTCATTGGTTCCCTCGTCGTTGTTCTCCCATGTCTATGTATTTAAACCCTCATGTTTACCATTTTCCTTTGTCAAGTATTGAATGTGAATGTAACTTTGTTGTTGTTGTTGTTGTAGCCAAGCCAAGCCAAGCCATAGTCAAGTCATGTTATGTTTATATTAAGTCTCAAGTTTATGTCAAGTCTAGTTTTTGTCAAGTCAAATTCATGTTCACGTTTATAGTTAGGGTTTTGGATTGCACGTCTGTAAATAAAACTGCACTTGGGTTCTTCACTTCATCATCACTGTCTTCATCATTTCCAACAACATTACAGTAATATGTTTTGTTTAATTGTTGTACTGTCATATTTTCTCATCCAAAGACAAGAAAACGCCACTGATACAAACATCATGAGCTCCTGATGGCGATGCCAGCTGCTCAATTGCAAATGTCCAATACAACATTACAATGTGTTATCAATGACTTCATGCTGCATTCTATGAGTAATATTCACATAAGTAAATGTTTAAACCGCTCAATGTTTACGTTCTTCATTCATGGTGCTAATGCTAACATGCTATATGTACATTTCAATGCTTTTATTACAAACTCACCTACATTTATACACTTATTCCAACACAGATATCTTGCTTGGTAGCTCACCTAACTTACCTAACTCATATGACTTAGAGTTGGAGGACTATGGTTCAAGTCCAGCCATGAATTCAAGCTGCCACAGGACATTAGAGTCATAGAAGTGACATGAAATGAGGAGGTTGCTTCATAAAATGTGCTTTTTCATTTTGCTTCTGCATTTTAAAATGCTAATGGTTAGATTTAGGCATTGACAAGGTAAGGATTTATTTTTTTACTTCTCATATGTATTTTAAAACACTAACGGTTAAGTTTAGCCATTGATTTGGTAAGGATGTCTTTTTTAAACATCATTTATATTTTAAAACATGATTGGTTAGGTTCAGGCAAACATTTTAGGTTAGGGAGGTATGTTTTAAAAAAAATATCTACAATTCACCTAAAAATTGTATCTGAATGTGACACCATTTTACTCTCAATTGGCGCACAATTTATTTCCAAGCATGGCACTCGAAAGTAAAGCATACATGTTAAAATTAAGTGTTATATAGTGTATCTTTGTACAAGATTAATGTAAAGGGAAATACTTGTTTGTGTTTAATGTTTTGTAGTTATTTTGTAGTTACATGTTAAAGTTTTGCGGAGTTACCATTATGAATAGTGGAGCTTGAGATTATCTTTTTGACAGATTCAGTATTAGATAATTCTACAGTCTATTGATAAACCTTTTGAGCAATTGCTATGCTAATCAAAGCATGTCTTATCCAGTAGCATGCATTCGGCATGCTAACATTCACTGTACTAGCTTGTTCTAGCTAGGTTGCCTCTATTTACATATTAAAGTTGGTAAACTACATGGTAATTTTAAGTCAAATTTAAAGTTAAGTACCATTAGAGTACCAAGAGTTTATAGTTATTCAATATTTCACATAAAGAAAAAAATCAACATGCATGAGTAGAACAAAAATACGCTACAGCAGGTGTATTAATCTGTCAGTGCTAATGAAGAATAATGTACATATTTCAGTAAGAATAGCTGGTTGGTGCCCATGTCTCTGGGGCACCTTTACACATTAAAACACCTGTCCACATGAAACGTCACATGTAGAGGAGGTCAGGGATAGAGTCTGACCATTTTCAATGAGGGTGCTTTTGTTATGCACATACAACTACACAATTAATCATGTAATGAGTTTGCACTACAGTTGTCCGTCCCTTAAATAAACAGGGTTGAAAATATTCTGTCATACTCTATTCTACCTGTTGTTAAAGCAATGTGTTGAGAGTTCTGGGCTTTTTCTCTTTATTCAGTTCTCACAGTGTGAAATGAAAACAGACAGAGTGGTGTTGCGATCTAATCACTCGATTTAACGATCGATCTCTTCCGGTCTAATTGAAACGGTTTCTCCATTCCTCTTTCGTTCTTCACTTCTAATCCCTGTTAGCATCCTTCTCTGAGGAAAAGTAGGGAAACACAGAAGATCAGATCCCATTTTTATGATTGAAAGCATTTTATTAAATGACGCATCAACGTTTGATTAACACAACCTCCCATGTAATATGTAATTGCCGTTTTCCATGTGATCTGATCGCAGTGGAGATGCATTTAAATGGGGCCTTTCTCTCATCATACGCCTACAGGAAGTCAGCAGCACTTTGTGTCATCTTGCAAATGAACGGCATTGTCGTGTCAGAGGATCAGATTGAAAGTGACAGTGTAGCTAATCGACAGAACATCACGGCCAGTGGATCGCTTAAAAATAAGTACATCTGGAATTTCATAATGAAGAATAAATTGGTTTAAAATTTTATCATCAAAGCGTTTTGATATGTCTCAATTTCATAATGTAATTTTGATCAGAATATGGAAATAAAGCCGTCCCTTGAATGTTCTCAGTGTTGAGTAACAGCAAATGAGAATCTCATTAAGTAAATAAATATTGCTTAATTTTATTATCTGCTAAAAACCTTTGTCAAATTTCCTGAGAAGTACTTTAAATAATGTTGTATTCATTAACATAAGACAAGCACATCAGTTAACATGACCTAACACTTCACAATATTTTAACTAATATTAATAAGTGCTGTAAATGTTGATTTTAACAAATACGCATAAATGTTTAACATTACAAATTCCCATCTGTTACCTTCTGGCTATACAACACAAATTATTAATTCTTTAAGGGACCTGAAAGTCAAATGCTCATTTCTAGCTAAAAAACAGCCACTCAGTTTAAACTATCCTGCAACGTGAACTGTATTGCATTATTCTACATCCAGTTTTCATGAACTCATATTAATTGAGAGACTGCATGGAAATTTTGATCGGAATTAATTGCATACCATTATCAACTGAGAAAGGCCCCTAAATTAAGGTAATTTAGAATAATTAAAATAATTATAAATATATTTAGTGATGTCAAAAGTGCTGGTCTTTTGGTACCAAGTCGGTACTAAAATAAAACAATGTCACGATACCAGTGTTTCTGAAGTACCGGTAGTACCAATCACCGACTCAATTCGGTGCTCATGATAGCTTTCTGAGCATATGCTCTGTTACTCTTTTTACATTGAAATGCACAATTAATCAAATTAAAATCATGACATGTCCTAGTAAGATTATTAAACACCAAAAGACTGCAATCTTCGTCTGCCTGAGCATGAATATGTGAAGCTGACCGCTCATAACTCCGAATTCCAAAGGATCATGAGCGCTGTGTGTTATATGAGATGACAGAACAGAGTACTCCTCCACTATGAAGTGCGCAGCACATGCAGACTATATTATGGATGTCGCGGTTATACAGTTTCACTATTAACTGTGATTAAAAATGTCACGGTTAATTGAACCATAATAATTTTTAATCTACGGTTGAAAACGTGAAATGTTTTATTAACATCTGGCAAAAATATTATTCGCTTGCGCTTGTGCCAGACTGATTCATGCAGCTGTTACTATGGTTATGGACTGTGTTCGCATGGTGCATGGTCAGGTGTCGTGGACTGAACTTTCAATTCACATGAAACCTGGGGCTTAAACAGAGGACTTCAATCTACCACAATCCTATCCACTGAAAAAAGTGACTTAAATAATCAATCTGAGAGCATTTGAATGACCAAGGGTTCCTGAAGATGATGGATGTATTACAGACAGTCACAGAAGATATATAAAAGATTCACATCCTACAAATGGGACAGGATGTTCCACTAGTCATCCAACAACCAACTAGTGATGTATTGAGGGATGCAAGCGTGCTGAAAAGTGTGCGGTGCATTGCGTGTAGTTACTAGCCGCGTGGTAAACTTTGAGAAGTTGCATCTTAAATCATCCTCGTTATTTTTATTTGTGTACAAATTCACCGCATTCAACAATATATTTATGTTCCCGTTACTATACATAGTCCACAGTTTTATTTGTAAAGTGTTGTAGACCGTATTTTTATGGAGTCTGTTGCCGGTTCTTTATAATGGGGTGTCTGACAGACAACGGATTTCTTTACTAAACTGTTGCAGTAGAAAAAATGGCTGGATGTTGTGAAATACATGTTGTGAACCCACAATAATCTTGCAGTTCTGGAGGGATTCCAGGCACTCTGGTTTCATGGATGCAGATAAGCGGTGTTGTGCCCTATGTTAGAGTCTTTTTTGTTTTTTACCTCGTATTTATATTTTTGTATTTATCAGTTTTCCTTTTGTATGGCACTTTAAATCCCTAAGAAATGCATCCACCAACACCTTCAATTGTGATATATGACTTTTTTCTTCTTCTCAGAGCTGTTATATAATAAGAAAATGTGGAAATAATTGCAAAAGCGGTTAACCACAATTTTTTGTCAGACATTAATCGTATATATTAAGTATATAAAAAAAATTTTTTTTGTAATCTGATTACATAATCCAGATAACATGTAATATGTTACTACCCAGCATTGTTTATACAAGTATAAACAACTAAACCTAAAATGATGATAAAGAAAAAAAGGTCATGTCATTGTGCATTTGTCAACTACCTGCCCACAGAATTTAGAAATGTCTGCAGATTTCTTCAAAATTGGAACACACCCTCTACAACACCATACATATCTTCACCCCTGATGTGTTTGTTTCTTAAATAATCTGGCTAATTTGATAATGCGTTCAGCATCTAATAAGACGGTAATACTCTTGGCTGTGCTTAGCACACTTTACTATGTGGAAATCCATTCCACAGAAATCACAGATCTCACCCAAAACGAGCACAAAAACTCAGGAGATTCTGGGCCGACTCATCACACATTTTTGACAAAGATACAATAGCCCCCAAAAAAGTTTTTAGAAACGAAGAGGAAAAGCTCATGTTTCAAAATGGTGGACAATGACAATGGGACGATCTCAACCTCACAGTCATTTCACTGAGTGCAGCACACAGCTGAACACAACACACACATCTGAGGTCACATACAGTCACCTTCTTACTGGGAAAGTACTGAACTATAATCAGCTTACATCTGTCCAAGCATTATAATTCTATAGGGAGGCAGAAAATGATCTCATGTGCTGCTTTGAGCACTCTTTTAAAATGGTCATGAAACACAAAAACAAATTTTTCGGGAAACTAACAGTTAGGAACATGTTGTGCGTCATTGAAACAATGACAGCACTCATTATGTTTTCACTAAGAGAAACATGGTTCATGGTGGCAATGTCTGCTCTTGCAATGTTCTCACTTGATTCTCAAAGACTGAACAAAATATCGAAATCTTCGATTTGCAACTGTTCTACAGGTCCCATGATTGATATACAGCAAAGATCCCCAGAACTCATTTGTTTTTGTCTTCACTTACATTTTGATGTTCAGTCATCTCTGTTGTGAGTTAATGTGCTTAAGACTGAATTATTGCTGCATCTGGGTAAACAGTGCACAGACTTCATTGTAGTTTATTATCATGCAGTAAGATAGTGATTGATGTGTCCCTCCCTTCCAAATCCAAACACAAGTGGACAGAGAAGACACATTTAAGGGACAAGGTGTAAACAGTGATGTGTCTAACCAGACCATATGCTATCAGATCACCCGAGATGCATATTAATACCAGGTGCAAACGGGGTCTAAGTCTGCCTCTTGAAATTAGCATGCATGCTTTGTTATATGCATGTGAAACAAGCTGTGTTTTCTCATAGCTTCATTCAAATCAATTTCATGTCAAACGCCCAAATACAGAAACACTTGTCCAGTGCTCTCTCTCTCTCGTTAAGACAGGTTTGTGATGAAACGGGGGGAAATGAAATAAAAAAACTGCCAAAGTATGCAGTCTGTGAAGTGAAATTCAATCTACGAGTATACGAGCCCTGCATACCGATGAAACGCTCATAGGCGAAGCACAGTAGGGATTAAGGTCAGCGTTCAGAGAGGAGGAAACATGACCCTGATATGTATTGCTGCTTTCATGTCATTTCCAGGAATGAAATTTCTCAAATCTTAGCCACCCTAATCTTTCTGTTATCACTGAGAAATGATGGAGAGTATAATATGATGTTTACTGTTGCTGGATGTTCCTTTGTGGTGTGCTACGTGGTTTGGATAAGACAGCAATAATAGCATCTCTTCTGAGCTTGCAATCCAATTTCACTTATCTTAAGATTCAGTGGCCTCGAGCTGAGACTTTCTCTATCCAAACTCAGCACTGGGATCTATGAGCTCTCTGTAACAAGAAAGTCAGTTTCCAAAAACGGTGTGGTAAAATACATCTCACAATGATGATGATATACTGAGTTTGCTCACAGTCCTAAATGACCGCAGACTGCATGCAATGAGGAGCCGCTAGTTTTCAGGAATAAAATCTAAATTAGTGCAGTTTATTTCTATGAGTCAGCTGTGGAGGTGTTTGTCTGTGACTCTTAATGGTTTTTGTCCCAGAGGAGAGAGTGTATGAAGACTCACTCCAGCTACTCTCAGACATCAATTACAGTACATCAAGCCCTGCCGCCACACTCTTCCTCACTAACATCACTCAGAAAAATATTTAACACACCCCTTTCTTTAAAAGTACATTTTAAATGAAACAAATGAATAGGGCTGGGAATGTAACGTGGTTATTTAGTTTGATTAATAATAAAAAAAATACATGCAAATTCTGTAATAAGGAATCCAAAAGCAATTTAGAAAATACAAAAAGTGACTTTGAAGTCAAAATATTGTTGGTTTTATTTCCATATCACTGAACACAACCCTTTTTACTGTCCCAACTTCCCTCTGCACTATTTTAATTGTTGGTTTATGTACTCGTCAGACAGATGCCTTTGGAGCGTCTCACAAGTTATCAGCATCTCTAGTCATAAGCGCTGTGTTTTTAGGGAAATGTGTCAAATTAAACATAGTTTGAAACTTTGAAAATCACCTCTCGAGATCACTGCACTCTGTTGTGGTCATTTGAGCTGTTATTGACCACAAGAGCGCGTCATCGGTGGAAGGTTGTCATTTATATGCATGAGGAAAGTCATACCTGACTGGACGATTCAGTAATATTAATCAGGAAAGCGCTAGTTGATTGGCCAGAGAAACTGTAACCCAAGCCAATCCCTTTAACCCAACCCTAAAGAGTGATGGTGGCGTAGTGGGCTAAATCACTAAACTGTGACATTAAGTCACTAAACTAAACATTGTGTCCTTGAGCAAGACACTTAACTCCAGGTTGCTCCGGGGGGATTGTCCCTGTAATAAGGGCTCTGTAAGTCGCATTGGATAAAAGCATCTGCCAAATGTATAAATGTAAATGTAATAAATCAGATAAATAAATATGTAAAAATCTTCCCTAGCCATCCAATGTTTTTGTTGCCAATCGCTGGTTTGACGTAGCGTGTTGTCTGTACAGCTGAAGTCTCGCTGACTACCCCTACTGTAGACTACGGCTGAAACGATTAGTAGTCATTATCGAAAACGTCGACAATAAAAAATTGGCAACAAAAAGTTTCGTTGTCGAATAGTCGTCTGATTTCATTTAACACAACATGAGATCTTTTGAAGCGCTAATGATGCGGGAGAGCAGCACTTTAGCTCGCACTTGATTGAGGAGAGGAAGAAAGAACAGCTCAATAAACAGATTAAGGCGCACTGTCCCGCGCGGAGACGCTCATCACTGGCGCACGCTCGCTGCAGCTAGATTTTGTTTCTAGTGATTGCTCGCGACATAGTGAATTATAATATGAGTGTCACGGTGTGTATCTTATGGTGAAGAAAATCAGCAATACACAGCTCTATAAAGAAGATAGAGTTTGTTTTTTTAGTTAAAGATGGATCGAAATCAAGTGAACAAAATGGTGAGAGGGTGTAATCTTACCCCATAATACAATGCTTTTTTTGGTTTGTTTTCTAATATAAATATCTAAAACTCCTTATGTACATTTACTTAAGCAGCTATACTGCAGAAGAACAAATTGTTATTGGAGAATTTTCAATATAATATTTAATTCATTTCAATATTTAAATATTTTAAAATATCAAAATATCCTTAAAACAAGATATATTTACCAACATATAAGATATTTAGACTTGTTTTAGAGCAAATATCTTAAATATGACTATATTAGTCTTTACTGCACTGGCAGAAGTATGAACAAGTGAAAAAATAAACTTAACAAAATACACTTATATTTAAGATGCATTCTCTTAAAGTAAGTCTAAATATCTTATATATCTTCTCAAGTAAATTTATCTTGTTTTAAGGATTTTTAGACACTGTAAAATAACAATAAGTTTCACCATTTCAAGATAAAATAAGATAACAATAGGATTTTTTGCAGTGAAATTGTTAATGAATTAAACTTTTTCCACCTTTAATTCAGTGAATGTCATTTAGAGGTATTTTTAAAAGATGATTTTGTCCTCTTTAAAGTTATTAAGCACATTTAATACAACCTTTTAAGTCGGGCACAAGCTGAATAGTCGGTTAAGAGCTAATGATTAACCATTGTAATAATCGCCCGAATAGTCGAATAATCGTTCTAATAATCAATTATAAAAATAATCGTTAGTTGCAGCCCTACTGCAGACGCACATTCACAAAAACATCAAGCTTGAACTGATGGCAGGAACATTCTTCATTACAAAATGTACATACAGGTTGTGGGCATTTTTTAACATATTATTTTTCATATAATTAATCACATTAAATATACATGTTAACAACTTTTAGCAGTAGTGTTAAAAGCCCTCCAACATTATGAAACTCTATCCCACAATCCCTCTGTGACCTTAATACCATACATAATTTCATAACCCACCTCAAAACATATCTCTTTGCCCTGTGTAATTCTGACTCTTAATTGATCTGTTCTTGTTTTTTTTATATATTTGCTTGCTATTTGTAAGGCAACCTTGAGTTTGTAGAAAGGTGCAATATAAAATAAACTTTATTATTATTATTATTATTATTATTATTATTATTAACAATTAACGACAGCCCTAATTTTTTGGATATATAATATATTTTTCAAATGTGTATGTAAATTAATATTTTTTCTTTATCACAATTTCCCCCCCTAAATTAAACTGTTTTGCATATTGTACTGTATATAATTTTTTATTTCAGTTGTACCCCTTTAAAGAGGTCTGTGATGACTCAATAAAGCATTGCCCTTCAGACTGAGTGAGTGCCAACTCATTTAGAAGTGCTGTTTGGATATCTCCAGCAAATTAACATTTTATGTGGCATTAAACAGATACACCCATGGCAGAGTCAGCAGAAAACGATTTCTCCGGACGCTCTGGCCACAGTCACACTCGCTCAGGTCCTTCTCATGTCCGACACAACAAAGGTCATCATTCTGGCCAGAATCTGGGACACCTCTGCCCATGCTTCCATTTCTCTATGCTGTATGAGTGGGTGTACAAGCCTTGCTTACAGCGTAAAACGAATGTTTAAATCTCTTTTATCAGTTCAACTTAACTCTGCCTCCTACTCGAATAGCTAAGAGACATCAAACCTCATTTCCCAATGCACACCATGTGTGAGCAGCATCCAGGGAAAACTATGAAAAATAAATGTTTACACGGAGAAAACTCCACCCACAGGAATTATGTCTGTAACTCATAACCACAAAGTCATCTGCTTAGAAAAGTAGTCCTGCTGCAAAAGGGCTATTTCAACAACTTGACTACTCAAATAACACTTAAAAATGCATGTAAGTGCTTTGAGACAAATATGAGCATCACGTGTCTGCTTTGAAACCCTCAGTCACGTATTTCCTGTTTTGAAATATTTTCGATAGTGGTCATCGACAGTATGTCACAGACGCTGTAAATAGACATACTGTATAGTTATAGACACATTTATATTGGGCATGCTTTTTAATGGAACAATATTCAGAGATTAATTGTGCCTGATTATCAGAAGTCATCACTTTGTTTGTGCCATGTCCAAAAGGGCACATTTAAGAAATATCATTTAAATAAATGTGCGTTTAAATTCAGCAATTGTGCCTACGCTACTTTGAAACTCCATACAATGTAAGTGAATGGTGACCAGAATTCAGAAGCAACAAAATCCACATAAAGACAACATAAAATAATCCATATGACTCCAGAGGTTAAATAAATATCTTCAGAAGTGATATGAAAGGTGTGGGTGAGAAAAAGATCAATATGTAAGTACTTTTTCCTTCACTTCAACTTTCTCCTTGTGTTTTTGGTGATTTGCATTCTTCATTCATATCGCCCCCTACCGGGCAGGAAGGAGAATTTATGATAAAAAAGGAATTAAATATTGATCTGTTTCTCACTCACACCTATCATCTCACTTCTGATATTGATTTAACCACTGGAGTCATATGGATTACTTTTTGATGCCTTTATTTGCATTTTAGAGCTTCAAAATTCTGGTCACCATTAACACACATTAACACATGGACTTATACAGTTCAGTATGTTCAATTCACTGCAGTTTCCAGCCCCCCACTCAACAAATTGAAGGGGGGCTCAGTGGACCAGCGAGAAAGCACCCCTGCCCACACCTATTATATCACTTCAGAAGACATTAATTCATCACTTCTCACTCACACCTATCATATCACTTCTGAAGCTATTGATTTAACCACTGGAGTCTTATGGATTACATTTTTTGCTGCCTTTATGTGGTTTTTGGAGCTTCAAAGTTCTGGTCACCATTCACCTACATTGTATGCACCTACAGAGCTGAAATATTCTTCTTAAAATCTTAATTTGTGTTCTGCAGAAGAAAGTAATTTATACACATCTGGGATGGCATGAGGGTGAGTAAATGATGAGAGAATAAAAATTTTTGGGTCAACTATCCCTTTAAGAGTTTATTTGTATGTGAGGAAACTCTTCACTCAGGCAGTCAGTGTTGATGAAACATCACAGTAAATGAATGAGTGAAGGCATGACAGGGATTTTGCCACTTCTTCAACGTTACACCACCCACAACCAAACGCAGCCTCTCATGAATCACAGAAGTTGCGTAGGTCTGCTCATTACACGCGTATGAAGAGCATCCAACAACAGCAGCAGGATTATGACATTAGAACATAACCTCACTTCTTATGACAAGATGTTTTTCATTCATCTACTGACAAAAAGAAAATGGAATTCATTCTTTTAAGTTGATAAATGTCATGCAATTTAATATGCAGAGATGAGTATAAGACACTGTGTCTCTGTGGTGCTATAAAAAATGTTTGTTTTGAGCAGCACATCCAGCCCAACACAACAACACTGACTTGACCAATGGCGTGAGCTGGGGGCGGGACTAGCTATTTGCTCAACCAATGGAAAATGGATTGAGTGTTCAGAGAACTATTTAAAAACAAAAACAAAAATTGTAATTCGGTTGAGAGACGCTAGTTGCGCAGATATGACACACTTGAGTTTTAAGATCACCTCTATCGCACATGTCTCAGTCCTCTGCAGGACTCTTACTGGCTGTGAAACTCTATTATTTCTATTGAAAACAACTGGCCATATGATAATGTGATTACTTAGAATTCAGTATTTGACAAAGAGCTCACAGTCACTTGCAGTATCTAATACTATCCGTCTATCTGTAAAACTGCACCTGAGACGAAAACATCAAGATAAATTGTGGTTTTGTTACTCATATTTTCATATTGCTAAATAAAATAAAAAGAAAAGTAATAACTGGGTGCTTCTTCAACTACAGGCACTTTTAGCACTTCACAAAATAAAATCTCTTTAAAAAATGTTTCACACTCTCAATAGTTGATTTAAATAGTCTGCTAACAATGTCCAACAGTCTACATACATGCATCACAGGAGATTTATGTCATTCAAGTCATGAAATTTAAAAAAATGAAGCTGATGGAAATTACATTTTTAACACTTTTCAAATAAAACGACAGACTCTTTTGTCTTGCGAAGGCAATTTCATAGCTAACTCATAGCTAACTCACAGAGACACCTGTCTTTAAACATTATTTAAACTTTCCACTAAGGATGGGAAATGAAGCTGAGTGAAGATTATCTGCAAAAAAATTGCCATTCCATGTATGATCTGGAGTACAATTATCCTGCTGTTCTGCCTTCAGACACCAATTCCGAGTAAACTTCCCGTTGCGTTTGGAGGAATGCAATGTGAATGTTGTACAAAGTAACATTTATCTTTTACAATGCTGTCAAAGTGAATATCAGACACAACAGCTCCACTACAACATGGGCCGCCATCTTGATTGTTTTGGTTGAATGGATTGCATGACAACAAATACGTCATTAGTTGTGTTCCACTTCATGCAGACCGATCGGCGTCGGACTTGAAGCAGTGCATGTGAGTTAGAAACTTGAAACGGCGCCACCACAGCATCACCATGACATCAAAGTACCGTGAGAGCGATTCAAGGACATCCGGCTGGCGCGGCCGCTACAGGTGCTCCAGAGGAGCTGCACAAGCTCTGATTCTCGATTAGCCAGACTTACAATGTGACAACGGTGACCATTTTTAATGGTCTGGTCTGATTTCACATACTACTCTTACTACTTCTGCTATATCAGGCTTGACAGCTCTCTTTTCAAATCCTCCCCGACTGCAACCGGCAAATCTCGCCGATAGGTAAGAGGTAAAGGCATAGGTAAATCGAGATGGGGGTTTGGGTCCTTTAGGGATCCTAGAAAAAATTATATTGGTAAAATCTAAGGTAAGAGGGTCTTTCTCGTCTCCTAGTGATGTTGACTGGAGAGACAGTGGATTGAATGACTTTCAACTATGCACACTTAGGTGTTTGACTGTGGATTTACAGACATCGGGACTTGTTAACAGTATGATTGGGTATTGTGGGGAAGTAGGAATATCACCCATTATTAATATCGACCAATAACAAATTTTGTTATAGGTCCGGAAAAATATTTTTACACTGTTCCTTGCAAAATCAAACAGAATAGCAGGGAATGAGACGGATGTAGACAATTATAGCATGGAGTTTAGTGAGGAAGATGGGGTGGGGGAAAGTGAGTGGGAAGAGGTGAGAGGATGTAAAGCCATGAAGGCAAAAAGTCGTAAGAGAAAAGAAAGAAAAGAGGCATCTAGCACAGGTGAGTCAAAAAGTGAGGTAAGAGAAGATGAGGAGAAGAACCCGAAGGCAGGATTAATGAATGTAGTGGTAAGATTTGAAGGGGAAGTAAAGCAAATTGATCCGCTTAAATTAACAAAAATCATAAGAGGGCAGGTTGGGGAATTGATGCATACGAGAGTATTAGGAGATGGAAACTTACTAATAGGATACAATACTGACGTGCAAGTGGAGAAGGCAAAGATGATGAGTAGTGTTGGGGAAATCAAAGTGTTTAGGATTGTAAGAGTTGTGAAAAAAGGACCAATGGTACTGGGGTTCCTCTCAGTGATAATATGAAGGAACTAGTGGAGAATCTGAGGGTGAGGAATAGTACAGTGTACAATAGTACAGTGATGTGAAACGAATGACAATGGGAGTAGAGAAAAGGGAAGTACATCTTTGAATTGAGGAAAAGGTACTTCCAAATGAGGTATATTTTGGGTGTCTAAAGTATAGTATGAGAGAATACTCACCAAAACCTATGAGGTGTTTCTACTGTCAGGAGTACAGGTATGTGGCCAAAGTCTGCAAAGGAAAGAGAATAGGTGCTAGGTGTCGTGGGGAACATGAACATGGGAAATTGTGGAGAGGGGTGAATCCAAAGTGTTGTAATTGTGGAGGTAATAACATCGTAGCTTATTTGGGATGTGAAATGTTGAAAAAAGAGTTG
Source organism: Xyrauchen texanus (assembly GCF_025860055.1). NCBI lineage: Eukaryota > Metazoa > Chordata > Actinopteri > Cypriniformes > Catostomidae > Xyrauchen > Xyrauchen texanus. Next base: position 3,451,564 of record NC_068305.1, read on the forward strand.
GAGGTGCAACAGATAAGGATGAAGGCAAAAAGTTTCATATGCTGAGGCAGCTAGGCTGGCAGGACAGAAAAAAAAAGAATAATGAGGAACTAACAAAGAACAAGTGATAACAAAAAAGCAGCAAGATAAGAAGAAGGAGAGAAGAGAAGAAGCTAATTAACTTTATAGCATGAGTGATAAATGCAAAATATGAGTTCAAATCTTAACAGAAAGGATTCAGGTTATTGTGAAAGAAGCAGAACATCATTCGGATATGATAGGTTAAGTAATGATGAACTCTGGATAAAGTCAAGTCAAGAGAAGAATTGTGTGGGTTGATAGTACTAATGATTTAGTGAGAAGCCTAATTGCTTCAAGCAGTTTATAGTTAATAGTAGAGAAAAATCAGACATTGTGTGTTTTCAAGAGTCCTGGTTAAAACATGGATTTTGTTTGATATGGTTATGTGGCAGTAAGGCGAGGGAGGAGGAGGATGTTACACTTTTATAAAGCAAAGCATTTCTTACAGAATTGTAGGTGTAGGAAATGAACAAGAGTATGTGGTAGTGAAAGTATGGGCTCAAAGGAAAGAGTTGGTGATTGTGAAATATTATAACCCATGCAAAAGACTACAATAAAGGTAGAGGAGATACAAGGGCAGAATAGTTGTAACATTGTGTGGTGTGGTGATTTTAATGGGCACAACATTTTATGGGGGAGTGATAGAACAGACATGAATGGTCAGATAATAGAGGAGTCGCTAGAAGTTTAAATGATGGCTGTAATACAAGAATAGATGTTAATACAGGAAAATAATCTGTGCTTGATCTTACATTTGTATCACACACCATTACGTCAGTATGTGATTGGACAGTGTAGCGAGACGGAACTATAGGGAGTGATCATTACCCAGTCTGGTGCATTGCTACTTCACTAACCACAGAGGGCACGGGTGGGAAATGGAACTTTAAAAAGCCTATTGGGAGACATTTTTGGAAAAAGTGATAGATATCCAAGTCAGGTTAATGACGAAATTAACAAAGAAGCACTTGACAATAAAATAAAGCAAGGCATAATAGCGGCTTAATTAGAATATATTATTAAGAGAAACAGTAATATAAAGAATAAAGCAGTGCCATGGTGGGATGACAAATGTAAGGAAGCAGTGAGAAATAGAAATAAGGTCTGTAACTAGTCAAAATAACTCATAATGTTTCAACATAGATTCAGTACAAGCAAGCCCAGGCAGTAGTAAGGAGAACAATAAGGCAAGCAAAAAGGAGGAAGTACTGTGATTCAATCGGAAATACAAATCAGGTGGGAGAGGTGTGGGGGTTTGGTGGTCGTGGCGTGGTTAAGCACGGTTTGTGAATGGAGAGTGAGATCAGGAGATAAAGATCATCACCTGACTACCCAACATGATATCCAGAAGCAGTGCCATTGCATAACATCTCAGCACGTAGTTGTGGAGGCAACTCCCAAGTGGGTATTCGAAAAGAAATCCTCACTGATCAAGGCACTTGGAAACCTCCAAATCCTCTGCGTACGCCTGGTGACATCATTATATACATTAATGATTGGCAGCGGCATATGCAGCATCTGAGGGGGGTTCTGAGGTCGCCTCGACGGGCAGGACTCACGGGAAACCCAAAGAAGTGGGCAATTGGACGGGTGGAGGTATGGTATCTGGGGTCCCACTTGGGTCACAGGCAGGTGTGCCCCAAATTGATAAGACCGCAGCAGTTGCAGCCTGCCCGAGCCCAAAGTCCAAAAAGGAGGTGATACAGTTCCTGGGGCTGGCTGGCTACTATAGGACATTTGTGCATAATTATTCGAACATCACCAGCCCGCTGACCGATCTCACAAAAAAGGGAGCCCCAGACCCGGTCCAGTGGTCAGAGCTCCTGATTTTTCTCTCCCTTTTGTTGAACAGACTGACATGTTGGACAGGGGATTGGGAGCCATGTTGTCCCAGGTGGTAGAGAGGGAGGAGCATCTGGTGCTGTACAGTTGACAAGTAGTGTCTAGCCATCAAGTGGACGGTCCTCACCCTCCGGTATTACCTCCTGGGATGAGCTTACACACTCTGTTCGGATCACGCCCCGCTCCAGTGGCTCTATCGCATGAAGGATACCAATGCGTGGATCATCCATTGGTATCTGGCTCTTCAGCCTTTTAAGTTCGAGATGGTCTACAGACCGGGGGTGCAGATGGCTGTTGCAGACTTTCTCTCCAGAAATTGGGGGGAAGGAGTGGAAGGTACTGGGCAGGCCAGATGGCTCCCTGGCCTGAGTCATGCGATGGGGGTATGTGGTGGTGGGGGCTTGGTTCATTGCCGGTTTGTGAATGGAGATTGAGATCTGGAGATGAGAATGGTAAGGATCATCACCTGGCAATGATTGTCGCTAACAGCTGTTTATCATTGCAGTGAGAGTGGAGACAGGCTTTAAATGTGAGCCAGATGCCAGTCAGAAGAGGAGAGTTACAAGACAAGCTGTAGGAAGACTATTTTAATATATGTCTGCTGAAAAGTGTAGTTTCTGAGTGTGTCCACTGAAAAACATAAATAATGAGTTTAAAGTAATAAAAGATACCGTTTGAGTTGGATTCCCTATCTCCCGCTTCCTCCTTTTCTGTGAACATTTGTTACAGGGGGATGATTAAAAAGAAGGGGGTGGGGGGGTTGGTCAGAAGTGAGTGGAATTATCCGGTTCTGATTGACAGAAATGAGACTGCAGTAACAAATAAAGAAAAGGTGATGATGACAAACACGTATGTTATTGTGAATAGTTCCAACAATCTGTCTGAAGAAGGAAGAAGAGGCAGAGAGAGAACACAATCTGAAAACATGGAGGCATTGTGTAGAAAAGGTAATAGTGATGGTGAACAAGATTGGAGATGGGAGTCTTTCAACATGCGAGAATTAAGAAGGGCACTGGATAAGACAGGAAAGACTGCACCTGGCAAAGATGAAATATGTTATAGCATGTTCAAACATTTAAGTGTAGAAATCTTGGAGAAACTATTAATGCTGTATAACAAAGTGTGTGTTGAGGGAAAATTACCAGGAAGCTGTAAAGAGGCTATAATTATCCCAATAAGAAACCTGGAAAAGATGCCAGTAGGCCCGGAAACTATAGACCAATTGACTTGATGTCACAAATCTGCAAATTAACGGAGCATATGATAAATGAGAGGTTAATGCATTTCTTGGAGAGTAGAGGTATGGTGGCTACATATCAAAGAGGATTCAGGAAAGGAGTGCTAATAAGATCAAAATTAGAATATGGAAGTATTGTATATGGATCAGCAGCAACATCTGTACAAGCAGAACTGGATATTATGCAAGCTCGGGCTCTAAGTGTGTGTTTCTAAGAGGAGCAGTCAGAACATCCCCATTGTGTGCACTTCAAGATAAAGCAGTTGAAATGCCACTGTGGTTACGTCAGAAACAGTTGGCGGCCAACTACTGGGTCAACTTTAGGGCATGGAAACAAAAAAAGGTGTTGCAGACTTGCTGGGAGAAGGATGAAGGCACTAAAAGAAAGTTTTGGTTGGACAGGTGATCAAATGGCAAAAAACATGGTAGTATATGATAAAGAGATTGGTGTAACTGTAATGTGGCATGGTAAACCTGTCTGGGTATTAGAAAATCTGTGTGTAGATCTGGAACTACTCAAGAATAAACACAGTAATAAGACTGTAATAAGACCAGAGAATACTATTGGTGTAGGGATAATAAATAAAAAGACAGTGTTCATATATTTACAGATAGATCAAAGGATCTGCAAACAGATGCAATAGGATGCTGTGCCTAGATTGCCAGAGAGCAAGAGCAAGACAAAGGGACCCAGTTCAAAGGATTTATTACAATAAATTATAATGTTAACTGTGCTGGTGAAGACTGGAGATCCCAGCACCAGTTGCAGTAGAGGGAAGGAGTCTTGTGAATGAGTGTAAGTCATAATCGCACAGTGGGCAGATCTGTGAAGAGTGTATTCATAGATGAGTGTGTGCATTGTGGAAGTCAGGAGCAGATTCGTAAGAGTCCTCCATAGAAGCGTAGAGAGGTTCAGAGAAAAACGGCCAGCAGATCTGAAGGTAATCACATTCCCGACACATGGGCAGAGACAAGGAATCCTACGTTGAAGGTAAGCTGACATGCAGCAAACTGGAAGGCAATCACTTTCCCAACACTCGGGCAGAGAAAAGGAATCTCCACTGAAGATTCGTGAGCAAGATAACCACACTCTCAACATGTGGGCAGAGATGGGCAACCAAACAGGTGTAGTCAAGTGAACATTCCTTCACTAGACTACATTCAACAATCCAGTCCAGATGATGACACACAAGGGAATTAAAATAGGCAGGAAAAAACAAGGGACAGGTGCTGCTCACCAACTGAAAGTTGGCATGATCAGCGTTCCCATGGAAACAATAAAGGTTCCCATGGGAAAGCTGATTCTATGTGCCAGCGGCACCTGAAACACATGAGAGAGAACATAAACACGATTTGACCAAAAAGTGGAGCATCTAGATTCCGATACAGACCAAATCCAAACATACAGGAAGTCCGGATTCAGACACCATGCTCCGGACATGAACAAGACTAACCAAAGAGTGCATTACAGCCAGACCGTGAGCTCACACAAAGAATGTACACAAAACACAAGACATGGGATGATGATGTCATGGTACCGTCAGATAAAAACCCAACCTGACAAGGTGACATGACCGTGACATTTTGGGATTTAGCAAGAGAACATCTGATTGTTTGAATGTGTACGCCAAAGGTAGAATTGTATGCCATACTGATGGCATTAGACTGGATTGAGCAGATTAATTGGAGTAATTTATTGATATGTAGTGATTCTGTGTTTACTAATGAAAGAATTGTCAGGCAAGGGAAAAATATCACATTCACGTGGGTCCCAGCACACTCAAGTATCCTGGGAAATGAGAGAGCAGATAAATTGGCAAAAGAAGCAATCAAATAAGGAATGGTTGAAGTCAATATTAAATGATCCAAATCAGAGGGGAAAAGCAAAGTCTTGAGAAAGGTAAATCAACAATGGCAGCAACACTGGGATAACGCAATTAAACGGAGACATTTACACTCAATCCAAAACAGAGTCAGTATGTTAAGAAGTAGGGGAACAAAACGGAGAGAGCAAGTAATAATAAGCAGGCTGAGAATTGGGCATACTATCCTTAACAGTACACTTCACATCATAGGAAATCATCTTTGCGATCAATACCATGAAGACGAGCATATCCTTCCATCACGCAGGAAATTTACAAATGAAAGGCAAGTAATGTTGATACAATTACGGAAAATAGGGTGGATAGAGCACAACATTAAAAGTAGAATGTACTAGAATGTGGAAGCAGTGAGCAAGGGAGGAATTGGGTGCTGTTTAAAATGGCAGAGGACCATTGCGGTTTCTATAGTGATTGACTCTTGCGCACCAGCTATCACGAAATAGGGACAATTAACCCAGCTTGGATGCTATAGAAAGCTGATTTTCAGAAATCTGACAGCATCTCTGCTTGGGAGTGGCAAGGGTTGATTTAGTTATGTAAGGATGATTGGACTGGAAAGACGACTTTAAAATGAATGGAGAATAAAACTGAAGATGGCAGTAATACAACATACTTGAATGCTAGCTGCCATAAAACCTCAAAGAAGAAGAATCTAAGGTAAGAGGAAGAGTTGTTTAATCAGAAGTGAATCATTAATTCAATTGTATACGTCACTTTCATCAGAGAGGGTCAGACAATTTGATTTAAGGCTTGTATTGTGTTTCAGTTCCTCAAAAAATAACATCCAACTGGCAAATATGTTTTATTTACATGTCAAAACCAATTTTCACTGGCATTTGGTGCTCGGAGAAAGCAGATGTAGTAACTCTTCTTATGTTCTCTACAGCAGCTGTAGTTTCTGGAGTCCTTCAGGATGACAAACATGAGACTGCACTCAACACACATTTCACTCTCGCCCTGTCCTAGAGGGGGTAATTACGAGCTGCTGTTTCCACATGGTGCTGCTGGACATGGTGAGCACTTTCAATCAGGTCTGTACATGCTCTGATGGTTTAATGCTGCACACTAAAGCTCGGTCTATCTGGAGACTCATCAAAAATAAAACTGTCAGAGATCAAAAGAGATCCCATGGGTCTTGTACATAAAGCATTTTTCTTTTTAAATGTTCAAGGGGTCCAATTTACTTCTTCCTCATTATCAATGTTGTTGAGTAGTTCACTAAAGCAATGCTACTAACTTAACAACATGTTTCAGTAGCGTGACATAGTTCAGACATTTTCACAATAGTGCTGCTTTTCAGTAACAAGCTAAATTTTCCTGCGAACAGCGCTGTAGCGTCACAAAACACTTAATTTGTCACATTATATTGTGAACGCTGCAATGGCGTCGAGGGAGTAATCAAACACACTCACCTGAACCATCCTCTCTCTGTAATGTAGAACAGGGAAAACTGAATCATATAAGTGAATCAAGTTTTATGGACATGTAAATGAACTGGTTACAATAAAAGTTTCACTTATATTTGGCATTGGAAACTCCCAATTCATTTCAGTGAGATGGTTCTTTCGGAAGGTTTATGTAAATCAACTAGTTCACATAAATCACTCACTGTTTCACTTTTATTTAAGCTGAATATTTTGTGTACTGCTGCTGTTTATTACTTGATTTCCATAGAGTTGTATAAAATATTTTTTCTAGTTTATTATTTATTCATTTAAGTTTAATTAAATTTTGTCATCCTATTTGTTTAACCCTTATAAAAATTAACCATGGTTCCATGCCTGTCGCTCACTTCGACGTTGAGTCGAAGAAGCCACACTAGGGGTCTCTCTTGAGCGCCGAATATGCCTCTGATCTATGAAAAAAGGCCAATGGGAATTAGGCAGACAGTATTTGCATACCCCGCCCCTAGACATACGGGTATAAAAGCAGAGAAATACATAGAGTTCATGGCCGATCATCACACGGTGTGTGCCGCATATTCGACACAATGTCTCGTTCCCTCCATCAGGGAACAGAGGTTACATACATAACCTAGATGTTTTACTATGGTATGACTAGAGTAAACCATGGTTAACATTCTTAAGGGAATGTCACCTTATCAGCTGATATTATTGAATTCTACAACCCAGAACTGACTAAAGAATAAAAAAAATATAATTTGATTGTTTAATACAAAATTTGGTTAGTAGCCATGTAATAAGAGAGAGCAAGTTGTTATCCACTTCACGTCTGTGTTCTGATCACCCTGTCAGTTTTATTCAGCAATAAAAACCGGCTGACTGTACATTATCTGTACATTACTTAAATTCCTTTGAAACATGTAGAAATTTTGTTTGAAATTCAGATTTCTGTGATTTTTTTTTTACAACATTGTAAATAAACAAAAATTAAATGGACAAAATGTATTTTATAAATGGTTGCAAGATTAACCTGAATGAAACTACTCTAACACTCAGAAAGGTACTAGCTTGTGTCCAACTATTGCTTTATTGCTATCACTAAACTAATATATCCCATAAATTGAAGAAAGATCATTTTTGTCTTAAAAAAATTATATATATATATTTATACACACAACAGTTAGTTCCGGTCCTCAAATCTGATGTTCTATGAGCAACTAAAGTATAAGAGCAGTGAAGATCTTTTAAGAGATTCTGTTTACATTACTTACATATGTTAGCCAGCAGGTGGTGGCAAAAGATAATTTTTGTGTGTAATATGAGCCATTTAGGTGACGTAAAGTAAATCTGCGTCAGCTAGTGTTTACATAAAACAGCTCTTTATGATCGCTTGAATTACTACTAAAGCTAGGAAATAGCTTTAAATGGCTTTAAACGAACAACTTCAGCATTACGGCTCATCACAGATGAGAGATACAACAGACTGATTAATTACACAATGGGTGCTGTTTAAAATGGCGGAGGACATTGCTGTTTCTATAGTGATCGACTCTTGCGCACCGCTACCGCAAAATAGGGTCAATTACCCCCGCTTGGACACTAAATAAAGCTGATCTACAGAAAGCTGACAGCATCTCTGCTTGGGAGTGGCAACAGGTGATCGCACACGCTCCGTCTCTCTCTCTCTCTCTCTCTCTCTCTCTCTCTCACACACACACACACACACACACACACACACACACACACACACAAACAAACATACATCCTTGTTAATCAAATAACTTTTTTAAACAGAACAAGCTGTGATATTATTTCTGAAGTGATATTACTAACGGAGGTCTGGACGCATCAATTGGTTTGATCCAACAATGGCTGATTCTGATTCGTTGCGTAAGAAAGTAGTTCCATGCACAAATGCGTTTTATGACGGTACTCAGTTTTTTAAATGTACTTGTTCATTGAACTGTTGTATATAAGCAATATCACATTTACAATAATGCTATATGGCCCTAAATCAGCACTGCTGTGATTCGGCCTCAGGCCGAGTGCCGTAGGTAATGTACAGTGCTGATGTAGGGACATATCGCACTCTTGCTCATGTGATATTGCTTATATATATATATATATATATATATATATATATATATATATATATATATATATATATATTAAAGATTATGATATTTGAATATTAAACAGTATGACAATGTTATATTATTTTAATTTTGGGATTCTTGGCCTGGAGCTGGGACAGAACAAAATCACTATATTTAGGAAAACATTTTTAGGCTAGTTTAATTTTATAGTTTCTAAAATCTCATAGTCAATATTACAGTTGTCACAAAAATGGGATTGGTGCCTCTAATGTTTAATAACTTAATGGGACACAAAAGTATACAGAAGTGTACTGAATTTGTGAGGTGTGCCCAAAACATAACATGAGATGGTGTGTCGTCTTTCCTCCGATCGCTTGCCACTGTAGAATGAATTATAATATAAAGCATCTTGTATAATCAAAAGCATCCAGAAAAAAGTGTCCAAAACTTATCCATGTCATATCTTGAGAAAGCAAGCTTTGATTCAGACACTCTGACTCCTGTCTGAGATTCAAAAGATCTCCATATGCAGTGGCAGATGGCTGGATCCTTTTCTCAGCAGAGATATGCAAAGACGTGTGTGCGCACCAGGTTCTTGGCCATCTCGCAGCTGCCATGTGGCTCGTGGGCAGGTGTAGAACGGGCACTAAGCCTCTCATGTGCTGAGATATCTGCCATCAGAACTGAGACTCTGAGACTCTCCTTACTACATTCTGAAAAATAAAACCAGGCCGTGCAGTGTCTTTCGTGCAACAGAAGTAAGATGCTTAAAGGGAATGTCAGATGCCCTGAAGAAAATTTGATCTGAACTGCTGCTTATTTAAAACAAAGATTTTGTGCATCACTAGGAGGCACTGTAATAAGGAAATGTAAATTTTCCTTAAAGAAATAGTTCACACAAAAATCTAAATTCTCTCATCATTTACTCACCCTTACGCCATCCCAGAAATGTATGATTTTCTTTCTTCTGCAGAACACAAATAAAGATTTTTAGAAGAATTTTTCATTTCTGTAGGTCCATACAATGGAAGTGAATGGGTGGCAACATTTTGAAGCTCCAAAATCCACATAAAGGAAAAATAAAAGTACTCCAGACTCCAGTGGTTAAATCAATGTCTTCTGAAGCAATTTGATAGATGTGGATGAAAAACAGATCAATATTTAAGTATTTTTCCCCTATAAATTCTCCTCCCTGCTCAGTCAATCTCCACTTTCACTTTTACATTCTTCTTCTTGTGTTTTTGATGATTTGGTCTTAATGCATATCGCCCCCTACTGGGCAGAGAGGAGAATTTATGCTAAGAAATTTACAATTGCAAAAATGGATAACTTGAGCACAACATAAGTCTCCTTTAATTCTTCATACGGCGTTCCTAGCAATAAAAGGAAACACTACACATTTCAATTACAGTGTTCACGTGTGGCTGTACACTTCATGGGGTTTATTTAAAGAGATTCATTACACTCATACACAATCCTGACCAGAGGAAACAGCTGACAAGATTACACCACAGGTCTCATATCACAATGACATACGTGGAGATTTACTCACCCTTTTGCCGTATGACTTTATTTCCAAAAAACATTTTTTTAAGAAATGATGATCGTTTTCATATGACAACAGTAAGAACATCTGTCAAGCTCCAAATACAGCCCCATATCAACAAAAGCACCATAAAAGTAATCCATATAAACTGTCCTTTAATCTAAGTCTTCTGATGACATAACACACATGAGAACGAGGGCTTTTGTCATTAATAATAATAATAATAATTCCTTACATTTATTTATAGCACTTTTCTAGGTACTCAAAGCACTTTACATATTATAGAGGGAATCTCCTCACCCACCACCAGTTAATGGTATCAAACCTACCGTGATGCGTTCACATGCCATTTTTGAAAGCAGATTTTCCGCATGCGCGGCCTGGACCGGTGATCGGCCGGTCAGCCTCACGTCTTACCGATTCCAAGCCGGTCCGTTTTGTTGCCAGCGGCGCAGGCAATAACATCACAGCCGCATGTAAACATGTCATTGGCGTGGAAGATCTTCACTGTGAGTGAAGTATACATAAAGTTCGAAATGTGTAATAATGGTAAGTAGTGTTGTCAAAAGTACCGACTTCGGTACCAAGTCGGTACTGAAATGTTAAAAATGTGACGCTTTGAGCGCTGTTGAGCGGAATCGTTAACACCTCTGATTATCCATTGTGTTCACGCGCTCATCGGATATGTCTGTGATTGGCTACAATGATCAACGCACGGGAGTGTTTGAGAGTACACGGAAGTGTTTAAAAACGGGAGTGGGAGCTTTTGAAAGCACAAGCAGCCGTCTATCAGCGGACCGGTCCTGCTTTCAAACGCTCCCGTGTGTATCTGTGCAAGCGCTTGGTGAAGAGTTTCATTGATGTATATTTACAGCATATTTTTGAAGCGCTGAAAATTAAATTTAGCATTGAAGAAAGGTAGATTTTGTTTGTATATGTGGTCAATAATAGTTATTAGAAAGAAAATCGGAAGAAATCGGTCACAACTGCAAAAAATCGGAAATCGGCCAAGAAAATTGCAATCGGTGCATCTCTATTTGGAATGACATGAGTATGAATACTTAATAGCATTTTCCATTTTGGACAAATTCCTTTAAATAAAGATGCCTCAAAATTGGGGGTGTTGATTTAACAAGTAAATTTCGTGTGGTCAATTATTTAAAAAACAATGTGTTTAGGCAAAAATCACGCCTCATGAATCGTACATAAATTCAGCAATAAAAGCCTGCATATTTCAATACCATCTGAGCAATTCAAGCTTGAAGAACATCAAGTTTTTATGAGGCATGTCAGCAGGGGGCAGTCAGCGCACCTCAACAAACCTCACAAGCAGCGCAGACACAGAATGAGAGCCATTCACACAGGATGCGTTCTTGACATCTGGACGAAACACAACAGAATGCAAATATCTCCAGACGCAATTTCAAAGTTTCAAGTACTTTTAACTCGACAAAATTTTGTAGAAGCATTTATGATGCTGAAAACTAAAACTCGTATCGGGCCGATACTGGGGGGTAAATACTCATACTCAGTATCGATGTCATTATTTCATATTTCCGAGTACGAGTACATTAATTTAATGAAGTGATTGCACGTGTGTGCATAGTGCTTCTAAGACCAGTTTCAAGACATGAAAAACATTCAAAAGTGTTTAAAACATTTAAATCTATAACATCAGTTTTTTTATTTTATCCATCTTTACCTGATATAAGTGGATTCACTCACGTGCACGCGCCTTCTCTCTATCTTTATCGTGTGTGGCGCGAGAGCTAGCATTCCCAAGCACTTACCAGTCATCCAGGATCTTTTAATGGATACTTTCAAATGTAATTTTGAAACAAGACAATTTTGATGGGGAGACCTATACGTCTGTGACTTCTCTAAATAAAACGCATCATAGTATCATGGTAAACTCCTAGTTCAAACCAAACTGATTATTTAGTGTAAATCATGTTGAAGATTAGCAGACAGGCAGTCAATTCTTTAAGTGATTAGCTGTATCCTCACAAAAAGCAGTTCAATCAACATCGTGAAGCATCTTCTCCATAGACATCCATTTAAAAAGAATGGCCTCTTGTCTCCTTGCTATTGTACTGCCCATAAACCGCCACGTTACGCTATTCTATGCTAACCTTGTAGGCTCTTCTTTCAGAAGGGCTCTGCTCACACCAGAAGGCCATAGTTGCCATAGCACCACAAGCATCATTTGTTAAGTGTAAAGACGAAGCTTGAAAAAGTGATGGGAGTCACTGTCTGTCACTTTATTTCAGCCCAATAACAACGCAGTATAAACCAATTGAACAGACTTAGAACTCAGTCAGGCTCAACACAACAATCAATCAATACTAAAGCAATGCACTGTCCTCTCATTGAATGTACAGAACAATATGGATAAAATAACAATGATAAAGCATGAATAACATGTACATGTTAGCTGGGATCCTTTTAAAGGTATGCTACACTAAACGGAAGTATTAAAACAGTGCTGAATTGATATTTTTAATTACTCAAAATGCTAATATTGGCAATATCAAGATATCAAATGGATATAGAATGGCACACGTATACAAACACAAAACTGCTCGTATCGGTTCTCTGTATTGGACTATTCCCAAATCTAGGTACTTGGTACTTGTATTGGACTTAAAAATTTGGTATTGGTGCATCACTACTGAAAACCAGTGAGATGCTCCAAAAGAGTCCGTCTGAAGCCCTATTCACACCGCGAGTGGCATGCCGCTAAACTTTGTGATCTTTGTCGCTGGTGGGCGTTCTTACTGCTGCCGCCACTCTAATGTTATTGGTGGATTGCACAACTAGCCATAGTAACATTTGAAATGCTACTTACAGTTGATACTGTGGATAAAACTAAGATATACTCATTTGACAAGGAATCAGTACTTTTGCCTCTAAAAACGCACATTCTGTGTTTTATATAACCTGCAGCAGTGCTTAATGCATCATATCATCAAACAAGACGAACGTTATATCAGTATATGAATCAAACTCACTCAGAATGCCGACATGGTTTTCAATGTGTCATTTTATTAAGCAATAACTACTTACAGTACGTGGTTAAAGACAAATTATATAGAACAGTGAAATTCTCCGACTTCTCGGCTTAAGGCTCATATTCAGTGAAATGGGAAAAAACAAACAATATACTAACTTCTAAAGTCACTTTTTTAACTGTCTAATCAATGCTTTACTCGTCTAAAACAATTATGCAATATATTTCAATCTGAATATATTTATTATTCATTATATTTATAATTATTTGAATTATAATGTATTATTTGTATTGAATTATCTTAACTTTGGGGGTCTTTCTCAGCAAATATTGATATGTGATAAATAGCCGTTAATTATATTAATTCATTGTGAAGTCATGAAATTAATTTGTTTTACAATTTGAATTGATTGACAGCCCTACTCAAAATCTAGATGTCGGTCATGTCAGTGTGGAATGACCTTACTGTTGGAGCAGAACTTAGTGTCAGAGACGGCATTTGTGAGAATGTGTCTTTCCTCCACTGCAGCCAGACTTTTCCAAGAGCCTGAAAGAAACAATTCTGATGGCCTTGCTGGAATTATACTATCAATTTTCCCATGCTGCCCACTGTTGATTATCCTGCGCAGGGCACAATAAGTCCTGAATAAAGCCACGGCATGAGGAGGCGAGATATGCAGTCTGTGGTCGCTTCTTTCACGTCTATCTTCAGCGGATGCTAAACAAGTGCAACTTTAAAGCCATTGGATTTGAGAAAATAAATTTTCATTTTCAGCACTTTAAGATTTTAAGTAGTCTTAAAACTGCAACAAAAGTGAACCTGCATACATGCTGGATGAAAACTTTCAGAATGAGAAACAAACTGCAGATTATTTGTTTCTGTGATGATGCATTTCAAAAGAATGGCCAATAATTAGACTAGCGATGAGATAAAAATCAGCAAAATAATCTGTGAGAGTTTTATTTGGGTTATATGCCCTGAACCTCTTATATACATTAAAGACCCCATGAAATGGTGTGACAAGAACATTATTCACATATTTCCAAATAAAACAGGAAGTTTGGATGTGACATATGAAAGGTTGCATCCTTCTATTAAACAGCCAAAAGGCTTTAATTTACATCACAGCTGTGAATCATGATTAACTAATTGCTATTGTCATTGGCAGTGTAACATTAGTAGGAGGAGGCAGACGAGGAGTGCGGACCTAAGTGCGGGTTTTATTTATCAAAGTGAAAACAAGACAGACAGGAACAAAGGAAAAATTAAACAAAAACATGAAAACATCAAAAGGGTACATGAACAGGGTAAACTGGGCTGAATATCGACTTCCAGACATCTACAAACAACGATCGACAGAGGAATGGAGGAACAGCAGGGTTTAAATACACAGAGACACGATAATGACAAAATAACAATCAGGTGAGAACAATAACATGGTGCTGGCAGTGATGAGGGCCGGGAATCATGGGAATTGTAGTTTGAGACAGGGGACACGAGAAACAAGGGGCAGACAACAAGGGATTGTAACAGGCAGGTGGTATTAGAGGGATAATTTACATTAAAATGTGTTGCCTTTAGTATGAAATGTTACCTTTAGAAATGTGTTCATGTTCCATTGTAAGAGTTAAAACAGAGTGAAAAGTACGCGTTTATGAGCTGATTATCCGCCGTTTTGCTCATGATTTGTGTGAAAGTGAATAAAACTTGTTGTAGCGCCTCTAGTGTTCATTGCAGCAGGAATCTAACGTCATACGTCCAAGGAGCCACGTAAAAATCATTCTGCAGAACTGTAGTTTGAGCAACATGATTCTGTGAGAGCAGCTTCGAAATGTCACATGATGAAAACTGGAGGACGTCCAAGAACCAGCAGCATTTGAGTGAGACAAAAGGCCAAAGTTGATGGAAAGTTCACAAATGTAATAAAGCTAATGACTTCCGTTTAGATTAAATTAATCCCTGTGAATTTGTGACTGGTGCTGGTCTGTGCGACTGCACTGCATACTGAAGAAACGAGTTATAAAGATCAAACAAACAAACGGTGATGCAACCCAACGCCCCTCAAAATGTCGAACACACACTTCCTCATGCAGCAGGAGGGGTCGGTGGAAATCTTGTGCCTGGGGGTGCATGCCAACGTGACTGCCATGCATTCTGACATACTCATAAATACAATCAGCAGGCTGTGATGTGGAGCCCAGCGAGCCGTTTGATGTTTCTGGAGAGCGTGAATAATAGATATATGATTTGTGATGTGCCAATGGATGAGTTTTCTAAGGGCACTTGTCTCCTGCCCTGTTATCAAATTCACATTCCCAAAAATAAGCAGGACTTTTGACAAGGAGACCTATAATACCTGAGAGAGGTAACTGTAGACATCCCGATTCATCGCCTGGTGCATGCTGCGATCTTATCCCATGGGCACATTTTTAAGGCAATCACCTGAGCCATAAATGTCATGTGATTAATTCAAATGACATCCTGACCACAAGAACATGAAAAGTGCTTCACTAGCAACTATGCTGATACGTGATGTTGAAGACAGCTGACTGGGGAAACGTACAGTATATGTCCATTTCACACTTTTAAGAGCCCGCCAAAAATGGGGACTGGTAAACCATCTACAATAATATCCCTGTATGGTAAGCATTATATTATAAATAAAATAATTATTAAAAAACAAATGTGCAAGAAAGTTGAAAGAAAATAAATTGTTGCCATATGGCTACACCGTACCATACAGGGATATAATGAAATATTTGACATGTACAGTATGTGTTGCTGGCAATTTTTGTTTTGTATGTCAGAATACACATATGCTTTTGAATGGCGGTCACTGGAGAAAGACGATTCTCACATATAAAGGTGTAGTTATGGCGGCTACAAGCAGGGACAGACTGCTAAAGAAAACCAGCCAAAACCTCGACACGCTTCATCTACAAACTTCCTAGCAACTAGGAACTAGGAACTTTTATGCATTAGTTAATTCATCATGATGTCATTGTGAATTTCTGTGTTGCAAAGACTAAAACCTGCTTGTGTCAGCCAAAGTGAGAGTGAACATGGGCTGCAGAAATGCTGCAGTTTTGTTTGTTTGATCAGGGTTTAGGTGACCGCTCAGATCAGGAAAGTTTTCCTCTGTCAGAAAGCAGTGGATCAGGTCAAAACACCAGGCTCTGGCATTCACCAATCTCACTTTTATAAATGCTGCAAGGCCCCAAAAATCCTCTCCTCTCTGAGCTTTGTTCAGGTATTTAGAGTCGAGAGCAGCAGCTTATGTCAATGCGTCCAGCCTGAGATCCCCAAAAACCCTGCTCTCATCCCAAATCCTTCACGGAGACAAACTTTAATGGGAGTGCTATGCAAATCGCACCCCTCTGTCAGCTTAGGGATCTGACTCGGACCACACTCGTCTAATAAAAGAGAAAAACTCTGATGTCAGTAAGTTGGGAACTTGCTTTTGAAGGGTTGTGCAACACTATGCATTCTGATTCTGAAAGACTAGTCGACTAGTCAGACTTACGGCTAGTTCACCCAAACATGATGACTCGGTTATTATTTACTTACATTCTCATTCTCTCAAAAGAGATGTTAGGCAGGACTGACAGTCAGCGTTCACTTTCACAGCATCTTTTTTCCCAAACAATAAAAATGAATAGTGACTGAGACTAATATTCAGTCTAACATCTCCTCTCATGTTCCACAGAAGATTGAAATTCATATGGGTTTGGAAAATGAAGGCAAGTAAATGATGACAGAATTAAAAATTTTGGGCAAACTACTGTATTCTCCAGATATAAAGTTGTATCTGAATTAAAACTGTGTTGTTGAATCAACTTGCACTCTGTGAAGATTACCTTAAAATCTATGCGTCATATCATGTTGTATTTTGGCTTGTTTTAATCAGGAGCATCTGCTTTAAAGGAATATTCCAGATTCAAGATAAGTTAAACTCAACAGCATTTGTGGTATAATGTTAAATCTAATCCTTACCACAGAAATTAATTTCGACTTGTCCCTCCTTTTATTTAAAAAAAAGCAAAAATGTGTGTTCCAGTGAGGCACTTACAATGGAAATCAATGGGGCCAATTTTTGGACGGTTTAAAGGTAAAAATTTGAAGTTTATAATTTTATAAAAGCACTTTGGTGCTGGTTAAAAATGGTGGATTATTTGAGCTGTAAATATTTGGGGGAGGAGGGTCGTTTCAGGGTTTTAGGGTTTATGGCATTATGTCATCATGACAACAAAGTTGTAAAATTGTCTATAACTTTACACAGAAAAGGTTAGTGAGTGAACACAAATATTGTTTATGTTTTGTGTCTCTACTTTTGAAATAGTGAGTATTTTAATGTTTACAGATTGGCCCCATTGACTTCCATTGTAATGGTGCGTACAAGTCATGTGAAAATCACCGTAATTACGAGATTCCGACTTGTAAATAGTGCTCATGTCTCCATAGAGCATTCAATCAAAGAATTCAATGAAAGCTCCGATTTGACAGTCGTGACGTCATGTGAAAAGAACCAATATGGCAGCGACCTCAACAGTTAAAGTTAACAGATATATTTATTTTTAATATGATATTGCATTATGCCATTGATGCCGGGGGCATTTCTTTTTGTTCTTAAACATTCTGCAAAAGTTTAAAGAGGTGAAATAATGAAGTGATAAGCCTTACCTTTATCAAAAACAAAGCCTTTTTGGCATTATAAGTGTTGCCATTGTAACAAATTACTCATGAGGTCTGAGGATGTGAAAGGCTTCGAGTAGAACCTCAGAGTTCCCATCTCGTAATAACAGTAATTGCGACATGACGTGAACGCATCATAAGTGTCTCACTGGAAAACAGATTTTTGTTTTTCTTCAAAATTTGGAATGCCCAATTCTCAATGCGCTCTAAATCCTTGTGGTGGCGTAGTGACTCGCCTCAATCTGGGTGGCGGAGGATGAATCTCAGTTGCCTCCGTGTCTGAGACCATCAATCCACGCATCATATCACGTGGCTTGTTGAGCACGTTACCGCGGAGACATAGTGCGTTTGGAGGCTTCACGCTATTCTCTGAGGCATCCACGCACAACTCACCATGAGACCCACCGAGAGCGAGAACCACATTATAACGACCACAAGGAGGTTACCAAGGAGGTCTACTCTCCCTAGCAACAGGACCAATTTTGTTGCTTAGGAGACCTGGCTGGAGACTTTTAAATAAAAAGAGTCTAAATTAATTTATGTGGTAATCAATATTATGCTACGCTTAACTGGTACTGAGCCGGAATATTCCTTTAGGTAATTGTTTTTCATATTTTCTATATGTTTCATGCAAAAAAACATGACAAACTTTCCAAATATGTTTAACATATGTAACTGTGTGCTTGCATATTCAAATAAACACATTCTGTGACTGAAAAACAAATATGCATGTTGTATTCTATTCATTCATTAACATTGATATTTCTGAGATTTGTCACATTATTTGCTCTATACCAATTATTCGTTTCACTGACCGAATGTTTTTAATACAAAGAAACGACTATCGCAAGCTGTTTCGACTTCTAATCACATGCAGGATGTGAATTATTGATATCAACTATGAAAATGTTACTAGTTAAAATGCTAATTCTTGAGATCAGCAATGGAATTACTGCTAGTGAAAGTGCACATTTGTGATATCAGTTATTACATTTGCACTAAAAACAACATTTCTGTATATCTTTAACTGCATTTTCACTAGTAGAATTTCACAATGATCTGTCATAATTCAAAACACAATTGCAGATTTCTAGAATTAATTTGGTACCAGCTGAAGTTCAAAATACACATATCAGCTATGTACTTCTAACTAGTAAAATCCATCCATCCGTTTTTTAATACTACAAATGTAATTACTGACATTAAAAATGAGCACTAGCAGTTTCACTAGTTGAAATTCCATTTCTGATTTAAAGAATAAGAAGAATGAGCAGTTTAACTAGTGAAAACTGAATTGCAGATATCTATAAATCATATCTCCTTCATATGTCAAATGGATTTGCAATAAACATTATTTTGCGGGGATGTGAAAAGTTGTGTGTGTTGCATGTGACAGCAGATTTAGAGTTAGCTAATCATGTTTGTTAGAACAGTAATGTTAAGTTGGACAGAATATTTTCTCCACAACTAACGTCTCTATGACTGATGTTTCCATCTGTTTGTAAGCATGTGTTTTGGTGTTTAAATGAGTCACTTTGGACACTTTGGTTGCAGGACCTTTCAGATGGGAAAAATGTTTTTACTTACATTCTAAAAAATACAGTATACCTTTAAGGACACCCTATGTAGTAACACTTGTTAAGGGTCCTTAAACCTCTTATTGCGTAGTGTACTATCATAATCCATACAAAAACGGAGACAGAAGGTTATACATAATAACAGGAACATTTTTCATACCAGGTGATCTGACGGTAATTGTCTTGAAATGTATTTTAGAATTAGTTTCAAAAGCAGTGCTTTGTTGACTCAAGCGCTGGTGCTTTTAAATGGCATGAATTTAGAGTGAGTTTGCAATACTGACAGTCAAACAGCACAATGTGCAGTCAGCGGACTACAATCTTCCCCAAGAAGTTGCATTTCTAAATCCATCCACTTTAAAAAAACACCACTAAAAATATAAAGCTAAAGAATAAAAAGAATAACTAGTGTCCCACACTAATCGACTAGAACATCCTGACGCATCCCTCATGCAGGGGAAAGTTTAAACCGAGAGGCTGTTCGGTTTCAGGGAAAATGCTTTTTCTTGTCACGTCGGGCCTGGATATTTCCATCACCAGCGTTCAAGACCACTGTTCCTGTAGTTGTAGACCTCCTTAATGACTCCACTTCTGCATTATTCAGAACATTATGATACACGTGCACAACTAAAAATAGGCATCATTATTGTCTGAACCAGCACTGAGCGACTCTCTCAACAGAAAGCTCTTTCATATCTGCATGAAAAGGTATATATATATATATAGCCATCCTCCAGAGACATGAATAAACATCAGTGTGTCTGCGGTGATTGGCTCACTGATGGAGATGTGTGCTCTCTTCGGACGCATCATCAAACACATGAAAGAGACAGAAAGAGAGAGACTGTGTTAACACAGGGCTAGAAGAGCCCAGCCTTAAGCTAGTATTAGCATTCATCAAATGCTGTGCACTTTTCTTATATTGGCCAAAAATAATCAGTTACACGAAGATGTCTGGCATGAAAATAAAGGCAACCAAACTCAGCAAGTTGGTATGAATAGGGGAGTTGCCAAAATAGAACAGCTTGAGAAAACAGGATATCAAATCCAAGGAATTGCTTTCCATTTGCAAAAGGCTGTCAAAATCAGGGGTTTTTTTCTCCAGTTTTTAATTGTATTTATTTTAGTCATAATTTAGACTTGATGAAAATATCCTTTAAAATAAGTCAATATTTTGTCATGTCACATTCAGTCATTTAGTCATTTAATTTCTACATTTTACAGCATTTAATTTCACTCGACAAAAACGTTTTAGTTGACGCTAATGTGCAAATGAACTAAAACAGGTGTCAATGTGTACCTGTCCAAACTTTGACCACATATTTAAACATTTTTTTAAGTGTACGGTATAAACATGTAGTTATTTAAACATGAATATGACAACTCTTCCGTCATGGCAACTCTCAGAAAGATGTTAATGTGGGTACGACATATTGATAGGATTTGGTCTTTGTGGACTAGATCTGCAACACTGCTGCTGTATACACAGACATACTGAGTGAGGAATGTTCGATGCTGCTGCTGCACAATTAGACAATTAGACACCAGGAAATTCCAGATATTATTTAAGGGGTGACTTAGCCTAGCTATGTGTGGATTTATTTAAACTAATGACCTGATAGCAATATGTACCAGCCAGGTTTGGCTTACATTGTTAAAGATGCACTTCTATGTGTCATGGCCAAAATCAGATCTTACTGTGCAAGCTGACAGAAGAAAAAGCCCCAGAAATCATTTGAGCAAATAGCATTTTCAGAGAGTACACAGTTGATTGACAACCCAAATAATCATCAAAGGTCCTATCAGCTTACACCATGCGAGTCAATTGGCTTAACCCGTCACATGTGATCGAGCTAATTGGCTAACAGTTAACAAGTTCAAAAAACATGTAGAGTTTCATGGCTGAACTGAACTGTCTGGAAAACCTGAGTTCCAGAAGAGTCAATAATGAATATATTAAAATACATTATTAGCTACTTCATGGTAAAATGGTTTGAATCTTGTCATGATGCCTAGTTTTCATCTCATATTTGTTATGAACACTTGTCCGAATTTTGTTTAAAACATCAGTCAAACATTTTTTATCTCAGGGGAAAATAATTGACTCTAAAAAACAATGACTTGATAATAACAGCATGATCTAACCAGGCACAATGAAAAGTAATTTGTCTGCCCACACTAACTGCTGCACAACATGACAATCACAGCCAATCGGAAGATATTTTATGTTAAATGTACAGTTATGTGGAGCAGGATGTAAGACCAATGAAATTGGGTCAAATGTAAAAAAGTCACTATTTACGCACTACTAAATATTTCACCATTAAACTTAGGTAGGACGTAAACCCACATATGAACTAAATATTTATGGAAGCCTCCGACCAGGGGTAACGGTTGGAATAAAAAACAGACTGATTTTTAATGACATCAATGAGCTCATGCTTGGCATGACAGGCATCAATCATTTTGACATACAGTTTGATGATGCCATTTACACTCGTTTACATTTACAAGAAAAAATTATCATACTTTTACAGTCTCTTCATGATGAAACCAATCTAACGGTGTAGTTTTCAGGGTGCGTCGCCCGGTGTCAAGTTTTAACACATTCAAAATATATATATAGGATATTAAAATGAACAAATATCTATATATATTTTACAGCCTGTTGTATTAGTATTTATTTATCACCCCTTAATTATTTTAGATACAGTTCCTATATATTTTTATTTACATTGGGCAAATATACTATTAATCAAATGTAATGCACTACGCATTACTTTATGGAGAGCTTACGGCCTACAAGTTAAGTCTTGCACTGACTTAGTTACAAACTAACTAGTAGTTACTAAGCCCTTAGTGTGAACTTTACGTCCCAACTTACGTGAGATCTTATGCACAGCTGGTGCAACCCTACCCTGGACACACACTGTCAACAGTTGCATCATTGCTATAGTGCATTGTGTGTGTATGTGTGTGTGTGTGTGTGGGGGGGCATGTATATGTGGTTTACGAGGACAATGTTTTATGTTACAAACTGGTAATTACAAGGGTATTATGCTATAAATGTAGTTTATTAGGACATTTCTAGTGTCCCCATAATTTAAATAGCTTAAAAAACATTAAATAATGTTTTATTGAAAATGTAAAAATACAGAAAGTTTTCTGTGAGGTTTAGGTTTAGGGGTAGATTTAGGTTTCGGGGATAGAATCTATAGTTTGTGCAGTATAAAAATCATTATGTCTAAGGAATGTCCTCATAATGATAGGTAGACCAACATGTGTGTGCGTGAGTGTGTATTTATCACTTTGTGGGGACCAAATGATCCCATAAGGATAGTAAAACCCGAAATTTTTGACCTTGTGGGGACATTTTGTCGGTCCCCACAAAGTGATAAATATATGGGGTTAGGGGATAGAATATAAAGTTTGTACAGAACAAAAACCATTATGTCTATGGAATGTCCCAATAAAACATGGAAACACAACATGTGTGTGTGTGTGTGTGTGTGTGTGTGTGTGTGTGTGTGTGTGTGTGTGTGTGCATGTGTCACAGATCTAGCATGTCTGTTGGCCACTCTTTCTCCAGTAAAATACTGTTACCCATTACCTAAAGATTGTCTACTCTGATCTTTTCTCGAGCCTCCATGCACCAGTAACAGAAAAAGAGCTGTTGTTTAGCATCGAAGGTTAGCCAAGGAAAATCCTTTTTCCACTCGGCATTGTATCTATAAACTTTCCATTTTTCTCTCACTTAATTTCATTTGGCAGTGTTGCTTCTTTCGTTTCCTCCTCGTGGGCTCATTTGGGGTTTTGTTTGAGCACTTGAAAATATAGCTTAATTTTCCTGTCATCATCTAACTCGCATGACTAGCTGAGGAAATGGCATAGAGCCAACTGCATAGGAATTATGGGATTGTTCCCTAGGAATTGTGGGAATTGGTTTTGGATGTATGGACATGATTTTTAATCACACAATAGACTACAATTACCAAGTAAAATAGCGATGCTCCATTGATTAACCTCACACACAAACATGCACACAACAAACTCTCACTTCACACAAACAAGCAGCTCTCTCTCACACACATGCAAAACTGTGTCACACAGGTGCTACTATGGTATATTCACAGACTGATTTTTCCGTATATTTTGCACTGTACAGCCCTGTGATGCCATCTTTTTTGTAAAGTGCACCAGTCCCTCCTGCAGCAAAGCACTCCCACAACATGATGCTGCCACCCGCATGCTTCACAGTTGGGATGGTGTTCTTCGGCTTGCAAGTCTCACCCTTTTTCCTCCAAACATAACGATGGTAATTATGGCCAAATTATAAAATGTTTGTTTCATTAGACCAGAGGACATTTTTGTCCCTATGTGCACTTGCAAACTGTAGTCTGGCTTTTTTATTGTGGTTTTGGAGCAGTGGCTTCTTCCTTGCTGAGCAGCCTTTCAGGCTATGTCGATATAGGACTCATTTTACTGTGGATATAGATACTTGTCTAACTGTTTCCTCCAGCATCTTCACGAGGTCCTTTGCTGTTGTTCTGGGATTGATTTGCACTTTTTGCACCGAACTACGTTCATCTCTAGAAGCAGAATGCATCTCATTCCTGAGTGGTATGATGGCTGTGTGGTCCCATGGTGTATATAATTGCATACTATTGTTTGTACAGATGAATGTGGTACCTTCAGGTGTTTGGAAATTGCTCCCAAGGATGAACAAGACTTGATGTCAAGCAAAGAGGTATAGAGTTTGAAGGTTGGCTTTTAAATACATCCACAGGTATACCTACAATTCAGTACACCTCCAATCAGAAGCTAATTGTCTAAAGGCTTGACATCATTTTCTGGAATTTTCCAAGCTGCTTAAAGGCACAGTTAACTTAGTGTATGTAAACATCTGACCCACTGGAATTGTGATATAGTCAATTAAAAGTGAAACAATCTGTCTGTAAACAATTGATAGACAAATTACTCATGTAATGCACAAAGTAGATGTCCTAAACGACTTTCCAAAACTATAGTTTGCTAATATTAAATCTATAGTGGTTTAAAAAATTAGTTTTAATGACTTCAACCTAAGTGTATGTAAACTTCTGACATCAATTGTATTTGCATGTGCTGCTTGGTTCGCAGTAGACTAGTGCTCTGCTCTGTAATCTGGTACAACATTTTGTGAATGATTCTCAATGTCTGTGGAGTTCTCTTACGAGAGGTTCTCTCGTATTGCGTAAGCTAGCTTACGCTACGGGAAAGATTCATCTTTTCTGAGATATTGAAGCCAAAAAATTATCCTTAATTTTTGTATCCATTGTCAACGCAGTGCGGCAGCTGCAGACCTTGAGCGAGCTAGCAAGCGAGCTCATAGGTTGCTCTGCGGCAACTGCTGCAGCCTATAGACGAGCTTGGGCGAACTCGCATCCAATGAGAGGCGTCCGCGCGCTCACTGCATCAAAGCCCGCCAAAATGGGCGTGACTAGAGTGCATATAAGCGTAGTTCGTAGGCTGGAACCCTGATTTTCATCTCTTCAGCGAAGCTCTCCGCATCGCTGACCTGGAAGCCGCGTCGCCGTTCGAGGGGCATCTAGCAAGCGTGAAGGTCTCAGCCACCTTCAGCCATCCTGCGAGCTACGCCATCCGACGACGTATCCTTTTATTCAGCAAGCTAGTTCTCACGAACTATTCACAAAAGAGTACGAGCGTCTTTTTCAAGATGCCTCGCTCCACTTGCGCCTCATGTCGCGCCCTTCTCAGCACAGGAGACCGCCACATCTTCTGCGCTCTCTGCCTGGGACTGGGGCACGCAGAGCTCGCCCTCACTGAGGGCGGATGCGATTTCTGCGAGGAGCTACCGATGTCGACCCTGCGGGCTCGACTCGAGCGGTCAAAGCAGAAACCGCCACGCCGCTTACCCTCAGCCAGCGCAGGAAGAAGCGCCGCTCACAAAGGCTGCCGGAAACTGTGGTTGAAGCGACTGCCTCGCCGGAGCCTCTCCCTCGAGCATCGCTTTCACCCTCCCCGCCCCCGGGACGCGCAGTTGCCGCCGAGCGGCCACACTGCTGCCATCTCGGATGACGGCCGGAGGATAAGGGCCGCTGTTCCATCATGGCTTCGGACAGCGAGGAGTGGACAGGCTCCGAAGCCTCCTCCTCAGCCCAGGAATCCAGCAGGACCCGCGCCGGAGTCGAAGGGGAGTTAACACGCCTCCTCACACAGGCCGTCGACCGCCTCGGGCTCGAGTGGTCACCGCCCCCTGAGCAGGCACCCAAAAGACTCGACGGCTGCTTTCTTCAAAGCCATCGTCGCTCTACACCCGCGGCCAGGGCCGCTCCCTTCCTGCCGGAATTACATACGGAGCTTGCAAAGTCGTGGAACGCTCCTTTTTCAGCCAGGACCCGTTCACACGTCTCCACCTCTCTCGCGTCGGTGGACGGCGCCACTGAGAGAGGCTACTCCTCCATCCCCCCGGTCGAGGACTCGGTAGCAGCACACCTTTGTCCGCCCTCCGCGAGATGGCGTTCCAAGCCTGTGCTCCCGTCTAAGGCCTGCAGAGCGACTTCCGCCTATGTTGGCCGCGCCTATTCCGCCGCCGGCCAAGCCGCATCTGCTCTGCACTCAATGGCCGTTTTACAGATCCTACAAGCAGACCTTCTTCGGAGTGGGATGAGAAAGGCAGGCACCCAGAGGCTGTTACTGATCTACGGCGCGACAGACCTCGCCCTTCGGCTACCAAAGCTGCAGCCCAAGCTCTAGGGAAGTGCATGGCCTCGCTGACTGTGACCGAGAGACACTTATGGCTAACACTAGCCGACATGGGAGAAGCAGAGCGCTCCGCGTTCCTCAACGCACCGCTCTCTCCAACCGGTCTCTTCGGCTCCGCGGTGAGTGGCATTGTTGACCGCTTCTCAGAAGTCCAGAAAGCCACCCAAGCCATGAACCTCTTCCTGCCGCGTCGCGCTAGCTCCTCTGCAGGCCGCTCACGTGATCAGCCTCCTGCACGAGCCTCTTCACAGCGCCCAGTTCAACAATCTCAGACTTCTCAGCGTCGACAGGGCGGCCGCCCTCGATCAGGCTCAGACAGCCGCCGCGAGACCGCCGCCCCGCGGGCCTCGATCTAAGGTAACGCTGAAACCCGAGCAGCCGAAGTCTTCCTAACTGTGTTGAACAAACGACGGCTCAGTCCGCCGCGGCGGACCACCGTCAAAGCTTTGCCCCTGTCAGTCCCCTTCTCTCAGGCTACTACAGTGGTGAATTTAGCAGTCAACAAGCCGGTGACACTGCCCGCTTGCTCAGCACTCAAACGCCGCTTTCACGGCGACCCAAATAAATCTTGTAAAGAGCAAACATGTCTTATGTGTAGAAAAGTGCCCACAACCCAGTGTTCGCCCCTACACACAAGCATAACACATCCCGTGCCCCTATCAGAGCACGCTCTCATAAAGCGGTTACTGAACCGCTCGAAGCGTCAGAGTCAATAAATGCGCCCACAAATGCGTCGCGGCGCCCATTCTCTGCCCGCTCTGTCACACGACCAGCCCTATGTGTAGAAAATGTGCCCACAATCCAGTGTTCACTTCTGCACACAAGCACTGCATGTCTCGTGTCCCCACCAGAGCACGCTCACATAAAGCGGTTACTGAACCGCTCGAGCGCTAGAGTCAATAAATGCGCCCACAAATGCGCATGGCGCTCATTCTCTGCCCGCTCTGTTACACGGCCAGCAACCATTCCTCTGTGTGTAAGTCCCGTGCTTACGCATCACGTAACAGATGTGACTCTTTCCCCATTCATTCCAATCGGAAGTCACTCACAAAACAGCCTGTTCATGCTGTCTGCGAGCAATCATGCATGAACACACTAAACGCCAGCCACACATTTTGTTCAGCTCTGTGTAGCGGCAATCAGAGCCGAATTGGCCATTCACCCTCTAGCTGCTACGCTTCAAAGCGTGGGAAGCTATTCCAGGGATATCCAAGTGGGTGTTAAGCACAATACAACAGGGCTATTTGCTACAGTTCGATCGCCGCCCTCGCTTCAGAGCTGCTCGAAACCACTGTGAACACGGAAGCAGCGTGCTTGCTTCGTTCAGAAATAGCAAGCCTTCTGTGCAAAAGGGCCATAGAAAAGTGCCACCCTCTCTGAGCGAAGTCGGGCTTTACAGCCGTTATTTTCTTGTTCCCAAGAAAGACGGCGGCCTCAGACCCATATTAGATCTCAGGGTTTTGAACAAGGTGCTTGCAAAAGACCGCTCAAAATGCTTACAATCAGGAAACTCCTCGCATGATGTGCCTAGGGGACTGGTTTATTTCTCTCGATCTGAAAGATGCATACTTTCAGATTCAGATAAATCCCCGTCACAGGCCATTCTTGAGATTCGCCTCGACGGCCAGGTTTATCAATACACCGTCCTTCCGCTCGGCCTGTCCTTAGCACCTCGTACTTTCACGAAGTGCATGGATGCGGCGCCGCACCCCTCGCGGAGTCAGGGTTTCGCAATTCTGAACTATTTGGACGACTGGCTGATTATGGCTCAGTCACATATGGAGCTTCTGTCTCACAGAGCAGTTCTCCTCAGCCATCTGAACAGTTTGGGTCTTGCAGTCAATTGGACCAAGAGCTCACTACAGCCCAGTCAGACCATTTCCTTCCTGGGAATAGAACTAGACTCCGTGGCAATGACGGCTCGCTTATCTACACAGCGCCAGACGCCGTGTTCAGCGACTAGCCGCGATCTTTTCAGATGAACAGCCTCACGCCTCTGAAGAAATTCCAGAGAGTACTAGGTTACATGGCCTCAGCCGCAGCAGTACTTCAGCTGGGTTTACTGCACATGCGCCCGCTTCAGCATTGGCTAAACACCCGCGCTCCGCCGGGCTTGGGCCACAGGCCGCCAGCCCATCAAGGTGACTCAGACCTGCATATCAGCTCTGCAGCCCTGGACAGTGGCCGAATGGTATCAGCGGGAGTGACAATGGGAGCTGTATCTCGCCGAAAAGTCATCTCGACAGACGCGTCCAAAACGGGTTGGGCGCGGTCTCGCGAGGGCTCTCCGGTTTTCGGCCTATGGTCAGTTCAGGAAAAGCTCCTTCACATAAATTGTCTGGAAATGATAGCGGTCGAGTACGCCGCGGCGCTTTCTCCCGGTCATTCAGGGTCACCACGCCCTGGTCCGCTCGACAACAGATCTGTGGTATCCTACCTAAACTGTCAGGGCGGTGTCAGATCCAGGAACCTCTTCCATCTGACAAAACGCATACTGAGTTGGTCCCAGTGCCACCTGCGCCGCTGAGGGCGACGCACGTGCCAGGCCACCTGAACGACGGCCCGACAGACTGTCCAGAGACAATATTCCCCAGGGAATGGTCCCTGCACGCTCAAACAGTCCAGACGCTATGGCACCTATTCGGCAGAGCAGAGATAGACCTCTTTGCGTCCAAACAGAACTCTCACTGCCCAATATTTTTCTCGAAGCGAGGACGCCGCTGGCCCAGGACTGGCCCAGACGCCCGCTTACGCCTTCCCTCCCGCCTCGCTATTGCCACAGGTAATGCAGAGGATCAGGGAACGCATCACTCGGTGCTCCTCATAGCCCCGCGTTGGGAGAATCAGACATGGTTCCCGGAGCTTACGCAGCTGTCACTGACAGCGCCGTGGCCCATCCCAGTGAGAGCAGATCTCCTCTCTCAAGCTCACGGCACAATCTGGCATCCCCACCCAGAGTGCTGGGCGCTGCATGCGTGAGTGATCAACGACTACCCGTCGCTCTGCCAGAAGGAGTAATAAACACCATCATACACGCTAGAGCCCCTTCCACGAGAAGACTCTATGCGTCAAAATGGTCTGTGTTCTCAAAATGGTGCACCGACAGAGACCTGGACCCGCGGACATGTGGGGTGTCGTCGCTGCTCAGTATTTCTACAAGAGCTGCTGGATAAGGGCAGATCCCCATCCACGCTCAAAGTGTATGTGGCGGCCGCTATGGCGTTCGCTGAACCCCTGCACGGCCAGTCATGGGGTAAAAACGAGCTGGTCATCCGCTTCCTCAGGGGAGCTAGAAGGATGAACCCCCGCGCTCCCATCGGTTCCTATCTGGGATCATTCTATAGTTCTCGAAACTATGAAAGCCCCCTTTCGAACCACTTCAATCCGTGGATTTGAAATACCTTTCACTCAAAACCGCTTTTCTGACTGCCCTGTCATCAGTCAAACGCGTGGGAGACCTTCACGCGCTGTCTGTCAGCGCTGCGTGTCTTGAGTTTGGACCAAGTGACTCCAAGGTCATTTTAAAGCCTAGACACGGCTATGTTCCCAAGGTGATCGGTACTCCTTTCAGAGCACAGGTCATTTCCCTATCGGCGCTGCCAGCACCGGATAGCGAACGCGACGCCAATCTCCTTTGCCCGGTCAGAGCACTGAGATTGTATACTGCGCGCTCCGCTGCTTTCAGACGCCCGAGCAGCTTTTTGTTTCGCTCGAGGGCGCACCAAAGGTCTCGCCGCCTCGAAACAGACACTATCTAGATGGATAGTGGATGCTATTGCTGCTGCATACGCGTCAAAAGACCTGCCATGCCCGTTGGGCATTAGGGCTCACTCCACTAGAGGCATGGCATCCTCGTGGGCATGGTCCAGCGGAATTTCCATTCACGACATATGTGTGGCAGCGGGATGGACTTCCCTCCACCTTTGTCAGATTTTACAATATGGAAGTGCCCGCTCTGCAGGCAAAACTACTAGCGGTTTAATACGCTACAGCTCCCCTGGTGAGCTGCACTGATGGGACACATTCCACACAGACCGGCACCGCCGCTCTGTCGCTCCCGCCCTACTATGTGCTTATGTATTACACAATCAATGACCCGCATTCTTGCCGGCCAAATATTATTTCCCCACTCATAAGGGCTCCCCGGGCTCGACTCGAGCGGTCAAAGCAGAAACCGCCACGCCGCCTTACCCTCAGCCGCAGCAGGAAGAAGCGCCGCTCACAAAGGCTGCCGGAAACTGTGGTTGAAGCGACTGCCTCGCCGAGCCTCTCCCTCGAGCATCGCTTCACCCTCCCCGCCCCGGACGCCGCAGTTGCCGCCGAGCGGCCACACTGCTGCCATCTCGGATGACGAGCGGAGGATAAGGGCCGCTGTTCCATCATGGCTTCGGACAGCGAGGAGTGGACAGGCTCAAGCCTCCTCCTCAGCCCAGGAATCCAGCAGGACCCGCGCCGAGTCGAAGGGAGTTAACACGCCTCCTCACACAGGCCGTCGACCGCCTCGGGCTCGAGTGGTCACCGCCCCTGAGCAGGCACCCAAAAGACTCGACGGCTGCTTTCTTCAAAGCCATCGTCGCTCTACACCCGCGCCAGGGCCGCCCCTTCCTGCCGGAATTACATACGGAGCTTGCAAAGTCGTGGAACGCTCCTTTTCAGCCAGGACCCGTTCACACGTCTCCACCTCTCGCGTCGGTGGACGGCGCCACTGAGAGAGGCTACTCCTCCATCCCCCGGTCGAGGACTCGGTAGCAGCACACCTTTGTCCGCCCTCGCGAGATGGCGTTCCAAGCCTGTGCTCCCGTCTAAGGCCTGCAGAGCGACTTCGCCTATGTTGGCCGCGCCTATTCCGCCGCCGGCCAAGCCGCATCTGCTCTGCACTCAATGGCCGTTTTACAGATCCTACAAGCAGACCTTCTTCGGGAGTGGGATGAGAAAGGCAGGCACCCAGAGGCTGTTACTGATCTACTGGCGCGACAGACCTCGCCCTTCAGGCTACCAAAGCTGCAGCCCAAGCTCTAGGGAAGTGCATGGCCTCGCTGACTGTGACCGAGAGACACTTATGGCTAACACTAGCCGACATGGGAGAAGCAGAGCGCCCGCGTTCCTCAACGCACCGCTCTCTCCAACCGGTCTCTTCGGCTCCGCGGTGAGTGGCATTGTTGACCGCTTCTCAGAAGTCCAGAAAGCCACCCAAGCCATGAACCTCTTCCTGCCGCGTCAGCTAGCTCCTCTGCAGGCCGCTCACGTGATCAGCCTCCTGCACGAGCCTCTTCACAGCGCCCAGTTCAACAATCTCAGACTTCTCAGCGTCGACAGGGCGGCCGCCTCGATCAGGCTCAGACAGCCGCCGCAGACCGCCGCCCCGCGGGCCTCGATCTAAGGTAACGCTGAAACCCGAGCAGCCGAAGTCTTCCTAACTGTGTTGAACAAACGACGGCTCAGTCCGCCGCGGCCGGACCACCATCAAAGCTTTGCCCCTGTCAGTCCCCTTCTCTCAGGCTACTACAGTGGTGAATTTAGCAGTCAACAAGCCGGTGACACTGCCCGCTTGCTCTGCACTCAAACGCCGCTTTCACGGCGACCCAAATAAATCTTGTAAAGAGCAAACATGTCTTATGTGTAGAAAAAGTGCCCACAACCCAGTGTTCGCCCCTACACACAAGCATAACACATCCCGTGCCCCTATCAGAGCACGCTCTCATAAAGCGGTTACTGAACCGCTCGAAGCGCCAGAGTCAATAAATGCGCCCACAAATGCGTGCGCGCTACCATTCTCTGCCCGCTCTGTCACACGACCAGCCCTATGTGTAGAAAATGTGCCCACAATCCAGTGTTCACTTCTGCACACAAGCACTGCATGTCTCGTGTCCCCACCAGAGCACGCTCACATAAAGCGGTTACTGAACCGCTCGAGCGCTAGAGTCAATAAATGCGCCCACAAATGCGTAGTGCGCGCCCATTCTCTGCCCGCTCTGTTACACGGCCAGCAACCATTCCTCTGTGTGTAAGTCCCGTGCTTGCGCATCACGTAACAGATGTGACTCTTTCCCCATTCATTCCAATCGGAAGTCACTCACAAAACAGCCTGTTCATGCTGTCTCGCGAGCAATCATGCATGAACACACTAAACGCCAGCTCACACATTTTGTTCAGCTCTGTGTGCGGCAATCAGAGCCGAATTGGCCATTCACCCTCTAGCGTTACGCTTCAAAGCGTGGGAAGCTATTCCAGGGATATCCAAGTGGGTGTTAAGCACAATACAACAGGGCTATTTGCTACAGTTCGATCGCCGCCCTCGCTTCAGAGCGGCTCGAAACCACTGTGAACACGGAAGCAGCGTGCTTGCTTCGTTCAGAAATAGCAAGCCTTCTGTGCAAAAGGGCCATAGAAAAAGTGCCACCCTCTCTGAGCGAAGTCGGGCTTTACAGCCGTTATTTTCTTGTTCCCAAGAAAGACGGCGGCCTCAGACCCATATTAGATCTCAGGGTTTTGAACAAGGTGCTTGCAAAAGACCGCTCAAAATGCTTACAATCAGGAAACTCCTCGCGCATGTGCGCCAGGGGACTGGTTTATTTCTCTCGATCTGAAAGATGCATACTTTCAGATTCAGATAAATCCCGTCACAGGCCATTCTTGAGATTCAGCCTCGACGGCCAGGTTTATCAATACACCGTCCTTCCGTTCGGCCTGTCCTTAGCACCCGTACTTTCACGAGGCGCATGGATGCGGCGCCGCACCCCTCGCGGAGTCAGGGTTTGCGAATTCTGAACTATTTGGACGACTGGCTGATTATGGCTCAGTCACATATGGAGCTTCTGTCTCACAGAGCAGTTCTCCTCAGCCATCTGAACAGTTTGGGTCTTGCAGTCAATTGGACCAAGAGCTCACTACAGCCCAGTCAGACCATTTCCTTCCTGGGAATAGAACTAGACTCCGTGGCAATGACGGCTCGCTTATCTACACAGCGCGACGCCGTGTTCAGCGACTAGCCGCATCTTTTCAGATGAACAGCCTCACGCCTCTGAAGAAATTCCAGAGAGTACTAGGTTACATGGCCTCAGCCGCAGCAGTACTTCAGCTGGGTTTACTGCACATGCGCCGCTTCAGCATTGGCTAAACACCGCGCGTCCGCCGGGCTTGGGCCACAGGCCGCCAGCCCATCAAGGTGACTCAGACCTGCATATCAGCTCTGCAGCCCTGGACAGTGGCCGAATGGTATCAGCGGGAGTGACAATGGGAGCTGTATCTCACCGAAAAGTCATCTCGACAGACGCGTCCAAAACGGGTTGGGGCGCGGTCTCGCGAGGGCTCTCCGGTTTTCGGCCTATGGTCAGTTCAGGAAAAGCTCCTTCACATAAATTGTCTGGAAATGATAGCGGTCGAGTACGCCGCGTGCGCTTTCTCCCGGTCATTCAGGGTCACCACGTCCTGGTCCGTTCGGACAACAGATCTGTGGTATCCTACCTAAACTGTCAGGGCGGTGTCAGATCCAGGAACCTCTTCCATCTGACAAAACGCATACTGAGTTGGTCCCAGTGCCACCTGCGCCGCTGAGGGCGACGCGACGTGCCAGGCCACCTGAACGACGGCCCGGACAGACTGTCCAGAGACAATATTCCCCAGGGGAATGGTCCCTGCACGCTCAAACAGTCCAGACGTTATGGCACCTATTCGGCAGAGCAGAGATAGACCTCTTTGCGTCCAAACAGAACTCTCACTGCCCAATATTTTTCTCGAAGCGAGGACGCCGCTGGCCCAGGACTGGCCCAGACGCCCGCTTTACGCCTTCCCTCCCGCCTCGCTATTGCCACAGGTAATGCAGAGGATCAGGAAACGCATCACTCGGTGCTCCTCATAGCCCCGCTTGGGAGAATCAGACATGGTTCCCGGAGCTTACGCAGCTGTCACTGACAGCGCTGTGGCCCATCCCAGTGAGAGCAGATCTCCTCTCTCAAGCTCGCGGCACAATCTGGCATCCCCACCCAGAGTGCTGGGCGCTGCATGCGTGGGTGATCAACGACTACCCGTCGCTCTGCCAGAAGGAGTAATAAACACCATCATACACGCTAGAGCCCCTTCCACGAGAAGACTCTATGCGTCAAAATGGTCTGTGTTCTCAAAATGGTGCACCGACAGAGACCTGGACCCGTGGACATGTGGGGTGTCGTCGCTGCTCAGTATTTCTACAAGAGCTGCTGGATAAGGGCAGATCCCCATCCACGCTCAAAGTGTATGTGGCGGCCGTTGCGGCGTTCAGCTGAACCCCTGCACGGCCAGTCATGGGGTAAAAACGAGCTGGTCATCCGCTTCCTCAGGGAGCTAGAAGGATGAACCCCGCGCCCCCATCGGTTCCTATCTGGGATCATTCTATAGTTCTCGAAACTATGAAAGCCCCCTTTCGAACCACTTCAATCCGTGGATTTGAAATACCTTTCACTCAAAACCGCTTTTCTGACTGCCCTGTCATCAGTCAAACGTGTGGGAGACCTTCACGCGCTGTCTGTCAGCTGCGTGTCTTGAGTTTGGACCAAGTGACTCCAAGGTCATTTTAAAGCCTAGACACGGCTATGTTCCCAAGGTGATCGGTACTCCTTTCAGAGCACAGGTCATTTCCCTATCGGCGCTGCCAGCACCGGATAGCTGACGCGACGCCAATCTCCTTTGCCCGGTCAGAGCACTGAGATTGTATACTGCGCGCTCGCTGCTTTCAGGCGCTCGAGCAGCTTTTTGTTTCGTTCGAGGGCGCACCAAAGGTCTCGCCGCCTCGAAACAGACACTATCTAGATGGATAGTGGATGCTATTGCTGCTGCATACTGGCGTCAAAAGACCTGCCATGCCCGTTGGGCATTAGGGCTCACTCCACTAGAGGCATGGCATCCTCGTGGGCATGGTCCAGCGGAATTTCCATTCACGACATATGTGTGGCAGCGGGATGGACTTCCCCTCCACCTTTGTCAGATTTTACAATATGGAAGTGCCCGCTCTGCAGGCAAAACTACTAGCGGTTTAATCACGCTACAGCTCCCCTGGTGAGCTGCACTGATGGGACACATTCCACACAGACCGGCACCGCCGCTCTGTCGTTCCCGTCCTACTATGTGCTTATGTATTACACAATCAATGACCCGCATTCTTGCCGGCCAAATATTATTTCCCCACTCATAAGGGCTCCCCGGTCCCCCTTAATTCCCTGGGGCTCATACAGTGGATGCTTGGCGCACGGCGTTGACAATGGGTTCCCGTGAGCGTAAGCTAGCTTACGCAATACTGAGAGAACCTCTCGTGAAGAGAACGTATCGGTTACCTAACGTAACCTCGGTTCTCTCTAGATGAGGGAACGAGTATTGCGTAGCCGGCCGTGCTTCGCGCCACGAGCGACTTTTCGCTTCAGTCAATGAAAACCAGGGTTCCAGCCTACTGAACTACGCTTATATGCACTCTAGTCACGCCCATTTTGGCGGGCTTTGATGCAGTGAGCCTGGATGCCTCTCATTGGATGCGAGTTCGCCCAAGCTCGTCTATAGGCTGCAGCAGTTGCCGCAGAGCAACCTATGAGCTCGCTAGCTAGCTCGCTCAAGGTCTGCAGCTGCCGCACTGC
This sequence comes from Xyrauchen texanus, assembly GCF_025860055.1. Lineage (NCBI taxonomy): Eukaryota > Metazoa > Chordata > Actinopteri > Cypriniformes > Catostomidae > Xyrauchen > Xyrauchen texanus. The sequence continues at coordinate 3,487,275 of NC_068305.1, forward strand.
GTTGACAATGGATACAAAAATTAAGGATAATTTTTTGGCTTCAATATCTCAGAAAAGATGAATCTTTCCCGTAGCGTAAGCTAGCTTACGCAATACTAGTTCCCTCATCTAGAGAGAACCGAGGTTACGTTAGGTAACCGATACGTTTCCAGTGCTGCAAATGGAAACGCTTTGTTGATGAGAGAGGTCAACAGAGAATGGCCAGACTGGTTCGAGCTGACAGAAAGGCTACAGTAAATCAGACAACCCCTCTGCACAATTTCAGTGAGCAGAATAGCATCTCAGCATGTCAAACCTTGAGGTGGATGGGCTACAACAGCAGAAGAAAATGTTAAGTTCCACTTCTGTCAGCCAAGAACAGAAATCTGCAGTGGGCCTACCATTTGTGTATTTCAGTAGATATCCAGATTTGTCAGACCAGGCGTTGTTTTTCCAATCGTCTACTGTCCAGTTTTGGTGAGCCTGTGTCACCGCAGTCCTAAGCAGTTCTAAGCTGATAGCAGTGGTAACTGGAGGGGTCTTCTTCTACTGTAGCTGATCCACCTCAATCACACCTTGATGTGTTTTATGTTCAGAAATGGTTTTCTGCATAGAACTGTTGTAACATGTGGTTATTTGGATTACTGTCGCCTTACTGTCAGTTCTAACCAGTCTGGCCATTCTCCTCTGACCTCTGTCATTAACAAGCCGTTTTCACCCACAGAAATTCCGCTCGCTGGATGTTTTTGTTTTTCGCACCATTCTCTTTACACTCTAGAGACTGCCGTGCATGAAAATCCCAGGAGATCAGCAGCTACAGAAGTAATCAAATCAACCCATCTGGGTGGTCTGGACTGCTCAGCGAGTAAAAACACACTGACTACCACCCCTGGAGTCGCGAGTTCAAATCCAGGGCATGCTGAGTGACTCCAGCCAGGTCTCCTAAGCAACCAAATTGGCCCAGTTGCTAGGGAGGGTAGAGTCAGATGGGGTAACCTCCTCATGGTTGGTATAAGGTGGTTCGCTCATGGTGGGGCACGTGGTGAGTTGTGTCTCAGACGCAGAGGCAACTGAGAATCGTACTCCGCCACCTGGATTGAGGCCAGTCACTACGCCACCACAAGGACTTAGAGCACATTGGGAATTGGGCATTATAAATTGGGGAAAAAAAGGGGAGAAAATATAATACCAGCCCATCTGGCACCAATAATCATGCCGCAGTCTAAATCACTGAGATCACATTTTTCCCTTATTCTGATGGTTGATGTGAACATTAACTGAAGCTCTGACCCATATCTGCATGATTTTATACACTACATTGCTGCCACACGATCGGCTGATTAGATAATTGTATGAATAAATAGATGTACAGGTATATCTAATAAAGTGGCAGGTGAGTGTATATTATTGTAAATTAGAAAACACGACTCAGAAGACCACAATTACAAATCAGTACAAACTCCTACATATTCAACGGTGTAATATTTAACAACCCAAATGAAATGTCAAAGGGTCAATTTGGTCAATGTTTAATCCAAGCATGACTCACACTAATCACTCCTCGTGAACGATAAAGCTTAATTAAAAGCAAGGCATGATTCAATTACTAGACAGAACACTAATGAGTTCAGCAGTTGCATTTATGACTGTTATATTGGGGTTTTGAGATCAAACTTCAGTTGCAGAAATCTGCATTTGAGATGGTAAGTTTCATTCATTTTGGTGAAAATGAAAATAGCTATAGGCAGAAACGAGTGCTCATTAGGTGTGTGCAGCAAAGCCATTATCTGTATCTGTCTCTGTATTCGGATAGAACTGGCTGTGGGTGGGGCTTAAACAGGAAGTGTGTTTAATCGAAATGATATGCCCATTTTTAAAAGTTACTCTTACATTTAGTTTCTATTAATAAAATATATTATTATTATTTAATTAAATTATTATTGTATTTTTTTTTCTTACCAGATGAAGCTGGAATATGTTGCGGTTTCTCCTGTATTTATTTTTTTCAGATATTACTATCTGCATGAAATTTGTCTGTGCATGTATAATAACAATATTGGAGTCAGGAGGTGTCAAGCAAAATGTAAAATGTCAAGCACACATTTTGCAGTGAATAATAAATACAAATTCAAACTTTAAAAGAATTGAAAATAAATCAAACTAGCTTACAAACAGGTGAAAGTCCCATAAGTCTATCAGGAATTAGTCCTAATAATTGAAAACTCTATATTACTACATTTTAACCTTTATGGAGCATTTTCACTTTTTAGCAATAAAGTCTTAAACCAGATAATTACCTTAATTGCTGATGTGAATATAAATGTGGGCAACTTTATGAGACGGATATATGGGCTCCGCTGTGAAATCATCACTTTGGTCAGGAATTTAACATTGCCCTAAGGTTTAGACTATAGACCATTTCAAGGACTGTTCATTGGTGATTGGTGGTCATTGTTCCATGAACATTTCCTGCTTGTCAAAACAGAGACCATTTAGCAGAGATGGGCCACTTCTATTAAAATCAACGGGAGAAATTGGTACACCCAACGGCAGCCAACGGTCAACCCGCCTTTCAGGTAAAATAGCCAATCTCCTTTTTGATACAGAAATCGTCTGTCAATCAACTCGAGAACACATGTGCATTAGCTATGTAAGATGGTAAAATTGAGTTTTTAGCGTAATCTGAGGTAAAGAAACACAATTTATTAAACCAGTTGTTACACGTCCTTCCCGTGGATCTTCTTCATCCAGCCTCGCAAGATGGGGCTCGTGTGATTCCCATGAAGAGCCTCATCACCGCTGCCTTAAAACACAGAGCCTGCTGGCGTTTTTACAGGTTCAGAAACAGAGCGGGGAGGTAGATGCGTCGGACCAAGGAAGCCGGACCACTTGAGTGAAGCCCCACAGATCCGTCAGATTTTACTGTTTAGTTGAAATATGTTCTTTTATCGTAATCTTAACCGTTTTGTAGATTTCGGTCTTTCCCATTCAAGTTGATGGGAGCAGCACTTTCATGCCACTTGTTTACATAGAAAAATAGCTGTCAAAACACCCCAAGAACATTCCAAAAATGGTCACTGAATGGACTGACTTTTTCTAAGTTCTAATTCCTTTGTCTTTGTTTACATTCTTGAAATGGTTTATAAATGAATACATGGGATTCACATGTGATACATTAACATGGACATTTCAAGAAGTGGAAGGTGTATCTGTTGTCGTACAGTAGCTAATCATACACTTGACAAGCTCCAGACATACACAGTTAACAGAGACCGCAAACGGAGTCGAGACCACACCCATCCATTCTGAAACCACACCATGCACATTTTCATTCATAAGGTTTACACGTTAGAACTATTGGCTGCACAGATTCATAAATTTGTTGCAATATTGGATATGTTTATTGAAAATGAAGCTTTATCCTTGAGCTTCTTGGATAATCAGTCAAACAAATATTTTTTCTATTATTCAGATTAATCCGTTATTCATTTTGAAGTCATTATTTGTGCATTTCCAGATATAGTATTCGGCTTCAGGCACATCCCTAATGCTTATACTTGTTTAGTCTACTTGTTTAGTCTTCAAGGGGACACTGAATCCTCTCCACGATGGAAGTAACTGAAATTCATTATGGAGAACATGATTACAATCAGCTATTATCTTATACACTGTTCATAAATCAACTGGAGAGATGGGTACTTTTTAACACCAATGATCTTCATAGCGGTTTTGACCAAAATGTGCCAACAGATTACCAAACCAGACTGTAATACCGTACCTAATTAGGCTCTCCTATGTAAAACAGTACCATGATATTATAGTTGACTCCAAATACATCATGTAAACATTTAGAATTGTCTTAAAAGACTGAAAAACATCAAGATATATTTTTAGCAGCTCTATCATCCAGCCCTACTGAGAAGGGACATTAAAGCATATAGGCTAGAGTATGTGTCTTGCACACGGAGTTTATCTGATTATACAAACGTAAGTCTCTTCACTGCACACAGCTGCATTCTTCACACACACCACTTGTGACGGTGCACACACCACACACACACACGCACACACACACACGCACGCGCGCGCACGCACGCACGCACGCACGCACGCACGCACACACACACACACACACACACACAAGCATTGGTATGAGATGAGTGATCCCAGGAGCTGAACGGATTCTATATGTCTTAAATCTTCTGGCAGAAGAGCAGAAAACATCATTGCTCTCTCTCCACTTTGTCCTTATCAACAACAGGATATCTCCTGTGGGATTTCATGTCGGTCCACCATCACATAAAAGGTTACAGCAACACAGTGACGGAAGAAAAGGCTTCAGAAGCCACCCGGTGTGCAGAAAATCACCATCATAATTCAGTGTGTTTGTGTTCTGGAATATAATTCAAACAGCACTGATGGAAAAACAAAAGTGAGCTTGAATCTAAGTTCATTAGTTCTGTGAGGTCTCTGTGTGCACTGCATGCAGGGATAAAGTGATCTGCACTAATTAACCCAGTTCAACAGGCTTATCTGCACCTGCTCAAATCCCTCTTGAAGATCACGACAGGTCCACAGGAACAGTACCCGCCATTCCGCTTCACAACTACTCTGAGCAAAAGCTTCTCATACTTTCAGACAGACCAACACTTAACAGAGAATCAGGCATCTGTTTGGAGGACTCCAGTAAAAAGGTTCAAATCATCTCGTTTGACAGACATGCTCTCTTCTTTTTAAACAGAAAGTTTTGATGTCACATCTTTAGCTCCAGTTCAAAACTCACCAAGACAGCACATTAAGGCATCATAGGTTTGGAATAGGGCTGGCTATTACAAATTTCCATAGATTCTAATTCAATTCTTTTGTATATATTTCAATAATAATATCCATCTTGCGCACATACGCAATAAATTCTCAGCTATTGCTGGCAATTATACAGGGAACCTTCAAACTTGGTACATTATGAAAATAATACAAGTTAAGATTCAAGTTAAGCTCAATCAACAGTAATTGTGGCATAATGTTGATAATACAAAAATATTTTTAACTCCCTTGTTCATTAAAAACAAACAGAAATTTGGGTGGAAGTGAATTTGGCAAAAAGTATAGTCACAACGCATTAACATTATGTGTGTTTAAATGAGTTTAGTGTGAAAAAATCACTTATTACACGGCTCTCTGGAATACTGGATTCTGATTGCTCAATGGCGCCATCTAGCTGTCTTGACATTTCTCAGTAACAACCGCACATCCACGAATCAGACCGATCATCTGGATATTGCGAGTCATCTTTCCTGCTTTTCTGATCCCTGTGTGATCTCTACAAGTAAACTAATATAGTATAATATTTTCAACGTATATCAATGTTTCATATGCATTAATTTCTTTATTTGGTTAGAAACCATGTAATAAGCGATATAATGTACAGCAAGTAATTCATAGGTTGATTTCTCTAAAGTATAAACCCTATGGCTCTGTTGCACTATGTGCGTCAGACATGTAGAAGTTTGAAAACATTAATTATTTTTGAAATTCTGTTTGCTACTGCTGGTGGTGCACAATATAACATTTCATCTTTATGTAAAACCTGTCAACATAATCTTTAGCCAACAAAAGCAAAGTGCACACTATAAATGTGTGTCTACTCAGCAGGTCAATAGAGCTCATATACAGTAACACCAATGCCAGTGCTGATTCTTCTGGCATAAATGGAACAGACTGAATGCTGCTCTTATTTAAGTTAATTAAATATTAACTTTGTTCTGCTGATGCTCTTTGAAGTCCACAAATAGACCCGTCCGGTCAAGCAATTACACTTATTGGAAAAGCTGAACAAGGTCTATTTTTGGTCACAGGAGGTGAATGCCCAGGTTGATCTATAGCTGTTTTCTGATTTTGTGCTTAAAAATAGCAGGATTCACTTCTTCAGCAGATACCAAGCTGCTATTTTAGGCTCATGCTGCATTCTGCTCTTGTCCACATTGTTGGACAAGTTACTCACTTCTCTCAAATTGTAATCGGATAACTGATTACTTTATTGGAAAAATAATCACTAAGTACTATATTTATAAGTTACTTTACTTCTAAACACTTTTCAAAGAATTATTTTCTTTATTTTCACTCAAATTTTAAAAGATTGTCTATTTCCTCCTTGTTTATTGACACACAAACTTCAGCTGTCACAGAAACACAAACAGACAAATAAACATATTCATATTTTATTATTATTTTAGAAATATGTGTAATCCAAGTAATGCACTGAAAAGTAATTTTTTTAAATGTAAATAGTTACACTACTTTTTTTTTTTATATATATATAAAAAAGTAACTAATTATTTTGTAATGAAATTACATCCAACACTGGTTGTCCACTTAAAAAAAAAAAAACTTAAGCCAGTTTTATACATTTCATGCCATGAAAATTTGGCATTTTGGTGCAAACATGCGCTAAGTCTAGGTGCAAATGGGTTTGGTGAAAATTTGTGAACAAAGCACTAATGGTCAAGTGCAATTTAATTCTCAGGTCCTTCTCTGATTATTGCACCATCTGCATCCTGTTGATTTTGATTGATATTCCTATTGAGTTATTGATGTTTCCCATCCATTTTCACTGCATCATTGTTCCATATAGGGGTGGGTGATATGACTAAAATCTTATATCACAATATGAGTAATTTTATATCATGATAACGATATATATCAAGATATAGTAATTGGGCAAAATCAATAGCGATTGGCCTCTGTATTTAATAACCATATTGTGATATCTATTTTTGGGTAATTCTGTCAGTGATAATAATTAAATAATTAAAAAAATATTTAAATAAACAAACCAAAAAACAACAACTTGGTTTTCAATCATTCTTACCATAAAGCTACATATCATATTATGCCACATTTCAGTCTGATATGTTGATGACCAATTTTATTATTACTGTAACGTTCCTCAAGACGCTCGAGATCTTCTACAGAATAAATCTTAAGTAAAAAAAGAACACAAAAAATGCACTGAAAATAAACACTTCTAGCAGAAAATAAATAAAAAAAATAAATATAAACACTTTAAAAAATGTTTAAAAAAAATGTAGACCTGAATTTTTTTTATTTTTTACCCTCTTTTCTTCCAATATGGAATGCCCAATTCCTCGTCCTCCATCCTCGTGGTGGAACGGTTACTTACCTCAATCCGGGTGGCAGGAAAAAAGTCTCAGTTATCTCCGCTTCTGAGACAGTCAATCCGCGCATCTTATCACATGGCTCGCTGTGCATGACACCGCGAGACTCACAGCATGTGGAGGCTCATGCTACTCTCCGCAATCCACACACAACTTACCACGTGCCCCATTGAGAGTGAAAACCACTAATCACAATCACAAAGAGGTTACTCCATGTGACTCTACCTTCCCTAGCAACCAGGTCAATTTGGTTGCATAGGACTCCTGGCTGGAGTCACTCAGTACACCCTGGATTTGAACTTGTGACTCCAGGGGTGGTAGTCAGCATCAATACTCACTGTGCTACCCAGGCCCTGCATCTTTCTTTTTATTCTTCTGCATTCTTCATTTTGAGGTCAATTCAAAATCGATTTGTTTTTATTATGAGTGACTATCCTCATGCAACACAGTTTGCATATTATATTTTTCTTCTCTGTGTTGTGTTTTGTGAACCTCCACCACAGATAATGTACCTGTTTTAATAACAAGCTCCACTTCATGGAAGTTGTGTCGTTCTGTGGAGATTTCTTTCTTAGGGTTTTTCCTGGGTCAAAAATATTGAGTAGCACGAGTGATCCATGCTCCTGTACATAAGGAGAATCCTGCTGAACTTGAGACGCTCACATGAGAAACAGGTGCGCACGTCAGATGAGAAGCATCTTAAGCACTTATGAAACGCTGAACGCGAGATGAATGTAATTGAATTAGCCTGGACGGCCGATATATACACAATATAGCAAAATCTCTATCGATTGTGTCATGTTCATTGGTGTCTTTTGTCTTCGTGCTCTTATTTTGAAGTTCAGTTTAGTCCTTGTTTCCTGTTTCCTGTTTGGTTTCTGTCATGTTCATTGGTTTCCTTTGTTGTTGTGCTCTTATGTTGAAGTTTAGTTTAGCCCCTGTTTCCTGTTTCCTGTTTGGTTTTTTTGTAGTCCTTTTGTAGTTTGTTATTATGATTGGTGTTCCCTTGATTATTTCTTCCAGGTGTCCCTCATTCCCTTGTTAATTTGCCTTTGGTTTCTGTTAATCACCTTGTTATCTTGTTTGAGTTCTGTTCATTCATTGGCCCCTTTTCCCATGTTTGTGTATTTAAACCCTGGTTTTTTGTTCAGTCCTTGTCGATCGTTGTTTGATGTTAACCCAGTGTATCTTTCCCTCCCGAGTTCCCTGTTCGTGTCTACCTTGGTCAGCTTACTCAGTTTATGTTTCTTTTCCCCATCGTGGGTTGTTACTTTGTGTTTTTCCTTTGTTGTTCATTTAATAAAGTTCAACTGCGTTTGGATCCGCATCTCCTCGTCTGCTTCGTTACTCAAGCATAACAGATTGACACTTTATATCGTCGCCACAATATACATCGTCATGTCGCCCAGCTCTAGATCCATATAAAAAAGTGAATGGTTACTGAGAATGTCATTGAGCCTAACATCTCCTTTTGCGTTTCATGGCAAAAACAGAAAGTGAGAACACATGAGTTTGAGTAAATAATGACAGAATATCCCTTAAAATGACTTTTGTAGCATCATGTTAATGCGTTATAGTGCACAGCAAAACTGCCAGTGTTAAAATCCTGGAGTTAAGGGATTTGTAAAGAGTTTATATTTTGGGGTTGAATTTGAAGAATGATGCTATTTGGTATAAACACCGCCCTCTGGCAGGTGAAAATGTGGAGAGTTACTTGAAATGAACACTTGAATGCTGCGTCCCAATCTGCACCCTATCCACCTTAAATAGTATCAATAGATTACAATTAGTGTTTCCCAAATCGTAGTATGTTGAAATAAGTGTCCTTAAGTTACATGGATGGTCTACTATTTCTGGTAGATTTTCGAAGTGTGGATGGGTGAACACTTTTTCTGTAAACATTGCCCACAATCCTTTGCGCGATGGATGGCGGAGTTTTGAGATGGTTTGCAGTTGAAGAAACATGGCAGATGACGGCACTGCATCCCATGGACCTGCATCCTCTGTTATCAAGTGTAAGAACTTAAACAGAGCTTATTAAACAGTAAAAAAATATGTTTATTGTCACGTAGGTTTATTGGTAGAATGATGTGAGTCAAATTAGTAGCTAGTGTTTACCTTGTAGGGTTACATGAGGAGACGCCTCATCCAATGGCGCATTGCCAACGACTCGGTTTCACCGGCAAGAGAAATGCTGCACTTAAAGGATTTGATTGAGTAGTGATCATTTCCAGCTTATGTTCCTTTTAAATATGAATGTGTTTATGTAGCAGATGTGTTCTAAATACATACTAGACATAATCCGGTATGCTTTCAAAATGCTTTCAAAACGGGACATCGGACGTCCCTGACCGGATTTTTGACAGAGGTATGTCCCTCAAGCATCCCTTGAGCTGAACTTGAGCATCCCTTGGGTGGCTCACCCAAACATATGAGACAATAGGGGCACAATACGGGATGTCCCAGCTAACAGAATAGTTGGAAATACCAAAAAATTGTATATGAATGAATAGGGAAGTTGAGGAGAAAATAATTTAAAATCTATTCCAGCTGATTCTATTGTTATTTTTTCAAAATGTGTTCATACTTTAACTAAATAATCCACTTTATAATAGTATATGCACAGGCTATATGGCCTTGTTTACCTTCGGTTTCCATGATATTCCCTGATATTGTTGTTATTGTCAATATATTTATTGATTTATTGCTCTTTTGGTTTTTTTTGCGGTTCATAAGAACCTTCATCCATGAAAATTTTATGAATGGGTTACGCCGGCATGGGTAAAAAAGAAATGGGAGTGCCTCAAACAGAAATATTAAGTAAGTGAATATGTTGTTGCTTGTATTGTCATAGATACTACTACACTGCCATAAGACCTAAAAAATATGCCTGTTAACATGATTTTAGCCTGATCTTTGGTGTGTACATTCTTATTCAATTCAATTCAGTTTTACAGCATTGCTACAAAATCCTAATGCTGTAAAACCTACAATAATTCTTTAAATAACTTAACAGCTCAAATAAAAAAAAAATCTTAACAGAAGAATTTATGTTTTTATTAGGGCTGTCGATTTAACATGTTAATTCAGTGCGATTCATTTTATTTAAAAAAACACATGAAAAAAATTTACGCAATTAATCGCATGCCCCCGGACCGTAATAAGAAAGATTCCTGAGAAATGCAAGCTTTTAGTACCACCTGTTTACTCCAGAGGGCAGTAAGTGAAACTTCAGCTGTGTGGCAACTCACAGTTTATACAGTGAAGAAAACAACCATCCGGAAGACAACGCAACAAAAACATGCGTTACGTTCTTGCATTCAAAACACTTGATGGAGCGCAAATCCAAACTATGGGATCTCAAGATGTGTTCTAAGTATTAAACTATATTTAACCTGACACAGTAACCTAAAAAATTTTATGACGCAACGCACCCGAGACGCTACACAAGCATCTGTCTGACGCAGGTGTAAATTGACGGTCCTTAAACAAGCCCTCAAATTCACTTGTGAAATGGATTGCTGTGAACTGTATGCCAATGATTGACTTATGATCAATAATTTGGTAGTGAACAATAGATTTTATTCTAAAGCCACTTTTTGTATTGTCTTATCAATGATTAACTCTTCTGCTACAAGAATGTCATGCATTTTAATTATCTGAATATTTTTTATTTTATATACTGTATGTCTATATATATATATGTGTGTGTGTGTGTGTGTGTGTGTGTGTGTGTGTGTGTGTGTGTGTATATCATTTTTAAATATTTAAAGATAACTATGTATAATTATTTCATAATTATATATTGAATTATTTTTATATGAGGGGCTTTCTCAGCAAATATTTGTATATGCGATTAAATGCGATTAATCGCGATTAATTAATCGGGACACCATGTAATTAATTTTATTAAAAATGTTAATCTATGACAACCCTAGTTTTTATAAAATTATAAGCATCACATTTCTACCTTTAAATTCTCCAAAAATTGGCCTTTGTTCACTTCCTTTTGTTTGTTTTTGCTTTCCCACACCTGTTACAGTATCTTAAATGTCCACCGTCAGGGGTCAGCACAGAGGGAGGGTAATCCTGGAAGTGGTATGGGGTTACGGATGCTGCATTAGGATCCATGCCATCCATCACTCCACTAGTGCTAATCCAATCTGGCAGCCAGGATGTTGTTGATTCCTCTCCCTATGATGCTGACCCATCTGATGGCATTCACAAGAGAAAGAGAGGGTCCAGTGAGAGTGATCTTTTACAGTTTCTGAGGGAGCTAGAGGAAAGGGAGGCAAAGAGAGAGGAGAAGGCCCAGTAGAGGGAGGATATGAAGAGAGAAGAAAAGAGGAAGAGAGAAAAGAGCAAGAGAGGAAGAAGCCAAGAGGAGAGAGGAAGAGTTTAGGGAGAGAATGGTCTGGAGAGAGGAGATGAGGCATGACGAGATGAGCCGGAGGAATGAAGAAATGAGGGGAAAGGTTCCTCTCTTTAATGGAGGTCCTCACAAAATCTTTGTTAAAGTAATTGTATTCAATTAAAACATTATTGTAATTAAATTAAATTGAATTGACATTGAATTAATACACATATACTATATAATATGATATATTACATTATACTCTATGTTCCATAACAATGTCTGGTGTGATTTAATTTTTTATTCAACTAGAGTGCTTATGGAATTATCCCAAAAATGATTTATCAGAATCCAATCCAATAATCTTTTGCAATTTGGGTGGCATCAAATGACAAACAACCATAAAAAAACTATAGAAAAGTGATTGTCCTTTGGAGGAAACATCAATATTTTATGAAGTGTTTAAAATGTTATTTAATGTAATATATAATTGTATTTATTAAAGGGGTCATGACATGGGTTTTTTTATTGTATTATTATGTTCCCTTAGGTGCAATTATAGTATTAATATATTTTTTTTTAAGAAAAACTTTTAAAATCTAGTGATTTATGACCTTTTCCCACCCTGTTTCTCATCCTCTGATTCAAACAGTCTGTTTTGGGGGCGTTTTCCATTTAAGACTTCAGTGTTAACGCCCACTGTTATGATTGGCTAACGTCAGTGCCTATGTATCAATTATTGACGCCCCCAGCCAGAACAATATGCAAGTAAACTAAGTAAAAATACTGTGATTATTCATAATGAATGAAATTGCGCTTTAAAAAGTAGTTTAAAGTTTAAAATAGATTACTTACAGTTTGCGTCGTCGTTGTTCCCAGAATAGTCGGCACGGACTTATCTTTGAGCAACAGTTTTCTGGCAAAGCCAGCATCATATTGAGATTTGTTCTCAAAACAGTCATCCTTAAAATGTACAGATCAAACGCTTAAGTTAACACTGCCATGACTGGGACGTCCGCAAAAAATAAACTGCATCCATTTTTCCCTGACGTCTGGATCTTTCGGCAGCTTATTCAGTGGTTTTGTTTGACCACAGCCAGGAACAGCACATCTGTGTGGCATCGTAATTTTCCTGTGCACAAGTAGTCTCTGTCAGAGCTCGCTGTCCATCGACTGAACACTTGTGAGGCGCACGGCTATACGAAATGAGCGTAGTTGTCTTGCGCTTAAAGCGTAGTTATCTTGTGCTGGAGGCGGTCATATGCAAACGCTGGTACGTCACTTCTAACCGTCACGTCACTTCTAACCATGAATCCAGAACGAGCTGTATTTTGAGCTTGATTAAATAAATGATTTGTTTAGAATGGGGAGGACGTCTTAAAATATTAAACTTGCAGGACGTTTTAATGATACAAAGACCTCTTATATACCAAAAGATCAAGGCAAATTTGGTTTCTCATGTCATGACCCCTTTAATGCAGTTATCTAAATCTATAGGGTTTGAATAATGATTTGTAATGCTACTAACACACACACACACATACACAAAATTGATTATTTTTATGTTTAATCTAGAGTTTTCAGAACTTTTTTACTGGGGAAAGTTGTGATGGATGATGGGAACTCATGGTCAGTTTACTGCTAAACATAGTCATGTTCCATGAGAGCTGGAACGTGGATAGAAGCTGCAGAAACAGCTGCTGCCAGATGGTTCCTCATGACAACAACACACACCACTACTTTGGGTTCGGCATTGCTGTCGTTGTTGACATCATCATCGGCATCCACATCTGCTTCGATGATGTCCCCGGTAGCAAAGCACGTATTGTGTAAAATTACACAGCATGTCACAACAATGGGGACAAAGTTTGAGATCACCTCAAGTGCTTTGAAAAAGATGGACCTCCACCATGTTTTTAACATGCCAAAGGCCCTCTCAATCACGCACCTTGCATTGGAATGGAGCCTGTTGGGGATGCAAGAGGCCCGATGGTGATGGAGGATGTCAGGCAGGAGTACCCAGAGCGAGGCCGGTAAGATAAGCGGTGAATGAGTTCCACCTGTGAATCTCGCTTTCCAGTGAGGGGCAGCGGGAGTATCTGAGGAGAAGAGACGGCAGCAGATGGGGAGAGAGAGACGCATGAGCGATGTCTTTGTGTGTGACGAAAAGCAGCACGTGCGTTGAATGTTATGGCTGAAAAGCCTTATTTTGTGACACTGAAAAGTGTACGTACAATAAATGTCCATGTGTTGTGTCAAGCCGGTCCTAGCTTTCTCCTTTGCCATCCTTGAAATGTTACACAGAGGAAACAACCCGATAGGATGTGGCATGGGCCAGCAAGTAGAGGAACATTACCACCTCTATGTCTTTTGACCATCCATGGTCAACCTCATAGGAAAGTGCAGCTATAAGACTCAATGTGGATGGTGTGGTCAGGTGCAGAATGGGGCTCAGGTCAGATTTTCTGTCCAGAAAAAGTCTCAGGATGGGGACTATTGCATACAGCTGGCAATAAGATGTGGGGTTGCCAGGCTAGACAACAGTAAATAGATCCAGTACAGTGTCACGCAATTGTCTGTGGTTCTTTCTTGTTAAATGCTATTGTTTTGTCATATCTAATCCTAGATTTATACAAAAAGTAACTTAACAACTTTATTTTATAATTTATATATTATTTTAATTATATTACTAAATTATTTAATAAATTATTTTACTTAAAAAAAGTCCTATCCAAGCAAAAAGTGTGTATATATATATGTGTGTGTATGTGTGTGTGTGTGTGTGTGTGTGTGTGTGTGTGTGTGTGTGCATACAGTATATAAATATATATATATAAACTTAACAAAAAAAGAAACGTCCCTTTTTCAGGACACTGTATTTTAAAAATTGTTTTGTACAAATCCAAATAACTTTACAGATCTTTATTGTATTCTTAACTGGACACTAAAGCGACCTTTCTACTGACTCTGAAAAACACCAAAATAAAGATGCCCAGGGTCCGTGCTCATCTGCGTGAACGTGCCTTAGGCATGTTGTACGGAGGCATTAGGACTGCAGATGTGGCCAGGGCAATAAATTGCAATGTCTGTACTATGAGACGCCTATGACAGTGTTACAGAGAGACAGGAAGGACAGCTGATCATCCTCGCAGTGACAGACCATGTGTAAAAACACCTGCACAGGATCGGTACATCCGAGTTACATCAGGAATGCACAATCCCTCCATCAGTGCTCAGATTGTCCGCAATAGGCTGAGAGAGGCTGGACTGAGTTCTTGTAGGTCTGTTATGGGCACAAACTCACCTTCGCTGGACCAGACAGGACTGGCAAAAAGTGCTCTTCACTGACAAGTTGCAGTTTTGTCTCACCAGGGGTGATAGTTAGACTCATGTTTATCGTCGAAGGAATGAGCGTTACACTGAGGCTTGTACTCTGGAGCGGGATCGATTTGGAGGTGGAGTGTCCGTCATGGTCTGGGGCGGTGTGTTACAGCATCATCAGACTGTGCTTGTTGTCATTGCAGGCAATCTAAATGCTCAATGCAATTACAGGGAAGATATCCTCCTCCCTCATGTGGTACCCTTCTTGCAGGCTCATTCTCACATGATCCTCCAGCATGGCAATGCCACCAGCCATACTGCTCGTTCTGTGTGTGATTTCCTGCAAGACTGGAATGTCAGTGTTCTGCCATGTCCAGCGAAAAGCCCGGATCTCAATCCCGTTGAGCACGTCTGGGACCTGTTGAATCGGAGGGTGAGGTTACGGCCATTCTGCCCAGAAATATCGGGGAACTTGCAAGTGCCTTGGTGGAAAATTGGGGTAACATCTCACAGCAAGAACTGGCAAATCTGGTGCAGTCCATGAGGAGTAGATGCACTGCAGTATTTAATGCAGCTGGTGGCCACATCAAATACTGACTGTTACTTTTGATTTTAATTCTGAAGCTCCTGACCCATATCTGCAGGATTTTAAGCACTGCATTGCTGCCACATGATTGGCTGATTAGATAACTGCATGGATATGTGTGTATGTGTGTATATACAGTATATATATATATATATATATATCCCGCGACCCTGTACACAGGATAAGCGGTTGACGATGGATGGATGGATGGATATATATATATATATATATATATATATATATATATATATATATATATACAGTGAGGAAAATAAGTATTTGAACACCCTGCTATTTTGCAAGTTCTCCCACTTGGAAATCATGGAGGGGTCTGAAATTGTCATCGTGAGGTGCATGTCCACTGTGAGAGACATAATCTAAAAAAACAAAATCCAGAAATCACAATGTATGATTTTTTAACTATTTATTTGTATGATACAGCTGCAAATAAGTATTTGAACACCTGTCTATCAGCTAGAATTCTGACCCTCAAAGACCTGTTAGTCTGCCTTTAAAATGTCCACCTCCACTTCATTTATTATCCTAAATTAGATGCACCTGTTTGAGGTCGTTAGCTGCATATAGACACCTGTCCACCCCATACAATCAGTAAGAATCCAAATACTAACATGGCCAAGACCAAAGAGCTGTCAAAAGACACTAGAGACAAAATTGTACACCTCCACAAGGCTGGAAAGGGCTACAGGGAAATTGCCAAGCAGCTTGGTGAAAAAAGGTCCACTGTTGGAGCAATCATTAGAAAATGGAAGAAGCTAAACATGACTGTCAATCTCCCTCGGACTGGGGCTCCATGCAAGATCTCACCTCGTGGGGTCTCAATGATCCTAAGAAAGGTGAGAAATCAGCCCAGAACTACACGGGAGGAGCTGGTCAATGACCTGAAAAGAGCTGGGACCACCTTTCCAAGGTTACTGTTGGTAATACACTAAGACGTCATGGTTTGAAATCATGCATGGCACGGAAGGTTCCCCTGCATAAACCAGCACATGTCAAGGCCCGTCTTAAGTTTGCCAATGACCATTTGGATGATCCAGAGGAGTCATGGGAGAAAGTCATGTGGTCAGATGAGACCAAAATATAACATTTTGGTCATAATTCCACTAACCGTGTTTGGAGGAAGAAGAATGATGAGTACCATCCCAAGAACACCATCCCTACTGTGAAGCATGGGGGTGGTAGCATCATGCTTTGGGGGTGTTTTTCTGCACATGGGACAGGGCTGACTGCACTGTATTAAGGAGAGGATGACCGGGGCCATGTATTGCGAGATTTTGGGGAACAGCCTCCTTCCCTCAGTTAGAGCATTGAAGATGGGTTGAGGCTGGGGCTTCCAACATGACAATGACCCGAAGCACACAGCCAGGATAACCAAGGAGTGGCTCTTTAAGAAGCATATCAAGGTTCTGGCGTGGCCTAGCCAGTCTCCAGACCTAAACCCAATAGAGAATCTTTGGAGGGAGCTCAAACTCTGTGTTTCTCAGCAACAGCCCAGAAACCTGACTGATCTAGAGAAGATCTGTGTGGAGGAGTGGGCCAAAATCCCTCCTGCAGTGTGTGCAAATCTGGTGAAAAACTACAGGAAACGTTTGACCTCTGTAATTGCAAACAAAGGCTACTGTACCAAATATTAACATTGATTTTCTCAGGTGTTCAAATACTTATTTGCAGCTGAATCATACAAATAAATAGTTAAAAAATCATACATTGTGATTTCTGGATTTTTTTTTTAGATTATGTCTCTCACAGTGGACATGCACCTACGATGACAATTTCAGACCCCTCCATGATTTCTAAGTGGGAGAACTTGCAAAATAGCAGGGTGTTCAAATACTTATTTTCCTCACTGTATATATATATATATATATATATATATATATATATATATATATATATATATATATATATATATATATATATATATAATTTAATAAGGATAGGGACATTTTAAAAAGAGTTAAGCTTGTGTTTGTGTAATCTTAAAATTATTACAAGCATGTACATCAGGAGCACTCTCTGCACGAAAGGTGGTAGACCTACGATGTTTGATAGTGTGCTGCTTCTCTCATTAATACGGTAGGATGCATTTTCAGGGAAGCATAAATTAATTGAGGAAAAATAAATCAAAGGGGATAGTAAATGGAGTTTTATAATTTTTTTAATTTCTACATTATAAATTACATAAAAATAATTTATGAAGGGATGTCGAAATGAGATGTGAGTAATATGTTGTGTACATTGACAATTTAACGCTGACCAGAAGTGCGTCACTAAGATCCAGCATTCGCTTCTTTAACATGCCGCAATTTTATGACGTGGTAGTATGTCCCAAACCTTGCACACCTTTTTGCTATATATTTAAAATTGTGTACTGTTCCATTACAAAAACAGTATACACTTTTTGGGCATAGTACAAATAGGCGAATTGGGATATAGCAACAATTTCTTAAGAACTGTCATTAAATCAATATTCTTGTGATTTATCTTGGTTTTGTATTGAATGATTTATGGCTGTTTGTATTTGTTTTCTGCAAACTGCAGATTCTATACGACTTCACGCACCTTTTTGGGTCCGAAACTGCTTCAACCATTTGGAAAAGTGGCAAACTGCTTTCAAAGCAAAGGTGAACGAAAGGGCCCCCGTTCTGTGCACATCAGTGTCACAAAGTATGTAACTGGTGGTGACATATTACAAGGGCTATAACTTCTTGGAATTGATAATTTCTCCAACTGAACCAAAATTGATGTTTATAAATGGGTAACTAAACTGCCATTGTGTTGGTGTATGTATCATGTTAATGTTTTTTTTTTGCCTGTCTTTGTCATTCAGTTATGCTAGAGTCTTCAGGAACACATCGAGATGGAAGAGAATCTTCAGCCGTACCATCTCATCTCGGGGACCAGCAAAGGAGGCCATCAATCAGTTCTTCACTGTGGTTCATAAAAAGCCCATCCCTTGTCAAGCATCCTCTTCACTGGCAGCAAAGAATGAACTTTTCAAGGTCCACTTTGTTTTCAGCATCAATTATGATCTTCCACTCAGAAACATGTATACGTTTCTGCAGAGTACAGTCTACAATACTGATGTTGGCACCACCAGTGCTCAAGAGTAATGGAACTTCGAGACAAATTCATGAATGATGTTTAGGTGCTACATCTGTAGATCACTGCTTGCTACAACTGCAACATTAATTACGCACCATAAGCTTTTACAAGTTTAATTGTTTCTTAGGGTTTAGAAAACATGTTACTACTTTACATTTCAACGATGTAGCATCAAGCAGTGCCAGTATCCCGAGCAAATCATCAAGCTCTTAATCTTTCTGAACCAGTGTCACGTGGAGGATCTACCACCGATTAAGGTTTACCAGATCAAGATGCAAATCAGCATGAATTAGCACCAGTGTCAAGGGATCAGTCCAGAGAAATGTGTGCATCTATTATAGCAAAACTGCAATGGTGTTGCAAACAATGTTACTGTCTCTGTTATTGAAAGCATGAAGGACTTTGTCAATGATTTTCATTCAAGTTTAAAAGAAAAAGTTCCTGCTGTGCCTGTTGATAACCCCAGAAGAAGTTCAATTGAAGAAGATTTCAGTGGTTTTCAAAATGCGTCCTCTGACTTGAATGCCAATACAAATTGGAGAAAATATTTTAGAGAGAAATGGGGGGTGGTCGAACCTATTGTAGTACAATTAGTTGTCAGGTATGATACAAGGAGAAATACAATCTCTGGAATGTGTGAACAGATTCCGGTCCGTGATACTTTCGCCATAGTGATATGTATCAAGATTTTTCTGATGGATGGTATTACAGAACCCATTCTTTGTACTCCAGCCACAGCAATGCACTTCAGATCCAGATCTACTATGATGGTTTTATCAAAACCAAAGACTAGTCTCCCCTTGTGTGTGCTTAGCTTAATGCGTCACACTTCTCAACACCATACACCAATAAGCTCTGCTGTATAAACCAATAAAATTAGATGTGGGCGGAGCTACGCATTTCGCCACGCCCCATCATTCAAACTGCACTTTGGAGTACTTCTAGCGTTTGTATAATAACACTCTGTTGGTGTTGAGAATTGCAACACTTTAGAAAGTGTTGATTTAACACTCAGCCGGTGGTTTCCATATAAACACCCTTGATAGTTATAGTTTATAGCTTCTTTTCCTAAAGGTGTTATGAGTTCATAACAACCACATTTAAGCAGCCGTACAAAATGAAGCATAATGCACTGAAATGCCAGCCATTTTTCAGCAGTGCAGGACAGTCATTTGTATTCTCCTGTCGCTCTCTGTAGCCTTGTCATTTTTGTGAACTGCAGATTAAATTCAGGAAAGCTAGCCTTAATTTTCAAACCAATAAATCATATAAATATTTCATTGGTTGTGGTTAAAGGCAGGAGCTGCTGTATGCACAAGGGCATCCTAATAGATCTTCCCATCCAGCTTCTGGACTAATAGATCCTGTTCAGACTAATCGATAGTCCACTTTTTCATTTTCTCCATAGGGATTTAATAAAACCCTTTATAAAAGAATTTTAAGCCATTAACCAAACCAAACAGCTTTGAGGTGAAGAGTTGTAGATTTAACATGTTAATTATATTTCGATTAATTATATATAAAAAATTATGCGTTAAAAAAACAATTAATCTTGCCTCCTGACCCGTACTTAAATTCCATATTAAATGTACGTATTTTTCTTCCTTTAGTTAAATTCAAGCTTGAAGTCTATGTGACTTTGTGTTTTTCAAAGGCGTGTCAGCAGGGGGCAGTCAGCGCGCCTCAACAAACCTCACAAGCAGCGCAGACACAGAATAAGAGCCGTTCACACAGGACGTGTTCTTGACAGCTGGATGTAACACAACAGAATGCAAAGATCTCCAGACGGCATTTCAAACTTAAAGACGGCACAACATAAAAATGCAGCATTTATGACAAGGAAAACCAGTGAGATGCTCCAATAGCATCTGTCTGACTTATATATACATAGATTTAAAAAAAAGACAAAAATAAATATATATATATAATTTTAAGTAGTCTTAAAGGAAATATTAAGAGTGGAAATCGGATGGGAAAAAGAGTAGGACAAAAGGCTGATTCGAACTGCGGTCGCTAGGACAACAGTACACATTCACACACCATCTTTACACCCCATGCCACTGCAGCAACACCTACTGTCGAGTTTGTTGTATATTCCTGTGGTTTCACCAGAGTATTGATGTGCAAATTGCACTGTGTGGCAGATGCTATTTACACCAGGGTGCAAATAGACACTCCGCTTCTCTTTCCACTATGTTCCGGTGAAATTGGAGGTAAACATTGGAGCGTGTGTGCTTTTGAGGATGATCGAATATTCCAGTTTTTAGGATTGCATTTTCCCTAGTTTTACTCTGTTAATACATAGAACAGACACGTCCCACATCCCAGGAAAGCAAAGAAAAAAAGGCGAGAGGTTTATCGTTATGAGCTGAGGGCTTGTGTATGCCACACGATACAAACATGCAGAAAGATAAAAGTTCCCAGACTAGCTAAAAAGGATGTTAATTGACAAAATATGATATAAGTATTATATGAAAATAGTTACATGAGCTACATGAGAATATATTGATATATTTTGAGCTTAATGAGCTGGTAATCTACTTCCTTGATGAAAAAGGGGTGTGGAAAAATACATGTAGGCTTCAATACTAGTTAAAACATTTTCATAAAATTATGAAGATACACTCAACATACACTTTTTTTTATTAACTTTTATTAATATTAGCGAACTTGGTAAGCTGGAAACAACTAATAGTGCTGTAAGGCACTTTTTCATTGGCAAATTGACAATTGTGAGTCTCCATGTACAAAAGCCATTCCACCAGCATGGTTGTGCCGAGAACGGTTTATAATCGTGCTGTGCTAAAGTGGAAATGCTACTGAAATTGTTCTTCACCGTGCTCATAACTGTTCGGCCCGATGGTGGAAAAGCCACTATTGATTTGAAGCAAAAACTATATCAGAATCTGAAAAATTACAAAGGTGCAAGATAGTGTACTTAAAGGGATTGTTCAGCCAACAAATTTTGTCATCATTTACTCACTCTCATGTTGTTACAAACCTGTACAACATTCTTACTTACAAGATAAGCTCAATCGACAGCATTTGTGGCATATTATTGATTACTACAAACATTTATTTCAACTTGTCCCTCCTTTTCTTTAAAAAAAAAAAAAACTAAACTCTGTGTTACATTGAAGCACTTACAATGGAAGTCAATGGGACCAAATTCTGAAGGGTTTAAAGGCAGAAACGTGAAGTTTATAATTTTATAAAAGCATTATTAATATAAGTCTTCTTTTAAAACTCATGTATTATTTGAGCTGTTGTTTAAAATTGTTTAAATTGACATTTTTAGAGTAGTTTTAGCATTTACAGCGCTACGAATACATTATCATGGCAAAAAAATTGTAAAGTTGGAAATAACTACACAGATGCGATTAATAAGTGATTTTATCACACTAAAATCATGTTAACACACATATTATTTATGTCTTGTGGCTATACTTTTGAAACAGAGAGTATTTTAATGTTTATGGATTGGCCCCATTAACTTCCATTGTAAGTGTCTCACTGGAACACAGTTTTGTGGTTTTTTAAAGAAAAGGAGGGATGAATCGAAAGTAATTTTTGTGGTAATCAACATTATGCCACAAATGCTGTCGATTGAGCTTAAGTGCTACTGAACCTGGAATATTCTTTTAAGCAGAATGTTTAGTCCAAATCACTATTCACTTTCATTGCTTCTTTTTTCCATTCAATAAAAGTGAAGTGTCCATTAACAATCGGCATGTGCCAAATGTCAGTAAAAAAATGCCCTTTGCTGAGAAAAGGAAACAAAGTTACCTGGATGGTAAGTTTATTAGGAACTGCAACACAATACATGATTTAAATCAAATAGTAAGAATGATATCTAATCTGACCCTCGCTGATGTAAAGTGACGAGAATCAAATCAAAGATTTACAAACATCTTTTGTACACCTCAGAGTTATGGCGTTATTTACCTGTCAAATGTCGAGAGCGCATTATTGTAGCGCGAAAGTACATTAATGTTATGCGCGAGCGCGAATCCCTCTGCTCGCGCGCGGAATATAATGCGCCGAGCGCGAATCCCTCTGCTCGCGCGCGGGAACTGGGCGCGCGCTCTCAGATACACGCTGCTCTTGAAAGAATTTTCTCTGCGCTCGCTCAGAGAATATGCCTGCACTTAAAACGTGTTCATTGCAATCGCGAATCTCTCCTCTTCGCTTAAAGTAAGCGTGTTTGTGCTTAGACTGTGTCCCGTGCGTTCGCGCATGCCCAAGTACTCTTCTCTTCGATTTCTTTCTCTTTGCTCTTGGCATAAACGCCGTCAAAACGGCAACAACCAATCAGAAAAGGCTTCAACGACTGACCAATGAAAACGCGACATCGTACATGGAATCTTATTGGTTGATATTGAACCGCACATGTTCATGTGTTCAATCAAGACGATTCAGTTCAATCAAGACGAGCCGAGATGGATCCGCAGAATCGACGATCTCAGGTAAACAGTTTTATTTGTTTTGATGTTAAATATGTCAAATGTATCTTAGAAATGTCTGGGAAGCGGGCGATTGGATTATTTTACATATAAATGACCTAGACTGTCAACCACATTCATACTACAGGCGCTATGCCCATTGTAGTGAGATTTTTGAGCCAAATAGATTTGAAAGCCGATTCCAAAAGGCAAAAATAATATTTTACGTCTGATAATTAACACATTGTCTCGTGCAATCACACCAGTGATTAAACATTAAGTACGTAGCGAGATCAACTGCTAAATTAAAATCTGAAAAAAGACTTGGGGGAAAGATAAGGTGGCAACATGCCCCCGTAAAATTATGCTAGTCCTATATCTATTATGGCTGTCATGAATGAAGTGATGTGAAATGAAAAGTGTCATCTGCAATAGATTTTCTTTATCGCGGATTGCAGCGTTGAGTGTTATAACGTTAATCAATCACCCACTTTCTGTTGAGCTTAATTAATGCAGTTTGGCCAATCAGAGGCATTTTGATTAAAGGACAAGTTCGGTATTTTACACTTAAAGCCCTGTTTTAAGATCGTTTCTGATGAAATAGAACGGTTAAGATTAAAATTTGGACCAAGGCGTCATAAAACCAACGCACATGGCACCCTTTAGCGTCAATATGAGACACAGATATATATGGGCCAGAAGGCGCCTCCTAGTGGTCTAACCCTAACCAATCTTTCAATCTTAACCGTTCTATTTCATCAGAAACGATCTTAAAACAGGGCTTTAAATGTTAATTATCAGACGTAAAATATTATTTTTGCCTTTTGGAATCGGCTTTCAAATCTATTTGGCTCAAAAATCTCACTACAATGGGCATAGCGCCTGTAGTATGAATGTGGTTGACAGTCTAGGTCATTTATATGTAAAATAATCCAATCGCCCTCTTCCCAGACATTTCTAAGATACATTTGACATATTTAACATCAAAACAAATAAAACTGTTTACCTGAGATCGTCGATTCTGCGGATCCATCTCGGCTTGTCTTGATTGAATTGAATCGTCTTGATTGAACACATGAACATGTGCGGTTCAATATCAACCAATAAGATTCCATGTACGATGTCGCGTTTTCATTGGTCAGTCGTTGAAGCCTTTTCTGATTGGTTGTTGCCGTTTTGACGGCGTTTATGCCAAGAGCAAAGAGAAAGAAGAGAAGAGTACTTGGGCATGCGCGAACGCACGGGACACAGTCTAAGCACAAACACGCTTACTTTAAGCGAAGAGGAGAGATTCGCGATTGCAATGAACACGTTTTAAGTGCAGGCATATTCTCTGAGCGAGCGCAGAGAAAATTCTTTCAAGAGCAGCGTGTATCTGAGAGCGCGCGCCCAGTTCCCGCGCGCGAGCAGAGGGATTCGCGCTCGGCGCATTATATTCCGCGCGCGAGCAGAGGGATTCGCGCTCGCGCATAACATTAATGTACTTTCGCGCTACAATAATGCGCTCTCGACATTTGACAGGGAAATAACGCCATACAGAGTCCACAGAATACATCTGTGGCATGAAAAGTTTATCTAGGATGTGAGCCCACTTCCTCAAGAACTCCATGTGCCAACACATATGTGGAATATTCCTCACATTAAGCCAA
This sequence comes from Xyrauchen texanus, assembly GCF_025860055.1. Classification (NCBI taxonomy): domain Eukaryota; kingdom Metazoa; phylum Chordata; class Actinopteri; order Cypriniformes; family Catostomidae; genus Xyrauchen; species Xyrauchen texanus. The sequence continues at coordinate 3,511,904 of NC_068305.1, forward strand.
AATGAATATTTGACTCTGACTCATCTCATATAACATGTGTGACGCAATAACTCATACTGTTTATCATTAACAAGATAAATAATCCCACTGTTATAGGGCCAAATTATATACGAATGATGCAAAATACAACTTCATGGCTTATACATTTGTTCAGTTCACCCGCCGGCACCCATGGCAGGCAGGTGTTTAATAAAATCAGTAAAATGATGAGTTATTCTCAGGACAGTGTGAAAGCATTAGTGGCTCTGGTCTGACATGCACTTCCTAATGTTTCCTCCACAGTGCCAGTGCATGTGTCTGAGATCCGAGTGTGTTTACTGGCTGATTTTAGACTGTCCTTTGCCCGAAGCCTTTTACTGTACACAATTCAAAGACAAATGATACACTGGAGCTGAAATCAACATAATGAGGTTAATGAACATTTCAGTGATGCTGCAAATGTTTCCTAGCAAAGTGGGGGGCGGGGGTCCACAAAACATGACATGGATTAGGTCTGGGTATTGATACAGATTTCCTGATTTGATTTGATTCTGAGTCACAAGCATTCAACTCGATAGCAATTAATTTGGGTATATTTCAGGTATAATGTCCCATTTCCTAACATACACTGTAAAATAAATCCTGTTAAAATTACGGTAAAAAAAATGGCAGCTGTGGTTGCCCGAAATTCATGGTAAAAAATATGGTAACCACGTTTCAGGTTTTAAGGGATGTAAAAATAAACATTGTTTATATTCCGTATTAAATGATAAACTTGATCCATTAAACTTCTGAAACTGTAAAAATCTGTGTGGCAGGGAGGAGTGCGGGGCCGGGTCGTGATCATACACACCCGGTCCCTTATCAGGCTAATCAAGCCTCCGAGAGGGATGAAGGCCAACTGCGGAGGATTGTGCGAGAGAGAGAGACAGTTTTACGGACATGTCCGTCATATGTGTGTGTTTAATCACGACCCAGCCCTGCCCTCCACCCTGCCACAATCTGCTTTTCACTTTATAATGTATTGTTGATTTCCGTAGTAATTACAGAAGAGCACATGATGACATGAAGTTCATCAATAAACCAATAAACATGTCGAGACCGTTCAGTGTCACTCCCACAAATACTAAACATGTGAAATTAAAATAATGCAATAAACATTAATGAAACCACATCAAATATTACACAGAACACCCCAAAGTACATAATTGACTTAAAAATAAGAAGAACATAACTATTCCCATAACATATAATGAAATGTGATCGGTCATGCTGGGAATTTTGGGAACACCCGATTATTGTAATTTTACAATAATTTACCGTAACTAATAATTTACATGTACTCTCTTGTTAAACATAATATTATTTTTTACCATTAATTATATGGGAAAATCCTACTTTTCTTAAAAAAAAAAATCAAAATTGTACCATAAAACTACACTGTATTGTCTTTTAAAATATATTTAAAAAATGTTACCGTATAGTTCATTGCTTAACCGTTACCTGTTAAGCAATTAAAGTTTTTTACTGTAGCATTTTACCGTTAAAATTACAGACATTTTTTACAGTGTGTGAAATAAATAATTTGAATGCTCTTAATTATTCAGGGAACTTTTTAACTAGACACATTACGAAAATATAAATTATAATTTATTTGGTTTTCATAATTTTTGTCACATTTTGGCTTAAAAATAAAACAAATCCACATATTCAATCAATAATAAACATATTATATTTCATAAAACATTGTTTTTGTTACAGACCCTTCAGTGTAATTGCTCCAAACATATGGAATTCACTCCCTACAGTCTCCACACACAACATCTCGTCTTCAAGTCGCAGCTTAAAACTCATCTTTGCTCACAGCACTATCAATTCATCTCTGGTTGCTGAAAGGTATGCGTGCAAACTGTGGGTGTATTGTATGCTAATGAAGTGGTGCAAAGCACAATTTGCTATTTTCCTGAGAAATAGGTCATTGCACATTTCAAATCAAGACATTTGAAAACCACGTCTTAACTCAGCACAGTCCAAATTCAATTCCTGCATTTGCAGCTTGGAGTTTATACCAGCAGGTGGTTAATAAAGTTCATCTCCAAACTCTGAACTGAAAATATAGTGAAACATCAAATTAAATCACTGTTGTAGCCGTTTTATGAAAAAAAAAAAATGTATGAAATTTGTGTTAAACTATCTATAGGTCATGGTATATTTTTCAATTATTTATGTTTATATTAGCAATTGTATATATGATGTAATTTGTATTGGTATTATCCCACCTGTTGTTGTACTGATTTTTAAATCACTTCAAAATGGGCCGGTGGAAGAAGTTGGAGAGAGTGAAAAGCTTGGAATGGAAAGGCTATGCTTTTTTGACCACTTTGTTATTTTGTTTATATATTCATTTCGTTTGAAATGTTATTTCACTTTAGAAATAGATTTGGTTAAATGTTTCAATAAATTAATTTCATTTTTCAATATCATAATCTACCGGCAGAAGTGAATTGCATGCTTATACAATTTCTGTTAATACTAGACATGATTTGTGTGTCAGTAGATGAAATAATTATTTAGACTTACATTCTCTATCATTTAATGGAGCATACATTCAAATTCTGTAGAGAATCACATTTTCCAGCATGCCACTGTCATAGCAATATGCCTCTCATCAAGGACGCAGTTAATTCACAAAAGAATGTAATTTTCTAATCTTCTAATTCATTGCAAACAGTCCATTTATACTAACATCTTCTTATGAATGTGCTGTCTTGCTTTATATCACTGGTGCTTGAGGGAATGAAATATATAAATTAATAGGCCACATATGGTGGAATCATAACTGGAGAAAACCAGAAATAAATTGCACTTAATCCAGCCCTCATGCATGTTGCGCATATGATTTTGTCAAACCTACATGTGCCTTGACTTAGTGCATGCTTGCACGAAAATACGAACTCTAGTGAGACTTCTTGCACCGGTGCTGTGCAACATCAGGGAGGACGAGGAACAGGTCATCCTGGTGGCCCCTTACTGGCTCATCTGGGCCTGGTTCTCGGATCTTACGCTCCTTGCGACAGCACCTCCCTGGAAAATTCCCCTGAGGAAGGGTGCCTCTAACGATCAACCAATCCAGAACTCCCTCCACCAGGCAACTTTACGCCCTAAAGTTGCACTTGTTCATGAATTGGAGTTCTTCTCGAGCCGAAGACCCGCAGAGGTGTGCAGTTCGGTCAGTGCTTTCATTCCTGCAGGAGAGGCTGTAGGGGAGGCTGTCCCCCTCAACCTTGAAGGTGTATGTAGCTGCTATCGCAGCACACCAAGACGCAGTAGATGGCAAGTCCCTAGGTAAGCTCGACTTGATTATCAGGTTCCTGAATGGCGCCCGGAGACTGAACTCTCCCCGGCCTAGCCTGTTCCTCTCCTGGGATCTCCAGGTCGTGAGCCTGCAAGCAAGCTGCCCCGGGAGGAGTGTGTCAGGTACGTGCTTTGCGTATCTATTTGGACCGCACGCAGAGCTCTAGATGTTCTGAGCAGCTCTTTGTCTGCTTTGGCAGATGGTGGAAAGGGAATGCCGTCTCCAAACAGAGGTTAACTCACTGGGTCGCTGATGCTATTTCCTTATCACGCCCCCTTGCGGGTTCGAGCACACTCTACGAGAAGTGTGGCATCCTCGTGGGCACTGGCCCATGGCACCTCCTTAGCAGACATCTGCTGGGCAACACCCAATACCTTTGCCAGATTTTACAATTTCAGGGTTGAGTCGGTCTCGTCCCGTGTTTTGTCAGGTCCGAGCCGGTAGAACTCGGTAACGCGGCACAACCGACCGGGTGTTCTGCTTGCACACAGCACCCTTCACCCTTCACCAAGTTGATCCAGTGCGCCTTCTACACTAACATGTTGGATGTTGTCCTCCCTAGACTTCAATTCAGCAGAGCAATTCACGGCCAGACCCACTATGAGTCACAGGTGCTCTGTACTGGGGTCGGACTCCACGGGCTTAGTTCCCTTTTCAGGCAAACTCCCCGTGATGTATTTCATACAGTATGGTCCCCCTGTCGGCGGACCCACGTTTCCCTTGGCCAGCCCCCCATGTACGGCTTCACAACCCTCGTGGTGTATTTGCCACATGTTACCTCCCCCTAGACTGGGCAGGATGTGGCCTCCGCAGGGTCTTTTCCCCCTGAAAGAATAGGACCGGGAAAGACCGCCTTCCCCAACGCATTTCATAGCGTTCATGAGGGGGACCTTGAATCTCTTGAGTCTGCGGACTTCGAGTTACCCACCTCCGAGCATTCCGGGCATGATAGTAAATCATCTGAGGAATTAATCGAGGTGATTACTCGTGCGGTGGCCAGGCTTCAATTAGACTGGCCACGCGAACAAGAGACCACCAAACGCTCCAAGTTGGAGGACAGATTTGTGGCCAGGGGAAGGGAAAGCCTCATCAGTCCCTTCTTTGATGACCTCCATGACGAACTCTCTCGTTCATGGAGGAAACCTTATACTTACCATGTCTACGTGCCTTCGATGTCAATATATTTGACTATCGTGGGTGCTGAGACACGGAGGTATTCAGTGATGCCGCCGATTGAAGAGACACTTGCGGGTTATCTCTCGCCGTGTTCGGCATCATCATTAAAGAAACCCTCTCGGCGAGAGAAATGTTGGGTGTACCGCTGCTTCCTGTCTTAGTCCAGGACGTGGAACACTCGACATCCCCTCAACAGGAAGTGTCAAAATTAATACCCATCTCAGAGAACCTGGCAGTGTGGAAACTTCTGCCAGGTATTTCTATGTGGGTCCTAAAAACAGTAGAAAATGACTACAGAATTCAATTCGCTCACCGCCCTCCGTGTTTCAACGGCGTGGTTTCCACTACCGTGAAACCGGAGCAGGCATGTCTACTGTGGAAAGAACTGCAACATCTCTTGGTCAAAGGTGCCATAGAACAGGTTCCCCTTCCAGAGAAATGGTCAGGTTTTTACAGCAAATTCTTCCTGGTTCCCAAGAAGGGTGGAGGGTTGCGTCCAATCTTAGATCTTAGGCTTGAATCGCTCAGTCAAGGCATTCAAGTTCAAGATGCTAACTATCAAGATGGTCGTGTCACAAATCCAACATCACGATTGGCTGGTCACGATCGATCTCATGGACGCATACTTTCATATAGAAATTCCGCCACAGCACAGGAAGTTCCTGAGGTTTGCTTTCGGGGGTGAAGCCTTCCAATTTCGGGTTCTTCCGTTCGGCCTAGCCCTATCACCCCGCACATTCACGAAATGCATGGATGCAGCACTGGCTCCTTTGCGACTCCGGGGCATCCGCATTCTGAATTACATAGACTTCTTGTAATTTCTTGTTAATCTGCATTGACTGTAAAGTGACCTTGAGGTTTTGGAAAGGTGCTATAAAAATACAATTTATAATTATTATTATTATGGATTCACTTTATTTTAGGGATCATAAATTAGACAGTAATTAATAACTAATACTTTTAAGGGACTAGTTATGGACTTCTTTGGAATTATAAGGTATTTATTAGACCTTTGTTCGCTGATTTCTTAACCTTGCCTAATAGCCTCTCATTTGTTTATTTTCCCCTAACAATGAACTTATTAGGAAAAAACAAAAGATACCAATAGATATTAAGGTGCATAATACATCTTTATAGGTTCTTATTACACTGTGTGAATGTGCATCTTATAAGTATAAACTAAATATAGAAGGCAGAGACTTTTGATGCAACAAAAAGCATCCTCTTTGCACCAAGGGCAAATAGTGTTAGATGCAATTTGTACCACTAATTAAATACTACCATACAGTACAGAGGCATCACAGCAGCATGTTTATTGTGTTTATTTAGAGTCCCAGAGACACCTTACACCCAGGGCTGAACTGGAAAGAGAAATTGGATTTTACATAGCAACTGGCCCAAACGTGGTTGAGTGGGGGGGGGTGTTCGCTGTTCTTTTTATGTATATCGCGGAGGCGTTTTGGGCTCATTTTAGCGGCCGACCCAACGGACCCCGGACCCGATTTGTCCAGTTTTGCGGCCGACCCACCGGACCACAAATGCAGTTGTTCTAAAAGAGTACTTATAATGGTTTTTTCAAATATTACCTTTCATGTAGTGTGTTATCTAGCTGTTTGTGAATGTAAAAAAGTCTGCAAAGTTTCAAAAATCAAGAGTTATTGCCCCCAAAGAAAGAACCGATTATAAACACCAAAAACGAGTCGTTTGGAATTCCAGACGTACTTCCCGTACTAACCTAAATAATTTGTTAACAAAAAACCCACCTCTGGTCTGTTTACGTGTACAGCTAGCCTCTGCTAACCGGCTAACTCACGTTATTGACAAACTAAATATAAACTTACCACTGAGAAACATCCTGTTCTCGTCGTGCTTGCGATGGTGGTTCAGGTTGATCTTTCGATGTATCACTATCGGACTCAGGCTCAAATTGTTAAGGTAATCAGAGATTTTTTCAGATGTAGTTGAAACTTGGATATGGTAGTGGGCGTTTTCATTCCGACACGCGCTATAAACTGTAGACTAATCGCAATAGACTGGGACATTTGACCAATCAGAGCAGAGTGGGCTCTCTGAAAGGAGTTTAGAATGAATGCTTTCGAATGGATCTTTGAACAAGTCGTTTTTGACACTGGGAAAAAAAAGTAATGCTGCATTTTAAATTATGTGCAAGTGTTTTTGACCTTGAATGCATGTAAATATTTTGTATGAGACCTTTAAAACAAAATTAGGCATGTTTAAAAACCATAATAGGTGCACTTGAATAGTTACCAGGGTGTAGTTGGACTATAGGACTATAATTAGCCAGCTGTGAATTGCTGTGAATAGTTCCAACTTGTCCCTAGAGACAAGTTCTAACTTTTTTTTTTAGTTAGAAAAAAAGAATTACGGAAACACATTTACAATAATGCGACAACCAGAGAGTTTAAAAGCAAAAATGTGAAACTTATATTTTATAGCATTTGTTTGAATTGTTCATTATATATTGTGTGTTATTTGATCTGTAAAGTTGTTGTATTTGTATATTGTATATTTGAGGTGGGACTACGGTTCAACGCAAATGGATACATTTCTGGTATTTCGTTACATAATTCCTGTTGGTGGAGTTTCCATATGAATGGTACTTCACAGATGGTTATCCTTGGCATGCTTGCACTGAGTCTAGCAGGATGAATAGCGAGATAGAATTTATACAGCATATTTATATAAGCTATATGTGGCTTGTATTTCAACCCTTTTTGTGTTTAAATCCTGATTTTCAGAGAAAGCGTGTTGAGCTGACACTCTCATTAACACACAGTGCTGGAGGTGAAGGCAGCGGTAATGGTGTTACAGCGGCAGAAACATTAAAACCAGCACGACTTCAATTACACAGTCACTCATTTCTCCATCAGCATCCTCCAGATTCTCCAGTCATTCTTATGAGGATCCTGCTCACTATGTTCATTCCTGAAACTGTTTGTTTCTGTAGCTCAACGGGTAGAGCATGGCACTAGCAACGGTTTGATTCATAAGAAACACATGAACTAAAAAAATCTATCACTTTAAGACCCCATGAATAAAAAAGTAACTAAATGCAAAAATATAAATCACCATAGCACTCCCACTCACTCATTAACTGGTGGGCATTTAAAGAGACTACAACAGTAGACCTTTGGATCATGCAGATAAAACAATGGTTTTAGATTTTTTTGAGGACTGATCCATGCCAATGAAAGTCAAAAGGTGTTATGGGCAGTTTCCAGAGTGCTGCTGTGCTGTTTTGAATGTGTTTGGTGTGGTTTTATGGCTATGCAGTTGGTGGTAAAGTGTTTTTAGTAGTTACCAGTGTGTAGTTGGTGTGTTCTTGCTGTTTGCAAACTGGCTCATGAAAAGTCAAGAGTCCTGCACCCTCATGTCTCTGATATTCTGCTCTCTAGACTTTACTCAGCTACTTCAATGCAAATCACTAATTTTATCATCCAGCAGGTGAAAATCATGAGTAATAGATCACCTCTAATCGGCAAGTCACACAATACTGGATATCATTCCGTAGCATCCAAGTTTAATTCTTTGCTGAAATCCCTGTGTGAAAGTAATTGTAATGACCGTCTTAGCAAACAGATTACATTCATGTGTGCTGAACATAATGCAACTATAAAGGAAAATATTTTTAAGCGTTCATGCTGTTGATTATCGCAGACATTAAATTCAACTTATACCACGGGTCTGTTAAATGCTTGATTCTGATTGGTTGACAGATGTTCTAAGGTGTGCACTTATTTTCCTGTAAATGCATGGCTATGAAATAGGTCTTGACCGCATAATGGTTCCACATCACTTCGCCAAATTATTTCAGTTATTTCAAAGAGCCGTACAGGCTACCACAACAAAATAACCAGTTAAAACAAAGACATTGGTTAAAGTAAACTGGTAAAGAACATCAAACAACATCTAAAATGTCCTACATTTATTTAAATTTCGGTTAAAAAGAGCCCTTGCATTCCCTCGTCTCCCCCACACTCACACACGCGCGCGCACACACACACACATTGAGACTCGAGTCGCGACCAACAAATAGTGCCGCACTCCCACGAATTGATCAATACAACAATTATCTGAAATAACTTTTAATTTTTCAATGTATTTCCCTCCCACACTCGTGGACACACATTATAAACGTACAGTAACACACATTTAAGGCCCAAACATACTCGTTAGAGAAAAACAGAGTCGTCATGTCAGTGCACTCTTGCATCTCAGTGGGGATGAAACAAAACGGCGATGCGCATCTTGCCGATTTTGAAGTGATGTTACTTCTGACGAGATCTGCAACAAAAAAGGTAATCCCCGATCTCTCTCATTTTCAGAGTTTCTCTCTTTAGATCCCTCAAATACAAACTCACACACACACACACGCACATACGCACACACGCACAACCGCACTACCTTGTAACTCCAGTAAGTGCTCCAGTAAAGCAGTGCACTGTTCTGTTGCTAGTTCTAACGTGACATTTTGGAATTAACAACAAAGGCTTGAGCTGTATTAAAGTAAGACGCTGAATCTGTGTTGGAACAAAGTAGTTCCACTCATAAGAGCATTTTAGGGACGAAAACCAGAAAATATATTAATGTCTTAAGGTGTGGTATCCATGATATAAGCAGAATAATTGACTCCGGCTCGTTGAATTGTTGAAAAATAATGCACAACTCCGCTGCGAGTTGTGACCGCATTATCACCTCGGGTGTGCATTATTTTTCAACAATTCAACGGTCCGTCATCAATTATTCCTTACTTGTCCTTCAGTTTGCATGAACAAATGGGAAATACAATTATTTGATCAGTTATTTCTCAAATACCACCTCGAATGGGAGCCGGTGGGTTTAAAATGTGAAGCTTTCATTTTGCTAAAAGCACTTTCTATAAGTGTGTATTAGTGGAGTTGTAAAGTTGTCTAAATCATACTGTGGGAAAGTGGGAAATCTGTTGTATGGGGATGAATTTCTGGTTATGTCTGCAAAACAACAGGGCTGTGATTTGGTCCCAGGCCAACACACACACACACACACACACACACACACACACACACACACACAAAACGAATACATTATTACTAATACATTCTGAGCATGAACCAAACATTGTATATTTCAATATTATTAGAACAAATTATATTTTTTCAGCTGATAAGCAGACTGACAATTCTCTCAGCCAGTGACTAAATGAACGGTCGCAGATCATTTTTCAATATATGGGAATTAATTGTTTGGCATGTAACAGAAATAGATCGACCAACTTAGCTTCTTGTTTCTTCATTTTTGGGGAGCACACTAAAGACACAATGCTTGGGCCACAGAGGAACCATTCATTAATTCATCAATTATTTTGGAGATTATATCAATAAATCCTTTCCAAAAATCTTGTATTTCTTTGCATTGGCAAACACAGTGAATAAAGTTACCTTTATATAAATGACTTTTAATACAGACATCAGATATAACCATGTCATTTTGTGCTGCTTCTATGACACTTTGGGTTCACGTGTGGACTCGTTCAGGACTCGTACCCGCTCCTTTACATCATAAGTGCAACGCTCTATTAGTTGAGCTACAGCACAATTCGATCACACTCGAACAAGCTTGTAAATGTGATTGGTTATGTAATGCAAACATTAAAATGAGTCATGTGCTATAGTTAAATTGTTTAGATGTCATAAGATAAGATATTGTGTGAGGAACAGAGTGAAAAGTATGTTTATGAACTGATAATCTGCCGTGTTGCTCGTGATTTGTGTGAAAATGATTGTTGTTGTAGCGCCTCTAGTGTTCACCAGGAAATAAAAATTATTTAATGTAGGTATAGTAATGTGATTCGGTGAGGTCCCAGTTTGGAATGATCCCTTAAGCGGTTGAGGAGCAACTTCACGGTTTAGTCCCGAAAAGCTACTTTGAATGGAGGCCGTCTGTGTGCATGTTTAATGCATCGAGCTGCATTAGTGTTTATGGTGCCATCATCATCAGCCAACCTGAAAGCTTCCAACACAGAACACAGACATCACTACAGATATTTCCCAGCACACAATGTCACAATGCTAATTATGTTGCACTTTTCATCAATACTTGATATCCATTTTATGCAGGCAGGCATTAATACTGCAGAATGACTGTGGAATTGCGCTCCATTATCTTTAACTACATCAGTGGTGCATTAGTGGACGTATGCCACAGCTGCATGCAGTTCTTCAGCAATCTCGCAGTGACTTAAATCAGTTGATTTGATATACAGCAGTAAAATCCAGTGTAAGGAATTGCTTCTTCACAACATGGCCAATCTATCAAATCCTGGTCCATTTAACTAATTACACATGACTGGAAAACCTGAAATGATCTTGGCTTGTTAGTAAGAAGATGAACAGTTCTACTGTGATAGATCTACTCTATATATCTGCTGCACTTCACAGTGCACAGCAGCATTATAATGGGCTACAAAGGTTTTTAGATTTGTCTCGTATTCCACAACACATCATCCATTATGAGTGCCATCTTTACACAGCACAGTGACTAAGATTGAACAAGTGTTGATTCTGATACAAAGTTGAAAGCTGATCTTCCTGATCAGTTCTGTGTAATACTCTTTTCTGTGTAAAGAAACAAACCTCTAACTGCACATTACTTCATTAGAAAATAGAGAAAACTCAAAAATAAATACGTGAGAAAAAATGTGTAGGATAAAGCTGTCACCATTATGAAATGTGGCTGTGGATTGTCAAACAAATAACTGTGTTAATGATGATGAATTGTATGTTTGAGGGCTTTCACAGTTATGCTGATTAACTGTCATACAAATGAAGTGTACGTGTGCTTCATCCTCCTTAAGAAGTCTTTTATTCATAACTTGGAATCAAATAATAACATAAGAATATATCAGGATTTACTTCAAGGCTTTCAAAAACTTGAGAATGACATGAAAAATTTATTACTACAGTACATTAATTCACTTCTTCTCTATATATTCAGTAAAAAACTGACATTGAAGATGATCCATGAAGTTCTCTAAAAAAAATGGTGGCGCTCCTGCACAAGATGCCAAAAACACAGCAATACAAACGAGCAAAGCTTGGCACGTTTACGTAGAAAAGCAACTGAAAAATAGCATGGATGTGTGTCCGGTGTGAACGGCCCCTTATTATCATGACACAGCACCAATGGAAGTTTCTCAAAATTACCTCTCAAAAACTTAGTCTTTTGTTTCATATGATTAGGGATGTCCTGATACCAATTTTTCTTTTTTTAGAACGAGATGATACTTCGTTTTTGGTACTCGCCGAGAGTCTGACACCTGTTTTTTGTTTTTTTTCTGAGATCCACATCAACAGTTTATATTAATTATATCATCAAAATGGTGTTTAAATAAATTAATTCATTAAAACTTTAATCAAATGAAAATGTAACAATTCATTTTCAGCATAATATTGTATTATTTGTTATTAAATGAAGTGCTTTTATAGAGAACCTCACAGCACAATTCAATCCAAAATACAACATTGGAGTTATATTTTGTCAAATGAAGTGCTGCATAACAGAGCATCACAGATGTTAGGTACTGCTAGTAGTAGCAGTAGTAGTAGTAGTAGTAATAGTATTACAGTGAATATATCACATAACTTTAGTGATATATTTCAGTCATACTTTTTTCCTATAAATGTACCTTTTAATTTTGACAGAGCTTTAATTTTGAAGTATTTCTGTGTTGTTTGACCAAGAGCTCTGACGTTATAAAGGCAGATTCCCACTCTGGAAAAGGTTTTTTTCTGATAATTTCAAAATAAATTTTCAAATAAAATTCTGATAATTAAATAAGTATGTGCTCTGTATGTGCCTCGGGCTATAACTTGAATTTGCACTCTGTTTACTGTCATCTGTTACAAACACTGTGCGCTGTGCTCATGACAGTGTTTTCCCTGTATGAGACTTGGAGGAACTTTAACAGGTATGAGCAGCCAGCATCAGCACAACACTCCACACATTCACAAGTGCTCACATTTGAATTACAGGCGCACTATATTTATCTCATTAGATCACAGCTTTTGTGGTTAAATAATCTTACTAGGACATAATGTGATCTTAATGTGTGGGCTGGATGTTTACATAATAACGTTCGCACATTTGATGGTATCGGTTTATGATATCGGAGCATTTTTACGAGTACCAGTACATGCGCGCGGTATCAGACATGATATAAAGTTTAAACTCTTATAGTGCAGCGGTTGATTGACAGGTGACTGGTGGCACATTACTGCTGTCCTGGACACATTGACCACATTCATATGTGTTTTATGTGATCCGATCAAAAAACGTTTCAGACCCTGTTTACACCTGTATGTAGCACTGACAACATCTTAATACCAGGTGTAAACGGGGTCAACACTTGACATGAACGCTTTTTACTAGTCAGAATCTCGTAATTAAGGTAATTCCGACATGACTTGAACGCACCATTGTTTTATTTTACATTGACATGTTTTTGGAACCCAAACAACTTGAATAGCCAATATATTATATTATAAACAATAGTGAAATACTTCACTTTCACAGGTTATTTTAAGGCTCTCTGATGAAACACACAAGCCCTTATTTCTCATGCAGGAAGACCTTTGAGATTTTGTGTGAAATGTGTGTTTCTTAATTCTTTCATCTGCACAGAAATGGAGTAAGCTGGCATCATCTCCTCTGCGCCACTGTGTGTCTGTAACACTGCCTTTACGAACCTGCAACGACCAAGAACATTTGCCTTTACACAATCGTTAAATTAAAGTGAAACAGGAGTGTGGCAGGGCAGAGGGCGGGGACGGGTCGTGATTCTGCACACCCTGCCCCTAACAAGGCTGATTAAACCCGAGAGGGATAGGGCTGACTGGAGACGGCAGTGCGTCAGAGAGAGAGTTACGGGCAGCTGTCCAACACCTGTGTGTGTGTGTGTGTTTGCCTTTTTGGTTAAGTTTATAATTAAACTATCATTTATATTGTCAAGCCAGTTCTCGCCTCCTCCTTTCCATTGAACTATGCTAAAAGGAGCACTTTGTGTTGTCAATTAAAATCCTTGTTTATATTTTTTTGGCGCCCGCATCACATCACTTCAAAAAACTATTAATCTTCACACGCTTCACCGTTTTTCACACGTTAAATTTGGTCAAAAACATAATGTTTTTTAGTTTTATCATATTCTTTTCCGACTGCAGTTCTGCATTGCCTCCGACGATCAGCGCTCCTCATTATCTACATTACTCATTACAGTGAGAAAAAGACACATGAACATCAGAGAGGATTTTGAAAGATAATATGCATCTGGCTTAAATGAGCATCTCTAATGTGTTGGCCAATAGTCGTGTTGTCAATTTAAAACAAATTCAGGCTATAATTATCAAGACAAATGGATCATAAAATCCAAGCTATCCCTATTTGTTGGGGATGTCTGGACAACCGATCCATATTTGATTATGATATCCATTTAATACTTCAATAACTGCTCCATTATAGTGTGAGGCAGGACAGCAGGATGTGTGCTGGCTCTTCCATCATCATTTACTTGACTTCAAAGCCCTACTTTTTTGCTCGGTGGATCCCTGGGGCTCTCTCGTCCTCTTTTCGATGCTCCTGTTATGCAGTAAAAGAAAGAGGATCAATTACAGAGTGAGGCTGCTGGCTCTCGGAAACAAGCCATATTCTGGAAAACAGGATGCACGTTTCCCTAAAGCATCAGCTCACAATTACAGCTTCAAACTGTGATGGTCTTTCAGTTGTGCTGTTCAAGTGGATATCACACAGCTGTAGATACCTGAGGCCGATTTACAGCCGTGTTGATATTCAGCACAACAGCACTCTTACTAATATTCTTAAATGAATTATTGTTCATTTTTGTATATTAGTTCATGGTGGTTTTAGCAGTACTATTTCAGAAAGAGGAAACATATTTAAACAATTATAATTAAGCAAAAGTGTAATTACACATCGTTATATGAACAACCAGTCAGTGAATATACAGATAAAAGTCTCAAGAGCCTTATTTATTTACATCCGAACACAGTAACAGCTCTTAGTTCAGTAAGCTTGAGTCTTTTTTACAGTTATTGATTCATTAAAAAGAACAGGCTAGGGGGCCTGGGTGCGAGTACTGATGCTGACAACCACCCCTAGAGTCGTGAGTTCAAATCCAGGGCGTGCTGAGTAACTCCAGCTAGGTCTCCTAAGCAACCAAATAGGCCTGGTTGCTAGGAAGGGTAGAGTCACAAGGGGTTATCGTCCTCGTGGTTGCAATTAAGTGGTTCTAGCTCTCAATGGGGTGTGTGGTAAGTTGTGAGTGGATCGCGGAGAGTAGCATGAGCCACCACATGCTGTGAGTCTCCGCAGCGTCATGCACAGCGAGTCACGTGATAAGATATGTGGATTGAGGTTAGTGTTGTGCAATATTCTTCATTGTCAGATCGTCCTATCGTCAGCCTGTGAGATCGCCAATACACGTTATTATCGCGCGGGGGGGCAATAATTTACTTATTTGCTCATTTCTCATTGTTCATCATTTTGCGAACAAAGATAAAGAAAATGTCCCGTCACTTATTTGGCAATATTTCGGTTTTAAACCAGATGCAAAAGGCGAGCCCGTGGATATCACACAGGCAATTTGCAAACTTTGCATGAGAGCTGTGCCGGTGAAGGAGTCTCAACCATATATATATACATTAGCGTGCTCACCACCATGCTGATGCTGCTAAGCTAGCACCAAGAAAAGCTGTGGTCGGCAAAGATCGCAGTCTGCCATCTATCATCGGAGCTTTTGCAAAAAGCGCTAAGTACAAACGAAACAGTGAATGTGGGCCCAGTGCACAGCAGCTGTCTCCAATTATATCGCAAAGGAGATGGTCTCCTATCATACAGTTGAGTTTTAGAGATCTACTTCAAACCTTTGACAAACAGTACAAGCTGCCGGAGCGCAAGTACTTCACCAACACTGCTATCCTCGATCTGTACAATAAAACGAGGGAACTAAAGATTTGAATGCGGCTGACTTTGTCGCTTTGACCACAGATGTTGTCAAACATAAACACGACCCCCTACATGTCTGTGACAGTCTATTACATTTCGGAGGATTGGAAACTGGAGGCAAAATGTCTCGAAATGACATTCATCCTGGAGAACCACACTGCAGAGGTATGGATGGTTTTATCATTTCTAATCGTATAATAATAACAGCAACTTGTTATTGCAGTGTTGTTATTAGTAGTATCATTACAATTTTATGTTAATGTGCTATGCAAAGAAAACAAAATGCAGACGAATTACGATGCCGTTTTCGCCATGGCTCAAGCAAAAACTATAAGAATGATGTGTCTCTTTTATAACAAGCACTCTTGACATAATTTGTGAATGGTCTATCACCTTAAAATTTAAATATGATGTGTTATGTAGTTTTGTAGTCTGTTTTTAAAACATTTTCAATGTTTCATTTTTATAATCCTCCGACACTAGTGTCGGTTATATGCGGTGATGTCGATGTGAAAATATGGCAAGGCAACAAAAAAAAAAGTGTGTCATTCATTCAGGTTGGATTTAGTTAGCTTTTTCCTGCCAAACAATTACTATATTGTCATGTATTCCTTTATTGTGAGATAAAATGGCTCTAACTGTATTTTAATATTTTGCTCAATAATATCAATTAATATATTGAATTGGAATCATTTTAAGACTAATGTAGATTCACACTTTAGTGGTTCAGTGTCTGTGTAATGAATATGGGTGGGACAAAGTTCATCTGGGAAATATTTGAGTCACTGAGCTGGAAAAACGTAAACAGGAAGGTGTTTTTATATATATATATAATATATATATATATATATATATATATATATATATATATATATATTATTCTATAAATATATGGGCAGCAATTGTCAAAAATGGAGCCGAACACAGTAAACAGCCGTGCACAACTAATGGAGGAGGACTGAGGAATTTAAACAGGTGAATAATGGAAGAAAAAGAGGCAGAAGATTACAAACATCCTCCGAGGGAGGCGACAAAATTATTTGTGAGCACAAACAGAAATTATGTTTCCTCTCAAAGGACACGTCAACTTTACAAACTGTTCACGTCGTCAGGAAATTGAAGGAGGAATCTGATGCTGTCAAGACACCACCCAGAAAATCCTTAATAATATTTTACTGCATGAAGATGAAAGGTTATGTCACTGTTCTTCAGCTTACCGGACACAGTATGGATGGAGTCAGGTAATTCCATTAACAGTGAAAAATGTTTAATTACCAAAGAAGCATTAGCAGCTCTCCATTTCAATGCAATCAAATCCGAGAAAACACAAGGCAATAATAGCCATATTCACATATGAGATCTAACTGCTGATTAACTTTTCCATATGTAAATTATTCACATAATAGTCACACAAGCAACAAACATGTTTTATATTTATCTAAAAAATGTATAACTTGGTAATCAACTATTGTGTCCTGTGTTTGTAATAAAGAGTAAAGTGGACAGTTCATGAAAGTATTGCTGCCCTCAAATCATGTGCTGTGTTTGACAATTACAGCATCCTAAAATATGCATCATACATCATGGTATCGGTGAATCCCTAAAATAACATGCCGATTAGGGCAGGGTGATAGGACGATATAATCGGATATCAACGATATCTTACAAATGTCCCCGATGCCAATTGCCGCAATCTTGACAGACTATGACTGATAATATCAGGAAATGGCAAAACCATGGATCTGTGAAGTTGCAAAATATATTAATCAGGGTGATAAAACTAGCACCCGCCACCAGCCAAATGCGACGAGGCTGAATACAGTTTGCAAGCTCCTCGTCCAAATGCATTTCATGCACAGGTAATTTTGCTCATTTATCCGCAACAAGCGGGCAAACTGCAAGACATCTGAGTGACACATGATTAGAAATGCTGTTAGTCACAAAGACACACGCTTGAAAAAACACACTTTATTATATTTTTAAGAACAGTCAAAAGAAAAGCAGTCAGTGCTCATGTCTGATTCGCTGTTTGTTCAGAGACGTGTAGCAGGAGCCGGTCATGTGGAACAAGCATATGTAAAGAATTCTCTGTCTTTTTTCTCTGTTTCATTCATCTGAAAACTGTTTGCAAGAATAACGTCATCTATGAGAATGCTGCAAATGATCTCCGATCATCTCAGGAGGTGCTGTGAGTTTAGTTAGCTTTATTTCTAAGCAGTTAGCATGCATTGTGAACGCAACTCTGCAGGTTCAGAATTTTTTTTTTTGTATCTTTCTATTAAAGAAACAAAGACGAAAGTGATTAAATCATAAAATATTACAAGACATGTTACCATGAACCTAAAATTGAGATCTATTTTCTTTTCTTTAGGCAGCATTGCCAAAACGAAATACAAACACAAAAAAGGTGGTCGCACACCAGACTCAAAAGCCAGACGACATGGCGTGTTCTAAAATTAGAAACCATTATTGTCCATAAAGGTACACCACCCCCCGACTCTGGAGGCTGCTCAAATTTCTGCAGCACAACATAGTTTTCCTTTAAATTCTGTCCAAATTATTATCAAAGGACATAATTATTTACATTAAATAAATGCATTAAAATGCATTTAGCATACATAATTCATTTTCATTTATAAGTACGAGTTTTTGTGGTTTGAAAGCTTCAATGAAACCTCTTCAAGACACAGAGAAATTGAATAATAAACGTTGCCATTTATAATCGTTCATTTTGCGCAGTTACTCCAGTTTCATTCACTAACCTGCAAACTCATCTGCGTCACAGGAAATGACATTACTAATATACAGTATATACACACAATCTGATCTGGCATTCTGTACGGGTCAGGAGGCATGATTAATAGCACTAATTAACACATTAAATTGACAGCGGTTAAACTAACATAATTGGGAATCATCTAATCTAAAGTATATTTGTTGCTTTTAAGCTGAGAAAAGAAAAATGGCCATTAAATCATTTAGATTTTCCTACATTATTTTATATGATAAACTTGAAACTTGTACAAATTCAAACACATGAAAATGCCACTAGATTGCAATAAGACTAGACGGCCCATTAAACATATATTAACTGAAATGATAACAGTAAAATCATTATTTTCTACAAAAAAAGCTTAATAATACTGAAAAGAAAGCAACAGCAGGTGAAAGTGGAAATGAATGTGAACAGTGCATGTCATGAGGTGTGCTACTGAGTAAATAAACTGCGGCAGGACTCACTAATCGGCTGAAGTGCTTGGCACGGCAGGTGGCACCGGGTCATTTATGGCACGCTGACACAGACATGCTGATTCTCTGTTACGCCTGCCAATGACAAACTCTTTCTGTGTCTCTCGTTTGGAATGAAACGTACTCTCTTTTTACTTGGGCAATTGCATCATCCCTCCTGTTAAGTTGCGGTTAGGTGCGGGCATCAGGAGGCCTGGCAATACAACATTGTATCAATGTCTGGGACTCAATAAACTCAATAAAACTGCATTAGTATGATAGCATATTGTGATTCAAAACTGTGAGCCTTCACTCTGTGGTTTCTCACTTATCTCCACTGGACTTCAACGCGTGCTGAACGATGAAACACAAGCACATGCACGGATGAACATAATAATATTATTTCAGAAATATGTAATGTAACTTAACTGGAATTCAGTAACTATAATCTGATTACTCCAATTTAAAATGTAATGATTTACAGTAGCTTTTTAAATGAAAAGTAATTAGAATACAGTAGCTATATACTTTGTAATTGGATTCCACCCAACACTGGTCACATCACTCTTCATGACAGAGAGGAACACTGAGATTTTGAGCAACAGCTTTAACTACAAAATGATTCAAAATCTGGCTAGAAGATTGTTAAATGTGAGACTTAAACAGCTCAATTGAGCATTCACAGAAAAACAGGGTGATTCTGATAAGATCTGGACTCGATAGTTTTTAGGGTTTTTTTGCATTGAAAATTTGATGAATTTTGGGCTGCTGACGTTGCAAATGTAATTACATTCAATCTTGCATTCAGAGCATTAAAACACTAAATATGCTTCTCATTACTGACACAACTATATAGGGTGAATGAAGAGGTTTATATACTGGACTCACATGAACTATGGACAAATTGACAGTTTTCCTCCTATTCTGACAGGTCATGTTTGCCTTAAGATGTTCCAGGCTTGTGTCTGAGAAGGGGGGGGGGGGGCTTTTGGCTAGTGAAAATGTTGAGTGGCTAGTGATTTTGAAACAGCACTAGCCACAGTGGCTGCTGAGCCAAAGCTAATGTCAAGCCCCGGATTGGTTACAATGGTCTTCTGCTCATCCAACAACCAAAGAGTCAATTTGTGAGGTCGCCTTCTTTATCTTGATTTTACAGTTCTGGTATTTTTCGGAGAGATGCATTAAATAGAGTGCTGACAGCCCAAAAGTCATCCATGTCTCTGGCCATTATGTCACATGTCTCTGTGTTTTCTGATAAGCATGGTGTTTTTTTTTTTAGATAAAGTTGTGTCTTGAGACCCCTGTGTTCTGTTTTATTCCATTTCCTCTGCTGTTTTTTTTAACATCTTATGTAAACTCCCCCATAGAAACGCATCTGATCAGGGTCAGGTGAACCAAAACAATTTAGAATTTTGTTATTTTGCACATCCCTAGTTTACATGCCACTGTGTAAAGTCAGACAAACATAGTGTAAAGATGGACTTTGGGGCTAGCAAGGTGAACACTATATTGACATTCCTCTTCCTTTTATAAAATCCTTTTCTCTACAATTTTCTGCAATTAATTCACCCTGGATCACTTAAGGTATCAGTGTTAATGTATGAGATAATACATTTCCATGTTGTTTTTTTAAATGTAGCTTTTATTTTCAAGCTAGTAGAAATCATGAAAATAACATTGAAAAGATAGGAGCGTTTGCCTCGAGGTCAGCTGCCTTCTCAAACATTGCTATCCTTTTTCCTTTTCGTGAGTAGATGCCAGACTTTTTATACCATTTCAATATTTTTCACAAAGATTTCACAGAATCACTCATTGCTCCTCTCCCCAGCCTTACATCTCTTTGCATGCTGAATCATGATGAGTCTTTACTAAACAGCAGCAAACCCAAAGCCTAAAATATAAGCTTAGCTAAAACTAGGGTTGGGTATTGATACAGATTTCCAGATTCAATTCAATTCCGCTTCACAAGCTCTCGATTTGATTCGATTCAATATGAGGGATGAGCGTCCCTGCGACAGAGTGTTTATCAGCCGGGTGCAGATTCAATCTCTCCCCCTCAGATCGGGACATTCGCGCAACTCATAGACGAGGTGCTGACTGCACAGAGAAATGACAGAGTCAGAGTTTGTAGTTAATTACATGATCTGTTTCCGTATTATTTGATCTTTAATAAAGCTATCTTTAATAAAGCTATAATGCATTAAAACTGCATTAAGATGTAACACAGGGGTGTTTTCTTTAAAGAGCTCCGACTCCAATTATTCCACAACGAGAGTGCTTCTGTATTTACTTATTTGGTATTTTTGTATAATTCCCTTGTACTTTGTGATAACATAAGATGAAGCTGTGAAAGTTTAGAGTGCATCTGGACTGTGATCGGTGTAATTCTTCATCTCATCAGTCAGTCGCGAGCTGCAGTGCTGCTCTCGCGCATCATCATTAAAGTTTAATGTGATCTCGTGTTACATTAAATGAGATCAAATGACTATAAGACAATGAACATTTTTGTAGACAATTTTTTATTGACGTTGTCAATAACGTCGACTAAACGTTTCAGCCCTAATTAAAAGTGACATTATTCAATGACGAATGGGTTGCATGGATCTCGTCTTGGACACACATTACACGGAACAACTTTTACTCTGAACACGCTGTGGGAGGATCTCGCTGCTGAACAATTCACAACTGAAGTACACAATTACTGGTGAGTGAAATCTCAACATTTACCAGCCAGTTGCCATATAGAGTCACTTTAGTCATATTTACTGTCCCATCAATGTTCTCGGGAGGGCGTTTGTAAACGCGTTCTGCGGGAGATGTTGATATACATGCATGATCATCGAGTGTTGTCCCTAGCTAAAACTTTAACAATACTTTTGCAGCCTTATAAGCACTGCTATTTACCTCACAAAATGCAAATGTAGTCAATCTTTGCATAATTTCTGTGCTGTCAGCTGATTGAAGAGACCACTCCATGTGGGGGTCGTGTTTCAGTGTCAGACTGAATGAAGAAGGTTCAATTCAGTTTGAGAGATGTAATTAAAGCTACTAACCGGCACTAACAGCATCTCCCTGCAACACCAAAAGCTTCAAATGAAAAGATCTCAAGCAATCACTCATCCATAGAGCAGTGGAGTCTGGTGCTTTTCAAGAGTGCAATATCACAGATCACTCATCTATAGCAGAAGGTCAACTAAGATCTATTTTTATCTACATTTTTGGTGTTGGCAATCCTGCTTCAAAATGCTGCTTCAAACTGTTATTCAAACTGTGAAATTACTAAATGAAAATAACTGACAAAGTTCAGAACTATGTTTGCAATATTTGAAAATATTAAATAAATAACTGTGTCTATATCTCTGAGCCGCACTCTGCGTTCACATATCACTGTTTCAATTAATGGCCACTTTCCTGCGAGTAGCGCTGTAGCATCACAAAACACTTTATTTGTCACATTATATTGTGAACACGGCATGTAGCACCAGAAAAACT
Organism: Xyrauchen texanus; assembly: GCF_025860055.1. Classification (NCBI taxonomy): domain Eukaryota; kingdom Metazoa; phylum Chordata; class Actinopteri; order Cypriniformes; family Catostomidae; genus Xyrauchen; species Xyrauchen texanus. The sequence continues at coordinate 3,534,150 of NC_068305.1, forward strand.
AAATCAGTTCAGTGAATTGACTCGTTCAGACAGTCCAGTAAATTAACCAGTTACAACAAACAGTTCACTTATATTTAGCATTGGGAATTTCCAATTTCATTGTAGTGAATCGGTTCGTTCAGGTGAATCATGTAAATGAACTAGTTCACATAAATGATTCATTGAGTCACTTGAGCCCCTGCAGCCTTAATTGGACATTGCATTCTTTTTAGATTGAAATATTTAGTGAATTGCTGCTGTTTATTACTATATTTAGACTTTTAGCCTATATAAAATAGGGTTTTTCTTGTTTATTAGTACATAGTAAGTAGGGATTTGCGATATATCGAATATTCACAATATAATCATTAGACTGATTTCATGATCCTTTCGGGCTGCACAATTAATCGAATTAAGATCAAAATCACAATATTATAATATGTGATTATTAAACTGCAAAAGGCTATGATTAAAGACAGATAAACATGATCTGTCGGTGCTTCAGAATAAATCAGGTGATGTGCTGTTCGCACGGGACTCGTGGGTTTAAAACTTCTAGAGCAGTTCACATGCATTGTTAAAAAAAAGTACCTCTGGTTCAAACATTCGCACAATTGCAATCAATAGAAACCACTACAAGTTGGGCAGCACTGTGGCTTAGTGGTTACCACTGTCACCTCACAGCAACAAGTTCCTGGTTCGAGTCCCAGCTCAACCTGGACTTTCTGTGTGGAGTTTGCATGTTCTCCTGTGTTCATGTGGGTTTACTTTGTGCTACGGTTTCCCCCACAAGTCCAAAAACATGCAGGTTAAGTGAATTGGAGACTCTAAATTGCCCAGAAGGTGTAAGTCCCCCAGCCACTGGAGGTTGCGTCAGGAAGGGCATCTGTCAAAAAACCTGTGCCAAGTCAAATATGCGTATCACGGATGGTCTGCTGTGGTGACCCCTATCGGAAGCAGCCGAAAGAAGAAGAAGATTATTATTATACAAATCTACAAATGCAGCATAGTATAACAGAAAATGAGATGACAGTGTTTCACCAGATAAGGAACATTTTAAACTGCACACTGCACTTACAGTGTCAAAATAAAAGCTCCAGGTGAAGGTGTAATAAAAAGGACAGAAATATATTTTACTTAATCTAATCCTCAAAATAATAAATCCTTGTGTTCATTTTGTGTAAAACTGTGGGGAAATATAGATTTTATTCAGTGCCTTTATGTATGAAGTGATGGTACCTCTGATTTAAAAAATCACTTTTTAGCCATTTCAGAGCAAATACATAATTATCAAGATATTGAATTTTGTCAATATGCTGAAAAATATTAAGATATAATTTATGTAGCCATATTATAACTTTATACAGGTCCACAACAAGAACATTCAGGTTTATTCATTTATATGTTTAATATCTTGATTTTTACAAGTTAAATATCAATTTATACTATTATAAATGAATTTATTCTTCAATAAATGTGAATGGATACTGCTGATTATTACTTTTATTCAATGAAGTTACAATAATAAGGGTATTTATTGTCATCAGTGTTTTTTCAAATACAGATCAGTGTCATCGATTTATTTTTGACTCATGCTGCTCACATCTCGTGTAGACATAATGTTAGACCACCTCTAAAATTCTTTTAAATTAAAACAATATCATATTCATGAAAGATTCATTTCTGCTATTTCACAAAAGTGCACTTCATTTTCAGATTCAAAGCTGGTTGGTGTGCAGAACGCTCCTCTGATATTGTGTCACGGTGGCATCCATGATTTACGAGCATCGAAACGTCTGGCATATGGCAAGGGATTCCGAGTCATACAAACACGATCCTGATCGCATCTTGTCCCGAGAGTAAGATCAAAATCCTGTCTGTCTGTCTGGAGTATTAAGTGCTGGAGGAGAGCGGCGTACAGACTGAAAGATGATTTGTGGAAGGGGGTGAAAAAGGAGGATTGCGTGATGTAAATGGAGAAAGAAGAAATGGAATAATAATGTGAAATTGTAAGGTGACAACTATGGGTTCTGTCAGAAAGCAGTGAAAGAGATTCCTCCATGAGCTCAGTGGGGGATTAGTGCATGTGAGCCCGAGGCACGGTGACATATGTGCTATTATTTATAGCCAGCAGATCCCCTGAGAAGCCCAAGGGCTACTTACAGAGGTATTATTTGAAGACCTCAAGACCTGTTTGGACCTTTGTCAACATCCAGTATTTTTCTTCATGATAAACAAATGTCAAACTCCTCAATCGAGTTCAGTACAAGAAGCGATTAACCTAATCCAACTGGGTTGTAGTAGGGCTATGTTTATTTTTTCAAAATTCATTTATTTTTTCTCCCAAATTCCATGTTTTCCTTTTAATAGTTTTTTCTGAGTTCATTGTTTTAAGTTTCATGAACAATTCCTTTTCAACAAACCATTGTATTATTTTCATCAAATGAAGAGCTTATAAACAGATCCTAATGGCACAATCTAAAACATACATTGGAGTTATTTTTTGTTGATGTCATATACAGGTCCTTCTCAAAAAATTAGCATATTGTGATAAAGTTCATTATTTTCCATAATGTAATGATAAAAATTAAACTGTCATATATTTTAGATTCATTGCACACCAACTGAAATATTTCAGGTCTTTTATTGTTTTAATACTGATGATTTTGGCATACAGCTCATGAAAACCCAAAATTCCTATCTCAAAAAATTAGCATATCATGAAAAGGGTCTCTAAACGAGCTATTAACCTAATCATCTGAATCAACTAATTAACTCTAAACACCTGCAAAAGATTCCTGAGGCTTTTAAAAACTCCCAGCCTGTTTCATTACTCAAAACCGCAATCATGGGTAAGACTCCCGACCTGACTGCTGTCCAGAAGGCCATCATTGACACCCTCAAGCAAGAGGGTAAGACACAGAAAGAAATTTCTGAACAAATAGGCTGTTCCCAGAGTGCTGTATCAAGGCATCTCAGTGGGAAGTCTGTGGGAAGGAAAAAGTGTGGCAAAAAACGCTGTACAACGAGAAGAGGTGACCGGACCCTGAGGAAGATTGTGGAGAAGGACCGATTCCAGACCTTGGGGGACCTGCGGAAGCAGTGGACTGAGTCTGGAGTAGAAACATCCCCGCATTCCCCAGGTCAAGCCACTTTTGAACCAGAAACAGCGGCAGAAGCGCCTGACCTGGGCTACAGAGAAGCAGCACTGGACTGTTGCTCAGTGGTCCAAAGTACTTTCTTCGGATGAAAGCAAATTTTGCATGTCATTCGAAATCAAGGTGCCAGAGTCTGGAGGAAGACTGGGGAGAAGGAAATGCCAAAATGCCTGAAGTCCAGTGTCAAGTACCCACAGTCAGTGATGGTCTGGGGTGCCATGTCAGCTGCTGGTGTTGGTCCACTGTGTTTTATCAAGGGCAGGGTCAATGCAGCTAGCTATCAGGAGATTTTGGAGCACTTCATGCTTCCATCTGCTGAAAAGCTTTATGGAGATGAAGATTTCATTTTTCAGCACGACCTGGCACCTGCTCACATTGCCAAAACCACTGGTAAATGGTTTACTGACCATGGTATTACTGTGTCAATTGGCCTGCCAACTCTCCTGACCTGAACCCCACAGAGAATCTGTGGGATATTGTGAAGAGAAAGTTGAGAGACGCAAGACCCAACACTCTGGATGAGCTTAAGGCCGCTATCGAAGCATCCTGGGCCTCCATAACACCTCAGCAGTGCCACAGGCTGATTGCCTCCATGCCACGCCGCATTGAAGCAGTCATTTCTGCAAAAGGATTCCCGACCAAGTATTGAGTGCATAACTGAACATAATTATTTGAAGGTTGACTTTTTTTTGGTATTAAAAACACTTCTTTTATTGGTCGGATGAAATATGCTAATTTTTTCAGATAGGAATTTTGGGTTTTCATGAGCTGTATGCCAAAATCATCAGTATTAAAACAATAAAAGACCTGAAATATTTCAGTTGGTGTGCAATGAATCTAAAATATATGAAAGCTTAATTTTTATCATGACATTATGGAAAATAATGAACTTTATCACAATATGCTAATTTTTTGAGAAGGACCTGTACAGTGCTGCACAACACAGCATCACAGTATTAATGAAAGCATTGATGAAAACTTTTATTCAGTAAAGTACAATTTTCTGTACAGTTGTAATATATTTATGTTGCAATTTCTTACATTTTAAACTGACTTTTTATTTTGGCAGAAAATCTAATAAATATTTTTGATGACAGCTTCAAACCTCCATATGAGCAATTCGCTATATGGCTGAATGTGCTAATTAAACCACAAAAGGCTGTAACTTAATTAAACGAAATATACAGTATAGTCTGCATGTGCTGCACGCTTCACAGTGAATACGTGCTCTGCTCTTTGTCATCTACACACACACACACACACACACACTGAACATGCATAATTTTAATGATGCGGTGTGCTCGGTGTATGAGCAGCCGCCTTCATACATTCACATAGAAGAACTCAGCCTATTGTATTCCATTTTAGTAATTTATTCACATGTTAATTTTATCCCAACATGTATTCTTGAGAATGGACAAGACATGTCCTACATAAAATGTCCTCTTTATGTTAAAAATCAAAAAATTAATAATAATAAAATTACTGAAAATGTTAACCCTGAAGGAAATGTGTATACTCAGGGCTTTCATTACTTACTGTATATTTTTAAATAATTTAATTCAAATTTTTTTTAATCCATGTACTTGGACGGACATGTAACTTAACCTGTCCACAACAAGCGGTCACAATGTTAAATTGCCTAAATATAAAATGAAAGTTAGGTAATCCCATTGTAATAATTTCTGTTAGAATTGAAGAATGATTTTGGCATTATAGTTGCTTTAAATGAGGGTGGAAAAATGACTCATATATATATATATATATATATATATATATATATATATATATATATATATATATATATTATCACTTAACTCCTTTACTGAACACTATTTAAATAGCATGCTAATAGTGTGTCTGATGGAGTTGACACAAATGACAGTAAATATAATTATGAAGTGAGTAAATGTCAATTTTCATGGTAAAAAGGTGTTTTTATAAAAACCTGTTCCCACATGGTTCATTAGCTGACACCTATGTCTACATAACACATCTATCCATTTCAAATTAATTTAGTATAAAAAAAACATTTTGTCCCTTATCTTAAGAATCAGTGCCAAATATGTGAAATTCCATGACATTCTGCACTTTCTAGTGGATTCCATTTTTATGACTGGGTTCTGCCATTCTGCCAATGTTTTCCACATCACAGAAGTCATAGCACCCTAGTTTGTAGATAAATATGGTGATGTGTGTGTTTGTACATTATTAACCGGCGTTTAACTGTAACTGTGCACTTAGTTTAGAACGATCATAAATTACTGGATAGCAAATAATGTTTACTCCTAAACTAATGCTGCCCTCAAAGCCATGAGCCTTAACTAACAGAAATATGAGGCATTCATTTGTGATTGTACAATAATCAACAAATGTAGTCTGATCAAACGAAGGCCTGCAGCAACTAATTACTAATGTAAATAATTGACAGAGAATTTCATTTTCAGTTGAAAGAACAATTTCATAAATAATTGAAGTATATGCATATTACATGCATAAAAGCAGATCATGAGCATAAAATGTAACATCTTTTTCATGTGGTAAGTGGTGTTTTTCCCCAGTAAATACCTTACATTTTACTGTTTTTATTACAAATTCAAATTCAACAAAGTATTTCCATTTCTCAAAACAGTCGCCATTAAAGGAATAGTTCACCCAAAGAATTCAATTCTTTCATTATTCACTTACCCTCATGCCATGTCTTTATTCAGCAGAATACAAAGAAATTAGAAACATTTTGAAGCTCTGTAGGTCCTTATAATGTAAGTAAACAGGTGCCATCGGGCTGCTGGCTATTTGACAGTCCAAAAGTCACATTTAGGCAGCATGAAAGTAATCTACACGACTCCAGTCGATCAATGAATGTCTTCTGAAGCAAACCGATAGGTTGGTATCAGAAACAAATCGACAATTAAAACGTTTTTAACTTTAAATCAATGCTTCCACCCAGCGCTGTATTGCAGTTTGAAATGAACTAACTCTTGCATGATGTTCGTTCCTCTGTTGTATACAAAGCGTGCTTCCGACTTCTTGCGTGAATGTGCCATTGCGCTTATGTCACTGATGCGTGGACTGGTGGCATTAAGCAATTTCAATAAAGTTTGTTTCTTACACCAACCTATTGGTATCGTTTATGTCTAGACATATATCAAGGCTCTATCACTCTTAGCAGAAGATACGGGGGTCCCAGAGCACCAATAATGGGTCAAAGGTGTAAAACTCTAACTTCATTAAGGCCAGGAGACTAATCTATCTGTGTCAAAGGCTACTCGTCTTAACAGCAGAGCAATACGTTCCTGTTGGAATATTTGCTCAGGCATGTGCCATGTATTTTTATAGTGTGTTACAAAGTCCAAATCAACACAGTTTCATGACAATTCGTAATAAATCTTACATCCTTTATTCCCATAGAGACCAACCAATGAACAAAAAGAATTTCAAATCGATACAATACAGGCATCATATTTTAGTTAGCCTCTTACAAAGAGTGTAACAATTCACTTATCTCACAATTCACTTCAGTTCACGATACTGAACTCAAGGTTCGGTTAGGACCATGTAAACTAAGCCTGAATCAAGAAAAGTTAAGATTGAAAGATGTATTATTATTAGGGCTGTCGATTTAACGCGATAATAACGTGTTATTAATTTTACAAAAAATGCAATGCTTTCCTGAGAAATTCAAGCTTGTAGTACCACCTGTTTACTACAGAGGGCAGTAAGTGAAATTTCAGCTGTGTGAGCAACACACAGTTTATTACAGTGAACAAAACATTAACAACTCTTCAGCGGCCACACACACACACACAAACATGCGTTACGTTCTGGCGTTCAAAACACTTGAAGGAGCGCAAATGCGAACCAAGGGATCTCAAGATGTGTTTAAAGATTGAGTATTAAACTATATTTAACTTGACACAGTGACCTAAACATTTTACTTTTATGACGCAACACACCTGAGACGCTACAGAAGCATGTCTGACGCAAGTCGTATGGTCTTTACCTCACAAATATTTAATTACCAACAAGGTTAAGGAGGTGTCATTTAAACTGTTACACCGTTTTTACCCAGTCAATCTTTATTTAAGAAACATGCTCCGTGAAATAGATCTACTTTGCTCCTTCTGTAATGCTGTAGATGAATCTGCCCCTCACATTTTTTGGGAATGTGTCCACGCTGTAGTAGTTTGGAGAAAATGTTGTTTATTTGTACTTACCTCTATTTTAACTAGTTTTTCTTTGCTTTAAAAAGACATTTTATTTGGTTATCACAGTTTTGATAACTTAAGTTCATATTTTCTGATTAATCTGTTTATTTTTCTTGCCAAGTTTTTTATATATAAGTGTAAATTTATGTCTTTAAATGTAATGATTGTGTGAAGTCAGGTGAAGGCAGACGGGAGGTGCGGATCCAAACGCGGTGCTTTATTGACAAACAAATAATGAAGTACAAAATGGGAGCAAATAAAAGGACCACGATGGGTAAAAGAAACTAAAGACTAGATAACATACAGACTGGGTGCGGGTAATGAAACATACACGAAGGGTAGGGAGATCCACGAACGGGTTAACAGCGGGGAACAGGAACAGCAGGGAAATCCTCGGACGAACACGCAGACAGCGAACATAAACTGTGAACAGCAGGAAGAGAGGTTAACAGCGGACATGTAACGTAATACCAACATACAACGTCAACGAAAGACAAAGGAAAGGGGAAACAAGCGGGTTTAAATAGACAGACATGGTGATAACAAAATAACAAACAGGTGCGGACAATAACACAGAGAGGGCGGTGATGAGTGAAACAGAAAACACGGTACAGACAACAAGGGATCGTGACACGGAACGTGATAAGTGAAAACGGAAAACACGGGACGGACAACACAGGATCGTAACAATAAATTCCCTATTTGCACTTTTTTGTAAAGACTTGAAATATTATTTAAATACTCTTTGTACCTCCAACAACTCCAAAGCATTTAAACCCATTGCACTATGTAATGAATATAATGTCTTGGCATTATTGTAAAATATATCTGTAGTACTGTGTACTATGTATACCCCTGGCTTGTTTCTAAATAAAAAAATGTCTGACGCAGGTGTACATTGACGGTCCTTAAACAAGCCCTCATAATAAATCTCCAACTGATTGACAAATTCACTTGTGAAATGGATTGCTGTGACCTGTATGCCAATGATTGACTTATGATCAATAATATGGTAATAAACAATACATTGTATTCTAAAGCCGCTTTTTGTATTGACTTATTAATGATTAACTCTTCTGCTACAAGAATGTAATGCATTTTAATTATCTGAATATTTTTTTATTTTATATATATATATTTTTTTATATTTAAAGATAACTATGTATAATTATTTCATCATTATATATTGAATTATTGTTATATGAGGGGCTTCTCAGCAAATATTTGTATATGCGATTAATCGTGATTAATTAATCGGGACATCATGTAATTAATTCGATTAAACATTTTAATCGATTGACAGCCCTAATTATTATTATTATTATTATTATTATTATTATTATTATTTTAAATACATGCAAAACAGTTCACTTTATTTTAACACTGTAAAAAAAATCCTGTTAAATTTATGGTAAAAACTGGCAGCTGTGGTTGCCAGAAATTCACCATAAAAAATACGCTAACCACATTTCATGCTTTACGGGATGTAATTTTGATGCCGGTATATTTTATGGTGCATTACCATTGTTTATATTATTAAATGATAAAATGTATCCATTAACCTTCTGAAGCTGCAAAAATCTTCTTTTCACTTTATAATGTATTGTTAATCTCCGTAGTAATTACAGAAGAGCACATTATGACATGAAGTTCATCAATAAACCAATAAACATGTAGAGACCGCTCAGTGTCACTCACACAAATACTAAACATGTGAAATTAAAATAATGCAATAAACATTAACTAAACATTAAATATTACACAGAACACCCCAATGTACATAACTGATTTAAAAATAAGAAGAACATAACTATTCCCATAACATATAATGAAATGTATTGGTTCACGCAGGAAACTCTGGGAACGCCCATTTATTGTTTTTTTTATGTAATTTTAACAATAATGTACCGTAAAAAGTACATGTACTCTCTTGTCAAACATTTAAATTTTATTGTTAATTATAAAGAATATCGTACTTTTCATATTAAATGTTTTTTATTATTTTTATTTTACTATAATACATGAATTGTCTTATTATATATATTTCAACATTTTACCATATATTCTTATATATTACTGTAGCATTTTTACAGCATTTCCTTTCTTTACTGTAAATGTACTTTCTTAATTTTAATAGAAATCTATTAAAATTAAGAAAAAAATGTACAGTAAAGAAAGGAAACGTCACCTGTCCTGAGAGCTCCCTTCCTGTCAGGAGAAATTGTGTGGAAATCGTCGGTGCTCCTGTGGTTGTGGCTCGAATCAACTGCGAGGAATTTCGAGCAGGCTTATACCCTCCCGATCATTTTTAAACATGTTAAAAAAATTTGTATACTTCAATTTGCAAGGTGTGTGCGGATGAACAAGACGATTTGACAATCTACCTGAAGTTGACCAATCAGGAGGTGGAAAAAATCACATCACAAACCAGTTGAACTTTGGAAAGAGCAGCAAGCCCTGTACGATGTGTCACACAATGTCTGCTATAAGTGTCTTCAGAGAAAATAATTTACATAGGATCGCTCAAAAGTTACAGCTATCGGGTGAGCTGCAGTGCATTATAGCTATATATGATGAGTGTAATTCCTAAAGGCTTTTTATTCATTCACACACACCCTAGCTAGGTAGATGGGTAATTGTTTATACAGTAGATGATGTCATCACTAGAATAGAGCAAAAAATAATCATGCAATTGCATCAGAATTAACCGGGTCATAAAGTTGTGTCTGTACGATAATCAGATAAACTGACTGTCCACGGGTCTGAATGCTTGATTCTGATTGGTTGACAGGCATTCTAAGGTGTGCAATTATTTTCCTGTAAACGCATGGATATGAGGTAGTTCCAGGTCTTGACATAACGGTTCCATATCACTTCACCAAATAATTTCAGTTCTTTCAGAGAGCCGTACAGAATACCACAGCAAAATAACCAATTAAAACAAAGTACATTGCATAAGAATGACAAACAATGTCTAAAATATCCTACATTTATTTCAATTTCTGTTTCACTCTCACAAATTCTCACACACAGACACACACGCATCCATGGGAGCAAAGTCAGCGCACAGTTGTTTAGCAACGGAAAAAAGCCATATACAAGAATAGCGACACTCACTGCTGCTGAGAAGTGTGCTTAAATTTACATCTTCCCAAACTCAATCCATTGATTGAGCCGAAGCCACTGTGTCAGATTGGTTGGTCTACCCAAACTTTACCAAAATTGTTTATCATGCAAATTGAATTTTGATGGTACTCTCTGTAACCAATAATTCACTGCACACAACATATTATGGTCAGCACACACCATGATTATTGCAAGTGAATCTGTCATTAATGTATTCTAGGTTGTATTTCTTCTTGTTTTGTTCATGGTTTTCAAGCATAAGCTCATGTCACACAACTTGTCCACATTGGCATCTGCCTAATTTGTGAAGCTACCAAGAAGTGACAGCTGAATTTGCCTCAAAGTACCGTAGAGCTTGTTTGGTTCACAGAATTTGACATCAACGACAAAAGATATGGCAATCGTTTTCTCCTCCCTTATGATATGCTTATATATTTTGATAAGCATGATTAAATGGTTAGCTATGCAAGAATATATGAGTAGTTGAATTTTTGTCTTTGCGTTTAGTATTGTTTTAAACACCTGTATTAGATGGCACCAATGTTCTTGATTAACAGCTCGAGGATATTAAGCTGCCATTCATTCATTTCTGAAGTTTACAAACTGCTAAGTAACACACTCAATCAAATTGTGACAGGATGTGAAAAACACTGAGTTGTCATGCAAATGGGGAGTTGATACGGATAGCAACTTTTTTCAAGATTTCAGGTTAAAAATGTGCACAAAAACAAGAGAGTATATTTTCCAGTTTGCACCAGCTTACATGCAGTTCTCACAAATCATGCTGCAATGTGACAAATAATTTTAAACGCACAAATATTCCATGTACTCTGAATTTATATGAGCTCATTAAAACTGCAGGTAGTCTATAACAATTATATAATAATGTTTAAAATAGTTTTAGATGAAGTATGGCATGTCACACTGCTGTCAATGCTCGACGTGTTAACTTGACAAATACAGTAGCTACAATGTAATATGTAATCAACCTCTGTATATGATATTATGCAGTTTCAAGTCAACAGTCTTTGTATTTCAAGCACTGTACACAAATGGAGCATTATGTGCATATATACACTGCATGCCCTACTAATAGGCAAGTGAGTATTCTGATCTTATTATTTCCATGCACATTTTCCAACTCCAAACCATATAAACTTGAATGATTATTGGAGGAGGTATGTATTTGTGTAATGAGCGAAGGTGTGGCAAAAGTGACTAACACCTTATATCAAGGTGTGCATAATATTAGGCAGCTTCATTACCTCAAATGGGGCAAAAAAGAGATTTAACTGACGCTGGAAAGTAAAATGGATGGATGTAACACTCTTGAAATAGCTAAACTATTGAGGCAAGACCACCGGACAATCAAATGTTTTGTTTGTTGGGGCGCAAAAAACACATGGAGAAGAAAAGGCATAAATTTAATGCAAAAGACTTGAGAAGAATTAAACGTGAAGCTACCAGGAACCCACTATCCTCCAATGCTACCATATTCCAGAACTGCAACCTACCTGGAGTGTCCAGAAGTACAAGGTGCCAAGTGTTCAGAGACATGGCCAAGGTCAAGAAGGCTGAAACACAACTACCACTGAATATATTCACAAGATTGGGCAAAGAAATACCTGAAGACTGATTTTTCAAAGGTTTTATGGACAGATAAAATGAGTTACTCTTGATCGACCAGATGGATGGGCCCATGGCTGGATCACTAATGGACACAGGGCACCACCTCGGGTCAGGTGCCAGCAAGGTTGAGGAGGGGTACAGGTATGGGCTGATATCATTAAGGATGAGGTTGTTGGACCTTTTTGAGTTGAAGATGGACTGAAACTCAACTCTCAAAATTACTGCAGTTTCTGGAAAGTACTTTCGTCAAGCAGTGGTACAGGAAGAATCCTCAGCATTCAGGAAGGCCATGATCTTTATGCAGGACAATGCTCCATCACATGCATCCAAGTACTCCACTGCTGGGCTAGCCAGCAAGGGCTTCAAATGCCCATATAATGACTTGGCCCCCCTTCCTCACCTGACTTAAATCCAACTGAGATCTTGTGGGCCCTTCCCAAACACATGATTTACAGTGAAGGAAGACCTCTTTGAACAGCATTTGGGAGGCTGTGGTTGCTGCTTCAGCGAAAGTTTATCGTGAATATATAAAGAGACTGAGATGGATGGAATGCTCATGGCAGTTATTGAAAAGGACGGTGGCTATATTGGTCACTAAATATTTTTGAAACGCAAAAAATGTTATTTAATTGTCATTTTATGTTACTTATTTGTTGCACCTGCTCTAAAAATTAAGAATAAACAATTGAGTTGGGAGAAATTATTTTTGTAATTTAGTTGCATGTGCACACTTTATATATTCCCCTGAGAAAGACAAAACTCACTTTTTCTATGTTAAACATTCAGGTTTGATGTTCAATAACATTTTGGATTGACTGAGAGCATTGTGTTTGTTCAACAATAAAATTAATCCTGAGGAATACAATTTGCCTAATAATTCGGCACGTAGTGTACATAATGTCCCGAAAAGTAGATATAGCAGGTTACCACAGGAGATTGCAAACAGATTATTCATTTACAGTTGTCAGAATTGTATCGTGGCTCATTTACAGGACCCCCACTGAGATTAGCATGAAATATCGATCATCTAACGGTGTAATAATCAATCAGATAAAATATAAAAACTGAGATTGAGACGCCACTGCACAGACTGCAGCCTCGCCCGTTTCAGCTCAAAAACGATGTCGAATTTCACATTCTCAAGAAAGATGCAAGACCACTTCAACAAAGTTATTAGTGACGTCAACCACTGCATGTTCTCCAGATTTGCTGTAAAATGTTCTGTGGCTGTGGCTCCAGATATAATTGTCCATCGGTCAAACAAACGTCGTTTTCTTACCTTTGATGTCGGGCGTCGAATCACGATCATCCTTCGATCTTGTAGTCAAGTTTATCCTTGGATTTCTCCGGAAAGTTTAATTTCCACTCGTTAAACACGATCCATGACGACATAATATCCACAGACTAACCTTCCGACCAGAAAGACATCTTTTAGCTGAATTCCGTGTGCTGTAGATGCCGCTGGACTCTACATAGAGTCAAGAATCACATCCCGCATCCCGACCAGCACCGTATTTATCTGGATATACTGACTTTCAAAGCATCTTTCCCTAACGTAGATCATTAACTCAATACAGAGGCGATATGTCGACTGAATGCAGGATAAATGTATTAAAGAAGAAGGAAAACACAACGCGACGCCTTTCTTTCTCGTCGAGAAAACGTGCGTACGAGGATGTGATTTTTGAAAATGAAGGCAAATCCGCTTATTTGTCGCTTCGGGCAGCTGCTGCGGGATTCTCTGCGGCACTCACACGGGGAGGGGATTCACTAATCCGGCGAGAAAACAGCGAGCGACGGGCGGCTTTCCATGGCACAAGTAACACGCTCCTCTCGCCAAACTATTACACAGCGTAACAGGGCTTGGACAAAATTAATTATGTTACAGGTCCCAGTCATAAGACCTGAGTGACAGATTAATGTTTGCCTGAGAAATCAGGAGAAAGACAAAACACAAATGAGTGGGTTTCCACAGGCGTGGGTTGTCAGAGTCTTTATTAAACACATTTCATTTATTTTATATTTTTTCTTCAAATGTAAAAAAATATGTCTTCTATATAATAAATGCATATTTCACAAATACCATACACCAGTTTTTTTTACAATCCAATCTGTTTTAGTAGTCTATCACTTTTTCTTTCCAACTTTCTTTCCAAAACGGGCATACTCAAACCAGCCAGTCTGGCACCAACCAAAAGCAATTATCATATCAGCCAATTGTGTGGCAGCAGTGAATAAAATCATGCATATACAGGTCAGGAACTTCAGTTACTGTTCACATCAACCATCAGAATGGGGAAAAGTGTAATCTCAGTGATTTGGACCGTTGGTGCCAGACTGGCTGGTTTGAGTATTTCTGTAACCACTGATCTCCTGGGATTTTTACGCACAAAGTGTACGGTAACTCAGATAACCGCTAGAATGCTATTTTGAGATGCGGGTTGGCACTGTTTTGGCAGCACGAGGGGTACCTGCACAATATTAGGCAGGTGGTTTTAATGCTGTGCTGATCGGTGTGTGTATATATACACCGATCAGCATATATATATATATATATATATATATATATATATATATATATATATATATATATATATATATATATATATATATATATAAAACTATTAAATAATAATAGTTAATAAATGAAAAGATGAAGATTAGCATGTTTTGACATGAGAAATGTTGTATTTTACAACTTTGACATTGAACACACCTGAGAAATCAGGACAAAAGAAGACAAGACACATATTGAGATATATCTATCTGCAGAGCCACAGAGCCAAACGTCACAGCAGATTCAGGCTGGCGGTTTGGGCGGAGCTAATGGAGCCACAGTAGTTTCCGAACCGATTATTGCGTCACCTACTGTTTTGAAGCATAATTTCTAACATTTGTTTGCTTTAATGGATTTATAACGTGCTGTTTTCACATTGATTTCCATTTAATGACTTATAATCTTAAACATTTAATAAGGTCCCATTTGTTAAAATGAGTTAATGCAGTAGGTATCATGAACAATCAATGAACGATATTTTAACCATTATTTACTCATCTTAATTTTAATTAATAATTATAATAATAATTAATCATTAGTTCATAGTGCATGAACTTATGTTAACATATACAACTTTTAATTTTAAAATATATTAGTAAATGTTAAAAACAACATATACCAAGATTAACAAATGCTGAACATGCATTGCTCATTGTTATTCATGTTAACAAATGAAAGCTTAATTTAAAGTGTCACTCATTTGACTATTTTATAAGTGATAATATGATTTCCTTCATGTTCATGATGTTACAATTAGTACTTCAAGGAACAAAGCATGGGCATTTAATGCCATATTTATTTAATCATATCAAAGTAAAACTAAACATTCAATTTCAAAGCCTGGCACAAATGTACATTGAACAATTAGAAAACTAATAAGAAATGTTATTATTAATAAAATAGAACTAAATTAATCATTTAAACAACTTGTAAACACAGCAACATTTTAACAGAAACACTAAAACTTTATACAACAAATAGACAACTTAAAACATATCAATAGAACAACTGTCCCATCTTATCATGTAATTCCAAGAAACAAATCTCCATGTCATCACTGAAAATAAAATGTGATGGTCTCTCAGGAAAGTACTGGTTTTTCAAAAAGATTGTGGATGTCCCTTTCCTTGACCTCTTCTTCCTACTGTAGGAAAGAGGCTCTTCACCTGTGCCACTGAACTGCTGTTTATGCTCATGCTGTCACGATTCACTGTTGTCTGCCCTGTGTTTCTCCCCTGTCATCTGTTCCCGGACTACACTTCCCATAATTCCCTGCTATCATCACTGCCAGCTGTCCCTCATTGTTCCTCACCTGTGTTTAATGTTCTCATTAGTCTTTGTGTATTTAATGCCCTGATTTCTGATCAGTATTGTCAGTTGTTCTGTTATGAGGCAGACAAGGAGTGAGGATCTAAATGCAGCTTTTTAATGAAAACAAAAGATGAACCAGGTAATTCAGAATAAAACAAAAACACAGGGAACTAAGAGCAGGGCTTGGAACAAGACATGTATACATTCAACAACTGACAATACTGAACAGAAATCAGAGCATTAAATACACAAAGGCTAATGAGAACATTAAACACAGGTGAGGGACAGCTGGCAGTGATAAGAGCAGGGAATTATGGGAAGTGTAGTCCGGGAACAGATGACAGGGTAGAAACACAGGGCAGACAACAGTGAATTGTGACACATGCAGCCATTTCACAACTGTTTAAAGGTCTTTAATTATTGGTAACTTCTTCACTGTGTGTGTGTGTGTGTGTGTGTGTGTGTGTGTGTGTGTGTGTGTGTGTGTGTGTGTGTGTGTGTGTGTGTGTGTGTGTGTGTGTGTCCTTGCTGCTGGGAGTGCCTTGTTCTCCTCTTGGAAGTGACTCCTGAACAAAGGCTTCTGTACACTACCATACATTTTGGTTGATTTAGAATTGTTGTTTGAGGGTGGCTAGTGTGGTCTGGAGGGAAATGGGGAGATATCTTTCAGAGATTATTCAAAGTTCTCCAAAAGAATTAGAGCCCAATGTTTCCTTATAATGGGATGGTCACATTTAAGACAGAAAAAAGACAATTTTTAAATATCAACTACAACCACAGCATGAAGTCCAATTTAATTTCTTGAAGAGGTAAAATTACTTAATGATGTAAAAACAAAGGGTGTACCCAAGAAATGTGCAGAGCATACTGAAAAAAAAAAATTAAAGGGCCGTATAAATTAGATAAAAATGACTACGCAAATATGTTTACAGTATAGTTTATGCCAGGTTAACCATGATTCATTCTTTACCAGTTGAGCTACAGAGCTCCTGCATTTCAACCGGTAGAGAGAGAGAGAAATCATGACAGTAATGACAATGTTTTGGTTTCCAAGGAAATGCATCAATTTATAAGTCAATTGATTGAATGCACAATAAGTTCTTTTCAATAAAAGCATCTGCTAATTGAACAAATGTTAAAGCATGCATCCTTATTCTTTCTTTCAACAAATACTTATAAAGCTGACCAATTCTATGTTTATTTATGTCAAAAACATTTCTCTATATTCCTCACCATTAACAAGAAAACGGTTAGTCGACATTATCAACAACATTTAACATAACATGAGGTCACATTAAATGATACAGCACTGCAGCTCGCTCCTGACTGAGGAAATGAACAGTTACACAGATCACATTCCAGTTGCACTCTAAACATTCACTGCTTCAGGTGATGTACATCACAAATATGAGGGAGTTATAATGCAAAAATACAAAATAAGTAAATACAGAATAATAACATTGTGGAATAAGTAGAGCCGAATTAAAATTAATAAAAAGTATTTTTCCCCTTTAATTCAGTGAATGTCAATTAGAGATATATTTTTTTTTTAATTTAGCCCTCTTTATTCTTAGTTAGCACATTAATACAAAATACAGGGCACAAGCTGAATAATCGGTTAAGAGCTATTGATTAATTGTTGCAATAATCGTGAATAGTCAAATAATGATTCTAATAATCATTAGACTAATTGATTATCAAAATAATAATTGGTTGCAACCCATGAAAACCCCACAGTATGACTGCTGGTGCGGTCACATTTGCACTGGTGGTTGACTGCGTGTCTGTGACAGCTGGCATAGGCATTGATGGTTGATGGTGTGTCTCTGTCCACTGGCATGGGCACTGTCGCACTACTGGTTAATTGTGTGTTTCTGACCGCTGGCGTGAGCACTGTTACACTGGTGGTTGATGGTGTGTCTCTGACTGTTGGCGTTGGCACTGTAGCACTGGTGGTTAATTAAGTGTCTCTGACTGCTTGTGTGGGTACTGTTACACTGGTGGTTTATGGTGTGTCTCTGACTGCTGGCATGGGCACTGTAGCACTGGTGGTTGATGGTGTGTCTCTGACTGCCGATGTAGACATTGTTACACTGGTGGTTGATGGTGTGTCTCTGACCACTGGGGTGGGCACTGTTACACTGGTGGTTAATTGTGTTTCTGACCACTAGCGTGCGCACCGTTGCACTGGTGGTTAATTGTGTGTATCTGACCGCTGGCGTGGGCACTGTAGCACTGGTGGTTGATGGTGTGTCTCTGACTGCTGGCGTGGGCACTGTAGCACTGGTGGTTGATGGTGTGTCTCTGACTGCTGGTGTGTGTACTGTTACACTGGTGGTTGATGGTGTGTCTCTGACCACTGTTGTGGGTACTGTTGCACTGGTGGTTAATTAAGTGTATCTGACTGCTGGTGTGGGTACTGATACATGGTGGTTGATGGTGTGTCTCTGACTGCTGGCGTGGGCACTGTAGCACTGGTGGTTAATAAAGTGTCTCTGATTGCTGGTGTGGGTACTGTTACACTGGTGGTTGATGGTGTGTCTCTGACTGCTGACGTGGGCACTGTTACACTGGTGGTTGATGGTGTGTCTCTGACCACTGTTGTGGGTACTGTTGCACTGGTGGTTAATTAAGTGTATCTGACTGCTGGTGTGGGTACTGATACATGGTGGTTGATGGTGTGTCTCTGACTGCTGGCGTGGGCACTGTAGCACTGGTGGTTAATAAAGTGTCTCTGATTGCTGGTGTGGGTACTGTTACACTGGTGGTTGATGGTGTGTCTCTGACTGCTGGCGTGGGCACTGTAGCACTGGTGGTTGATGGTTTGTCTCTGACTGCTGGTGTGTGTACTGTTACACTGGTGGTTGATGGTGTGTCTCTGACCACTGTTGTGGGTACTGTTGCACTGGTGGTTAATTAAGTGTATCTGACTGCTGGTGTGGGTACTGTTACATGGTGGTTGATGGTGCGTCTCTGACTGCTGGCGTGGGCACTGTAGCACTGGTGGTTAATAAAGTGTCTCTGATTGCTGGTGTGGGCACTGTAGCACTGGTGGTTGATGGTGTGTCTCTGACTGCTGACGTGGGCACTGTTACACTGGTGGTTGATGGTGTGTCTCTGACCACTGTTGTGGGTACTGTTGCACTGGTGGTTAATTAAGTGTATCTGACTGCTGGTGTGGGTACTGATACATGGTGGTTGATGGTGTGTCTCTGACTGCTGGCGTGGGCACTGTAGCACTGGTGGTTAATAAAGTGTCTCTGATTGCTGGTGTGGGTACTGTTACACTGGTGGTTGATGGTGTGTCTCTGACTGCTGGCGTGGGCACTGTAGCACTGGTGGTTGATGGTTTGTCTCTGACTGCTGGTGTGTGTACTGTTACACTGGTGGTTGATGGTGTGTCTCTGACCACTGTTGTGGGTACTGTTGCACTGGTGGTTAATTAAGTGTATCTGACTGCTGGTGTGGGTACTGATACATGGTGGTTGATGGTGTGTCTCTGACTGCTGGCGTGGGCACTGTAGCACTGGTGGTTAATAAAGTGTCTCTGATTGCTGGTGTGGGTACTGTTACACTGGTGGTTGATGGTGTGTCTCTGACTGCTGGCGTGGGCACTGTAGCACTGGTGGTTGATGGTGTGTCTCTGACTGCTGGTGTGTGTACTGTTACACTGGTGGTTGATGGTGTGTCTCTGACCACTGTTGTGGGTACTGTTGCACTGGTGGTTAATTAAGTGTATCTGACTGCTGGTGTGGGTACTGTTACATGGTGGTTGATGGTGTGTCTCTGACTGTTGGCGTTGGCACTGTAGCACTGGTGGTTAATTAAGTGTCTCTGACTGCTTGTGTGGGTACTGTTACACTGGTGGTTTATGGTGTGTCTCTGACTGCTGGCATGGGCACTGTAGCACTGGTGGTTGATGGTGTGTCTCTGACTGCCGATGTAGACATTGTTACACTGGTGGTTGATGGTGTGTCTCTGACTGCTGGTGTGGGCACTGTAGCACTGGTGGTTGATGGTGTGTCTCTGACCACTGGGGTGGGCACTGTTACACTGGTGGTTAATTGTGTTTCTGACCACTAGCGTGCGCACCGTTGCACTGGTGGTTAATTTTGTGTATCTGACCGCTGGCGTGCGTACTGTTGCACTAGTGGTTGATGGTGTGTCTCTGACTGTTGGCGTGGGCACTGGAGCACTGGTGGTTGATGGTGTGTCTCTGACTGCTGGCGTGGGCACTGTAGCACTGGTGGTTGATGGTGTGTTTCTGACTGCTGGTGTGGACACTGTTACACTGGTGGTTGATGGTGTGTCTCTGACTGCTGGCGTGGGCACTGTAGCACTGGTGGTTAATTAAGATTCTCTGACTGCTGGTGTGGATACTGTTACACTGGTGGTTGATGGTGTGTCTCTGACTGCTGGCGTGGGCACTGTAGCACTGGTGGTTGATGGTGTGTCTCTGACTGCTGGTGTGTGTACTGTTACACTGGTGGTTGATGGTGTGTCTCTGACCACTGTTGTGGGTACTGTAGCACTGGTGGTTAATTAAGTGTATCTGACTGCTGGTGTGGGTACTGATACATGGTGGTTGATGGTGTGTCTCTGACTGCTGGCGTGGGCACTGTAGCAATGGTGGTTAATAAAGTGTCTCTGATTGCTGGTGTGGGTACTGTTACACTGGTGGTTGATGGTGTGTCTCTGACTGCTGGCGTGGGCACTGTAGCACTGGTGGTTGATGGTGTGTCTCTGACTGCTGGTGTGTGTACTGTTACACTGGTGGTTGATGGTGTGTCTCTGACCACTGTTGTGGGTACTGTTGCACTGGTGGTTAATTAAGTGTATCTGACTGCTGGTGTGGGTACTGTTACATGGTGGTTGATGGTGCGTCTCTGACTGCTGGCGTGGGCACTGTAGCACTGGTGGTTAATAAAGTGTCTCTGATTGCTGGTGTGGGTACTGTTACACTGGTGGTTGATGGTGTGTCTCTGACTGCTGACGTGGGCACTGTAGCACTGGTGGTTGATGGTGTGTCTCTGACCACTGTTGTGGGTACTGTAGCACTGGTGGTTAATTAAGTGTATCTGACTGCTGGTGTGGGTACTGATACATGGTGGTTGATGGTGTGTCTCTGACTGCTGGCGTGGGCACTGTAGCACTGGTGGTTAATAAAGTGTCTCTGATTGCTGGTGTGGGTACTGTTACACTGGTGGTTGATGGTGTGTCTCTGACTGCTGGCGTGGGCACTGTAGCACTGGTGGTTGATGGTGTGTTTCTGACTGCTGGTGTGGGTACTGTTACACTGGTGGTTGATGGTGTGTCTCTGACCACTGTTGTGGACACTGTTACACTGGTGGTTGATGGTGTGTCTCTGACTGCTGGCGTGGGCACTGTAGCACTGATGGTTAATTACGTTTCTATGACTGCTGGTGTGGATACTGTTACACTGGTGGTTGATGGTGTGTCTCTGACTGCTGGCGTGGGCACTGTAGCACTGGTGGTTGATGGTGTGTCTCTGACTGCTGGTGTGTGTACTGTTACACTGGTGGTTGATGGTGTGTCTCTGACCACTGTTGTGGGTACTGTTGCACTGGTGGTTAATTAAGTGTATCTGACTGCTGGTGTGGGTACTGTTACATGGTGGTTGATGGTGTGTCTCTGACTGCTGGCGTGGGCACTGTAGCACTGGTGGTTAATAAAGTGTCTCTGATTGCTGGTGTGGGTACTGTTACACTGGTGGTTGATGGTGTGTCTCTGACTGCTGGCGTGGGCACTGTAGCACTGGTGGTTTGTTGTGTGTCTCTGACCACTGGTGTGGACATTGTTACACTGGTGGTTGATGGTGTGTCTCTGACCACTGTTGTGGGTACTGTTGCACTGGTGGTTAATTAAGTGTATCTGACTGCTGGTGTGGGTACTGTTACATGGTGGTTGATGGTGTGTCTCTGACTGTTGGCGTTGGCACTGTAGCACTGGTGGTTAATTAAGTGTCTCTGACTGCTTGTGTGGGTACTGTTACACTGGTGGTTGATGGTGTGTCTCTGACCACTGTTGTGGGTACTGTTGCACTGGTGGTTAATTAAGTGTATCTGACTGCTGGTGTGGGTACTGTTACATGGTGGTTGATGGTGTGTCTCTGACTGCTGGCGTGGGCACTGTAGCACTGGTGGTTAATAAAGTGTCTCTGATTGCTGGTGTGGGTACTGTTACACTGGTGGTTTATGGTGTGTCTCTGACTGCTGGCATGGGCACTGTAGCACTGGTGGTTGATGGTGTGTCTCTGACTGCCGATGTAGACATTGTTACACTGGTGGTTGATGGTGTGTCTCTGACTGCTGGTGTGGGCACTGTAGCACTGGTGGTTGATGGTGTGTCTCTGACCACTGGGGTGGGCACTGTTACACTGGTGGTTAATTGTGTTTCTGACCACTAGCGTGCGCACCGTTGCACTGGTGGTTAATTTTGTGTATCTGACCGCTGGCGTGCGTACTGTTGCACTAGTGGTTGATGGTGTGTCTCTGACTGTTGGCGTGGGCACTGTAGCACTGGTGGTTGATGGTGTGTCTCTGACTGCTGGCGTGGGCACTGTAGCACTGGTGGTTGATGGTGTGTTTCTGACTGCTGGTGTGGACACTGTTACACTGGTGGTTGATGGTGTGTCTCTGACTGCTGGCGTGGGCACTGTAGCACTGGTGGTTAATTAAGATTCTCTGACTGCTGGTGTGGATACTGTTACACTGGTGGTTGATGGTGTGTCTCTGACTGCTGGCGTGGGCACTGTAGCACTGGTGGTTGATGGTGTGTCTCTGACTGCTGGTGTGTGTACTGTTACACTGGTGGTTGATGGTGTGTCTCTGACCACTGTTGTGGGTACTGTAGCACTGGTGGTTAATTAAGTGTATCTGACTGCTGGTGTGGGTACTGATACATGGTGGTTGATGGTGTGTCTCTGACTGCTGGCGTGGGCACTGTAGCACTGGTGGTTAATAAAGTGTCTCTGATTGCTGGTGTGGGTACTGTTACACTGGTGGTTGATGGTGTGTCTCTGACTGCTGGCGTGGGCACTGTAGCACTGGTGGTTGATGGTGTGTCTCTGACTGCTGGTGTGTGTACTGTTACACTGGTGGTTGATGGTGTGTCTCTGACCACTGTTGTGGGTACTGTTGCACTGGTGGTTAATTAAGTGTTTCTGACTGCTGGTGTGGGTACTGTTACATGGTGGTTGATGGTGCGTCTCTGACTGCTGGCGTGGGCACTGTAGCACTGGTGGTTAATAAAGTGTCTCTGATTGCTGGTGTGGGTACTGTTACACTGGTGGTTGATGGTGTGTCTCTGACTGCTGACGTGGGCACTGTAGCACTGGTGGTTGATGGTGTGTCTCTGACCACTGTTGTGGGTACTGTAGCACTGGTGGTTAATTAAGTGTATCTGACTGCTGGTGTGGGTACTGATACATGGTGGTTGATGGTGTGTCTCTGACTGCTGGCGTGGGCACTGTAGCACTGGTGGTTAATAAAGTGTCTCTGATTGCTGGTGTGGGTACTGTTACACTGGTGGTTGATGGTGTGTCTCTGACTGCTGGCGTGGGCACTGTAGCACTGGTGGTTGATGGTGTGTTTCTGACTGCTGGTGTGGGTACTGTTACACTGGTGGTTGATGGTGTGTCTCTGACCACTGTTGTGGACACTGTTACACTGGTGGTTGATGGTGTGTCTCTGACTGCTGGCGTGGGCACTGTAGCACTGGTGGTTGATGGTGTGTCTCTGACTGCTGGTGTGTGTACTGTTACACTGGTGGTTGATGGTATGTCTCTGACCACTGTTGTGGGTACTGTTGCACTGGTGGTTAATTAAGTGTATCTGACTGCTGGTGTGGGTACTGTTACATGGTGGTTGATGGTGTGTCTCTGACTGCTGGCGTGGGCACTGTAGCACTGGTGGTTAATAAAGTGTCTCTGATTGCTGGTGTGGGTACTGTTACACTGGTGGTTGATGGTGTGTCTCTGACTGCTGGCGTGGGCACTGTAGCACTGGTGGTTTGTTGTGTGTCTCTGACCACTGGTGTGGACATTGTTACACTGGTGGTTGATGGTGTGTCTCTGACTGCTGACGTGGGCACTGTAGCACTGGTGGTTGATGGTGTGTCTCTGACCGCTGTTGTGGGTACTGTTACAACAGTGGTTAATTGTGTTTCTGACCACTAGCGTGTGCACCGTTACACTGGTGGTTAATTGTGTGTATCTGACCGCTGGCGTGCGTACTGTTGCACTAGTGGTTGATGGTGTGTCTCTGACTGTTGGCGTGGGCACTGTAGCACTGGTGGTTGATGGTGTGTCTCTGACTGCTGGCGTAGGCACTGTAGCACTGGTGGTTGATGGTGTGTTTCTGACTGCTGGTGTGGGTACTGTTACACTGGTGGTTGATGGTGTGTCTCTGACCACTGTTGTGGACACTGTTACACTGGTGGTTGATGGTGTGTCTCTGACTGCTGGCGTGGGTACTGTAGCACTGGTGGTTAATTAAGTGTCTCTGACTGCTTGTGTGGGTGCTGTTACACTGGTTGTTGATGGTGTGTCTCTGACTGCTTGTGTGGGTACTGTTACACTGGTGGTTGATGGTGTGTCTGTGACTGCTTGCGTGGGCACTGTAGCTCTGGTGGTTGATGGTGTGTCTGACTGCTTGTGTGGGTACTGTTACACTGGTGGTTGATGGTGTGTCTCTGACTGCTGGTGTGGGTACTGTTACACTGGTGGTTGATGGTGTGTCTCTGACTTCTGGCGTGGGCACTGTAGCACTGCTGGTTTATGGTGTGTCTCTGACGACTGGTGTGGACACTGTTACACTGGTGGTTGATGGTGTGTCTCTGACTGTTGGCGTGGGCACTGTAGCACTGGTGGTTGATGGTGTGTGTCTGACTGCTGGTGTGGGTACTGTTACACTGGTGGTTGATGGTGTTTCTCTGACCACTGGTGTGGACAGTGTTACACTGGTGGTTGATGGTGTGTCTCTGACCGCTGGTGTGGACACTGTTACACTGGTGGTTGATGGTGTGTCTCTGACTTCTGGCGTGGGCACTGTAGCACTGGTGGTTGATGGTGTGAGTCTGACTGCTGGTGTGGACAGTGTTACACTGGTGGTTGATGGTGTGTCTCTGACCGCTGGTGTGGACACTGTTACACTGGTGGTTGATGGTGTGTCTATGACTTCTGGCGTGGGCACTGTAGCACTGGTGGTTGATGGTGTGTCTCTGACTGCTGGCGTGGGCACTGTAGCACTGGTGGTTTATGGTGTGTCTCTGACTGCTGGCGTGGGCACTGTAGCACTGGTGGTTGATGGTGTGTCTCTGACTGCTGGTGTGTGTACTGTTACACTGGTGGTTGATGGTGTGTCTCTGACCACTGTTGTGGGTACTGTAGCACTGGTGGTTAATTAAGTGTCTCTGACTGCTTGTGTGGGTACTGTTACACTGGTGGTTGATGGTGTGTCTGACTGCTGGTGTGGGTACTGTTAAGCACTGGTGGTTAATTAAGTGTCTCTGACTGCTGGTGTGGGTACTGTTACAGTGGTGGTTGATGGTGTGTCTCTGACTGCTGGCGTGGGTACTGTAGCACTGGTGGTTAATTAAGTGTCTCTAACTGCTGGTGTGGGTACTGTTACACTGGTGGTTGATCGTGTGTGTCTGACCGCTGGCGTGGGCACTGTAGCACTGGTGGTTTGTTGTGTGTCTCTGACCACTGGTGTGGACATTGTTACACTGGTGTTTGATGGTGTGTCTCTGACTGCTGGCGTGGGCACTGTAGCACTGGTGGTTGATGGTGTGTCTCTGACTGCTGGCGTGGGCACTGTAGCACTGGTGGTTGATGGTGTGTCTCTGACTGCTGGCGTGGGCACTGTAGCACTGGTGGTTGATGGTGTGTCTCTGACTGCTGGTGTGGGTACTGTTACACTGGTGGTTGATGGCGTGTCTCTGACCACCGGTGTGGGTGCTGTTACACTGGTGGTTGATGGTGTGTCTCTGAAAGCTGGCGTGGTCACTGTAGCACTGGTGGTTAATTAAGTGTATCTGACAACTGGTGTGGGTACTGTTACAGTGGTGGTTGATGGTGTGTCTGACTGCTGGCGTGGGCACTGTAGCACTGGTGGTTAATTAAGTGTCTCAGACTGCTGGTGTGGATACTGTTATACTGGTGGTTTTATGGTTGTCTAACTGCTGGCGGTGGCACTGTAGCACTGGTGGTTAATTAAGTGTCTCAGACTGCTGGTGTGGATACTGTTACACAGGTGGTTGATGTTGTGTCTCTGACCGCTGGCATGGCCCCTGTAGCACTGCTGTTTTATGGCGTGTCTCTGACCACTGGTGTGGACACTATTACACTGGTGGTTGATGATGTGTCTCTGACTGTTGGTGTGGGCACTGTAGCACTGGTGGTTGATGGTGTGTCTCTGTCCACTGGCTTGGGCACTGTTGCACTGGTGGTTAATTAAGTGTCTCTGAATGCTGGTGTGGGTGCTGTTACACTGGTGGTTGAAGGTGTGTCTCTGACTGCTGGTGTGGGTACTGTTACAGTGGTGGTTGATGGTGTGTCTCTGACTGCTGGCGTGGGCACTGTAGCACTGGTGGTTGATGGTGTGTCTCTGACCACTGGTGTGGGTACTGTTACACTAGTGGTTAATTGTGTTTCTGACCACTAGTGTGCGCACCGTTGCACTGGTGGTTAATTGTGTGTATCTGACCGCTGGCGTGCGTACTGTTGCACTGTTAGTTGATGGTGTGTCTCTTACCGCTGGCATGGGCACTGTAGCACTGCTGGTTTATGTTGTGTCTCTGACCACTGGTGTGGACACTGTTACACTGGTTGTTGATGGTGTGTCTCTGACTGTTGGCGTAGGCACTGTAGCACTGGTGGTTGATGGTGTGTCTCTGACTGCTGGCGTGGGCACTGTAGCACTGGTGGTTGATGGTTTGTGTCTGACTGCTGGTGTGGGTACTGTTACACTGGTGGTTGATGGTGTGTCTCTGACCACTGGTGTGGACACCGGTACACTGGTGGTTGATGGTGTGTCTCTGACTGCTGGCGTGGGCAATGTAGCACTGGTGGTTAATTAAGTGTATCTGACTGCTGGTGTGGGTACTGTTACAGTGGTGGTTGATGGTGTGTCTCTGACTGCTGGCGTGGGCACTGTAGCACTGGTGGTTAATTAAGTGTCTCTAACTGCTGATGTGGGTACTGTTACACTGGTGGTTGATGGTGTGTCTCTGACTGCTGGCGTGGGCACTGTAGCACTGGTGGTTGATGGTGTGTCTCTCACTACTTGTGTGGGTACTGTTACACTGTTGGTTGATGGTGTGTCTCTGACTGCTGGCGTGGGCACTGTAGCACTGGTGCTTGATGGTGTATCTGACCGCTGGCATGGGCACTGTAACACTGCTGGTTTATGGTGTGTCTCTGACCACTGGTGTGGACATTGTTACACTGGTGGTTGATGGTGTGTCTCTGACAACTGGCATGGGCACTGTAGCACTGGTGGTTTATGGTGTGTCTCTGACCACTGGGGTGGACACTGTTACACTGGTGGTTGATCGTGTGTGTCTGACCGCTGGAGTGGGCACTGGTGGTTAATGGTGCGTTTTTGACTGCTGGCATGGGCACTGTAACACTGCTGGTTTATGGTGTGTCTCTGACCACTGGTGTGGACATTGTTACACTGGTGGTTGATGGTGTGTCTCTGACAACTGGCTTGGGCACTGTAGCACTGGTGGTTTATGGTGTGTTTCTGACTGCTTGTGTGGGTACTGTTACACTGGTGGTTGATGGTGTGTCTCTGACCACTGTTGTGGACACTGTTACACTGGTGGTTGATGGTGTGTCTCTGACTGCTGGCGTGGGCACTGTAGCACTGGTGGTTGATGGTGTGTCTCTGACTGCTGGCGTGGGCACTGTAGCACTGGTGGTTAATTAAATTTCTATGACTGCTGGTGTGGATACTGTTACACTGGTGGTTGATGGTGTGTCTCTGACTGCTGGCGTGGGCACTGTAGCACTGGTGGTTGATGGTGTGTCTCTGACTGCTGGTGTGTGTACTGTTACACTGGTGGTTGATGGTGTGTCTCTGACCACTGTTGTGGGTACTGTTGCACTGGTGGTTAATTAAGTGTATCTGACTGCTGGTGTGGGTACTGTTACATGGTGGTTGATGGTGTGTCTCTGACTGCTGGCGTGGGCACTTTAGCACTGGTGGTTAATAAAGTGTCTCTGATTGCTGGTGTGGGTACTGTTACACTGGTGGTTGATGGTGTGTCTCTGACTGCTGGCGTGGGCACTGTAGCACTGGTGGTTTGTTGTGTGTCTCTGACCACTGGTGTGGACATTGTTAAACTGGTGGTTGATGGTGTGTCTCTGACTGCTGACGTGGGCACTGTAGCACTGGTGGTTGATGGTGTGTCTCTGACTGCTGGTGTGGGTACTGTTACAACAGTGGTTAATTGTGTTTCTGACCACTAGCGTGTGCACCGTTTCACTGGTGGTTAATTGTGTGTATCTGACAGCTGGCGTGCGTACTGTTGCACTAGTGGTTGATGGTGTGTCTCTGACTGTTGGCGTGGGCACTGTAGCACTGGTGGTTGATGGTGTGTCTCTGACTGCTGGCGTGGGCACTGTAGCACTGGTGGTTGATTAAGTTTCTCTGACTGCTGGTGTGGATACTGTTACACTGGTGGTTGATGGTGTGTCTCTGACTGCTGGCGTGGGCACTGTAGCACTGGTGGTTGATGGTGTGTCTCTGACTGCTGGTGTGTGTACTGTTACACTGGTGGTTGATGGTGTGTCTCTGACCACTGTTGTGGGTACTGTAGCACTGGTGGTTAATTAAGTGTATCTGACTGCTGGTGTGGGTACTGATACATGGTGGTTGATGGTGTGTCTCTGACTGCTGGCGTGGGCACTGTAGCACTGGTGGTTAATAAAGTGTCTCTGATTGCTGGTGTGGGTACTGTTACACTGGTGGTTGATGGTGTGTCTCTGACTGCTGGCGTGGGCACTGTAGCACTGGTGGTTGATGGTGTGTTTCTGACTGCTGGTGTGGGTACTGTTACACTGGTGGTTCATGGTGTGTCTCTGACCACTGTTGTGGACACTGTTACACTGGTGGTTGATGGTGTGTCTCTGACTGCTGGCGTGGGCACTGTAGCACTGGTGGTTAATTAAGTTTCTATGACTGCTGGTGTGGATACTGTTACACTGGTGGTTGATGGTGTGTCTCTGACTGCTGGCGTGGGCACTGTAGCACTGGTGGTTGATGGTGTGTCTCTGACTGCTGGTGTGTGTACTGTTACACTGGTGGTTGATGGTGTGTCTCTGACCACTGTTGTGGGTACTGTTGCACTGGTGGTTAATTAAGTGTATCTGACTGCTCGTGTGGGTACTGTTACATGGTGGTTGATGGTGTGTCTCTGACTGCTGGCGTGGGCACTGTAGCACTGGTGGTTAATAAAGTGTCTCTGATTGCTGGTGTGGGTACTGTTACACTGGTGGTTGATGGTGTGTCTCTGACTGCTGGCGTGGGCACTGTAGCACTGGTGGTTTGTTGTGTGTCTCTGACCACTGGTGTGGACATTGTTACACTGGTGGTTGATGGTGTGTCTCTGACCGCTGGTGTGGGTACTGTTACAACAGTGGTTAATTGTGTTTCTGACCACTAGCATGTGCACCGTTGCACTGGTGGTTAATTGTGTGTATCTGACCGCTGGCGTGCGTACTGTTGCACTAGTGGTTGATGGTGTGTCTCTGACTGTTGGCGTGGGCACTGTAGCACTGGTGGTTGATGGTGTGTCTCTGACTGCTGGCGTAGGCACTGTAGCACTGGTGGTTGATGGTGTGTTTCTGACTGCTGGTGTGGGTACTGTTACACTGGTGGTTGATGGTGTGTCTCTGACCACTGTTGTGGACACTGTTACACTGGTGGTTGATGGT
Organism: Xyrauchen texanus; assembly: GCF_025860055.1. Lineage (NCBI taxonomy): Eukaryota > Metazoa > Chordata > Actinopteri > Cypriniformes > Catostomidae > Xyrauchen > Xyrauchen texanus. The sequence goes on from NC_068305.1 coordinate 3,564,081, forward strand.
GTGTCTCTGACTGCTGGCGTGGGTACTGTAGCACTGGTGGTTAATTAAGTGTCTCTGACTGCTTGTGTGGGTACTGTTACACTGGTTGTTGATGGTGTGTCTCTGACTGCTGGTGTGGGTACTGTTACACTGGTGGTTGATGGTGTGTCTGTGACTGTTGGCGTGGGCACTGTAGCTCTGGTGGTTGATGGTGTGTCTGACTGCTTGTGTGGGTACTGTTACACTGGTGGTTGATGGTGTGTCTCTGACTGCTGGTGTGGGTACTGTTACACTGGTGGTTGATGGTGTGTCTCTGACTTCTGGCGTGGGCACTGTAGCACTGCTGGTTTATGGTGTGTCTCTGACGACTGGTGTGGACACTGTTACACTGGTGGTTGATGGTGTGTCTCTGACTGTTGGCGTGGGCACTGTAGCACTGGTGGTTGATGGTGTGTGTCTGACTGCTGGTGTGGGTACTGTTACACTGGTGGTTGATGGTGTTTCTCTGACCACTGGTGTGGACACTGTTACACTGGTGGTTGATGGTGTGTCTCTGACCGCTGGTGTGGACACTGTTACACTGGTTGTTGATGGTGTGTCTCTGACTTCTGGCGTGGGCACTCTAGCACTGGTGGTTGATGGTGTGTGTCTGACTGCTGGTGTTGACAGTGTTACACTGGTGGTTGATGGTGTGTCTCTGACCGCTGGTGTGGACACTGTTACACTGGTGGTTGATGGTGTGTCTCTGACCGCTGGTGTGGACACTGTTACACTGGTGGTTGATGGTGTGTCTCTGACTTCTGGCGTGGGCACTGTAGCACTGGTGGTTGATGGTGTGTCTCTGACTGCTGGCGTGGGCACTGTAGCACTGGTGGTTGATGGTGTGTCTCTGACTGCTGGTGTGTGTACTGTTACACTGGTGGTTGATGGTGTGTCTCTGACCACTGTTGTGGGTACTGTAGCACTGGTGGTTAATTAAGTGTCTCTGACTGCTTGTGTGGGTACTGTTACACTGGTGGTTTATGGTGTGTCTCTGACTGCTGGTGTTGTCACTGTAGCACTGGTGGTTAATTAAGTGTCTCTGACTGCCGGTATGGGTACTGTTACACTGGTTGTTGATGGTGTGTCTCTGACTGCTGGTGTGGGTACTGTTACACTGGTGGTTGATGGTGTGTCTATGACTGCTGGCGTGGGCACTGTAGCTCTGGTGGTTGATGGTGTGTCTGACTGCTGGTGTGGGTACTGTTAAGCACTGGTGGTTAATTAAGTGTATCTGACTGCTGGTGTGGGTACTGTTACAGTGGTGGTTGATGGTGTGTCTCTGACTGCTGGCGTGGGCACTGTAGCACTGGTGGTTGATGGTGTGTCTCTGACTGCTGGTGTGGGTACTGTTACACTGGTGGTTGATGGCGTGTCTCTGACCACCGGTGTGGGTGCTGTTACACTGGTGGTTGATGGTGTGTCTCTGAAAGCTGGCGTGGTCACTGTAGCACTGGTGGTTAATTAAGTGTATCTGACAACTGGTGTGGGTACTGTTACAGTGGTGGTTGATGGTGTGTCTGACTGCTGGCGGTGGCACTGTAGCACTGGTGGTTAATTAAGTGTCTCAGACTGCTGGTGTGGATACTGTTACACAGGTGGTTGATGGTGTGTCTCTGACTGCTGGCGTGCGTACTGTTGGACTGTTAGTTGATGTTGTGTCTCTGACCGCTGGCATGGCCCCTGTAGCACTGCTGTTTTATGGCGTGTCTCTGACCACTGGTGTGGACACTATTACACTGGTGGTTGATGATGTGTCTCTGACTGTTGGTGTGGGCACTGTAGCACTGGTGGTTGATGGTGTGTCTCTGTCCACTGGCTTGGGCACTGTTGCACTGGTGGTTAATTAAGTGTCTCTGAATGCTGGTGTGGGTGCTGTTACACTGGTGGTTGAAGGTGTGTCTCTGACTGCTGGTGTGGGTACTGTTACAGTGGTGGTTGATGGTGTGTCTCTGACTGCTGGTGTGGGTACTGTTACACTGGTGGTTGATGGTGTGTCTCTGACTGCTGGCGTGGGCACTGTAGCACTGGTGGTTTATGGTGTGTCTCTGACCACTGGTGTGGGTACTGTTACACTAGTGGTTAATTGTGTTTCTGACCACTAGCGTGCGCACCGTTGCAGTGGTGGTTAATTGTGTGTATCTGACCACTGGCGTGCGTACTGTTGCACTGTTAGTTGATGGTGTGTCTCTTACCGCTGGCATGGGCACTGTAGCACTGCTGATTTATGTTGTGTCTCTGACCACTGGTGTGGACACTGTTACACTGGTTGTTGATGGTGTGTCTCTGACTGTTGGCGTAGGCACTGTAGCACTGGTGGTTGATGGTGTGTCTCTGACTGCTGGCGTGGGCACTGTAGCACTGGTGGTTGATGGTTTGTGTCTGACTGCTGGTGTGGGTACTGTTACACTGGTGGTTGATGGTGTGTCTCTGACCACTGGTGTGGACACCGGTACACTGGTGGTTGATGGTGTGTCTCTGACTGCTGGCGTGGGCACTGTAGCACTGGTGGTTTATGGTGTGTCTCTGACTGCTGGCGTGGGCAATGTAGCACTGGTGGTTAATTAAGTGTATCTGACTGCTGGTGTGGGTACTGTTACAGTGGTGGTTGATGGTGTGTCTCTGACTGCTGGCATGGGCACTGTAGCACTGGTGGTTAATTAAGTGTCTCTAACTGCTGATGTGGGTACTGTTACACTGGTGGTTGATGGTGTGTCTCTGACTGCTGGCGTGGGCACTGTAGCACTGGTGCTTGATGGTGTATCTGACCGCTGGCATGGGCACTGTAACACTGCTGGTTTATGGTGTGTCTCTGACCACTGGTGTGGACATTGTTACACTGGTGGTTGATGGTGTGTCTGACAATTGGCATGGGCACTGTAGCACTGGTGGTTTATGGTGTGTCTCTGACCACTGGGGTGGACACTGTTACACTGGAGGTTGATCGTGTGTGTCTGACCGCTGGAGTGGGCACTGGTGGTTAATGGTGCGTTTCTGACTGCTTGCATGGGCACTGTAACACTGCTGGTTTATGGTGTGTCTCTGACCACTGGTGTGGACATTGTTACACTGGTGGTTGATGGTGTGTCTCTGACAACTGGCTTGGGCACTGTAGCACTGGTGGTTTATGGTGTGTCTCTGACCACTGGTGTGGACACTGTTATACTGGTGGTTGATCGTGTGTGTCTGACCGCTGGTGTGGACACCGGTACACTGGTGGTTGATGGTGTGTCTCTGACCACTGGTGTGGACACCGGTACACTGGTGGTTGATGGTGTGTCTCTGACTGCTGGCGTGGGCACTGTAGCACTGGTGATTGATGGTGTGTCTCTGACTGCTGGCGTGGGCACTGTAGCACTGGTGGTTGATGGTGTGTCTCTGACTGCTGGTGTGGGTACTGTTACACTGGTGGTTGATGGCGTGTCTCTGACCACCGGTGTGGGTGCTGTTACACTGGTGGTTGATGGTGAGTCTCTGAAAGCTGGCGTGGTCTCTGTAGCACTGGTGGTTAATTAAGTGTATCTGACAACTGGTGTGGGTACTGTTACAGTGGTGGTTGATGGTGTGTCTGACTGCTGGCGTGGGCACTGTAGCACTGGTGGTTAATTAAGTGTCTCTGACTGCCGGTGTGGGTACTGTTACACTGGTTGTTGATGGTGTGTCTCTGACTGCTGGTGTGGGTACTGTTACACTGGTGGTTGATGGTGTGTCTGTGACTGCTGGCGTGGGCACTGTAGCTCTGGTGGTTGATGGTGTGTCTGACTGCTTGTGTGGGTACTGTTACACTGGTGGTTGATGGTGTGTCTCTGACTGCTGGTGTGGGTACTGTTACACTGGTGGTTGATGGTGTGTCTCTGACTTCTGGTGTGGCACTGTAGCACTGGTGGTTGATGGTGTGTCTCTGACTGCTGGCGTGGGCACTGTAGCACTGGTGGTTGATGGTGTGTCTCTGACTGCTGGTGTGTGTACTGTTACACTGGTGGTTGATGGTGTGTCTCTGACCACTGTTGTGGGTACTGTAGCACTGGTGGTTAATTAAGTGTCTCTGACTGCTTGTGTGGGTACTGTTACACTGGTGGTTTATGGTGTGTCTCTGACTGCTGGTGTTGTCACTGTAGCACTGGTGGTTAATTAAGTGTCTCTGACTGCCGGTATGGGTACTGTTACACTGGTTGTTGATGGTGTGTCTCTGACTGCTGGTGTGGGTACTGTTACACTGGTGGTTGATGGTGTGTCTATGACTGCTGGCGTGGGCACTGTAGCTCTGGTGGTTGATGGTGTGTCTGACTGCTGGTGTGGGTACTGTTAAGCACTGGTGGTTAATTAAGTGTATCTGACTGCTGGTGTGGGTACTGTTACAGTGGTGGTTGATGGTGTGTCTCTGACTGCTGGCGTGGGCACTGTAGCACTGGTGGTTGATGGTGTGTTTCTGACTGCTGGCGTGGGCACTGTAGCACTGGTGGTTGATGGTGTGTCTCTGACTGCTGGTGTGGGTACTGTTACACTGGTGGTTGATGGCGTGTCTCTGACCACCGGTGTGGGTGCTGTTACACTGGTGGTTGATGGTGTGTCTCTGAAAGCTGGCGTGGTCACTGTAGCACTGGTGGTTAATTAAGTGTATCTGACAACTGGTGTGGGTACTGTTACAGTGGTGGTTGATGGTGTGTCTGACTGCTGGCGGTGGCACTGTAGCACTGGTGGTTAATTAAGTGTCTCAGACTGCTGGTGTGGATACTGTTACACAGGTGGTTGATGGTGTGTCTCTGACTGCTGGCGTGCGTACTGTTGGACTGTTAGTTGATGTTGTGTCTCTGACCGCTGGCATGGCCCCTGTAGCACTGCTGTTTTATGGCGTGTCTCTGACCACTGGTGTGGACACTATTACACTGGTGGTTGATGATGTGTCTCTGACTGTTGGTGTGGGCACTGTAGCACTGGTGGTTGATGGTGTGTCTCTGTCCACTGGCTTGGGCACTGTTGCACTGGTGGTTAATTAAGTGTCTCTGAATGCTGGTGTGGGTGCTGTTACACTGGTGGTTGAAGGTGTGTCTCTGACTGCTGGTGTGGGTACTGTTACAGTGGTGGTTGATGGTGTGTCTCTGACTGCTGGTGTGGGTACTGTTACACTGGTGGTTGATGGTGTGTCTCTGACTGCTGGCGTGGGCACTGTAGCACTGGTGGTTTATGGTGTGTCTCTGACCACTGGTGTGGGTACTGTTACACTAGTGGTTAATTGTGTTTCTGACCACTAGCGTGCGCACCGTTGCACTGGTGGTTAATGTGTGTATCTGACCACTGGCGTGCGTACTGTTGCACTGTTAGTTGATGGTGTGTCTCTGACCGCTGGCATGGGCACTGTAGCACTGCTGGTTTATGTTGTGTCTCTGACCACTGGTGTGGACACTGTTACACTGGTGGTTGATGGTGTGTCTCTGACTGCTGGCGTGGGCACTGTAGCACTGGTGGTTGATGGTGTGTCTCTGACTGCTGGCGTGGGCACTGTAGCACTGGTGGTTGATGGTGTGTCTCTGACTGCTGGTGTGGGCACTGTTGCACTGGTGGTTGATGGTGTGTCTCTGACCGCTGGTGTGGGCACTGTTACACTGGTGGTTGATGGTGTGTCTCTGACTGCTGGTGGGCACTGTAGCACTGGTGGTTGATGGTGTCTCTGACCACTGGCGTGGGCACTGTAGCACTGGTGGTTGATGGTGTGTCTCTGACTGCTGGCGTGGGCACTGTTAGCACTGGTGGTTGATGGTGTGTCTCTGACTGCTGGGCACTGTGCACTGGTGGTTATCGTGTCTCGACACTGGTGGACTTGCACTGGTGTTGATGCGTTCTGACTGCTGGTGTGGGTCACTGTTAGCACTGGTGGTTTATGGTGTGTCTCTGACCACTGGTGTGGACACTGTTACACTGGTGGTTGATGGTGTGTCTCTGACAACTGGCTTGGGCACTGTAGCACTGGTGGTTTATGGTGTGTTCTGACCACTGGTGTGGACACTGTTATACTGGTGGTTGATCGTGTGTGTCTGACCGCTGGTGTGGACACCGTACACTGGTGGTTGATGGTGTGTCTCTGACAGCTGGTGTGGACACTGGTACACTGGTGGTTGATGGTGTGTCTCTGACTGCTGGCGTGGGCACTGTAGCACTGGTGATTGATGGTGTGTCTCTGACTGCTGGCGTGGGCACTGTAGCACTGGTGGTTGATGGTGTGTCTCTGACTGCTGGTGTGGGTACTGTTACACT